>NC_086174.1:107096839-107405589 GCF_023053635.1 Elgaria multicarinata webbii
TGGCATGGCTTCTGGATCCTCCCCCCTTAAACTACAATTTTTACTTGACACAAATTATGTGACCTGAACTTTTTAAAAATAGCCTGAAGTGGTAGTGTAATCACAACGAGGCAAAGATCAGTGGGACTTCAGTTAGTCATGCCTAACCTAAGTACATTAATTCCAGTGGGTCTCCTCTAAGTATGATTAAGTCTGGATTCAACTTAATGCTGCTAACCACAGCACGTCTGCTTATGGGTTATGCAAAACCCAGCATTAATTCACTTTTGACTATCATAATAAACCCTAATGTATACCTTAGATCAGTAGGGGGGTGGGAAATCAGGTAATGGCCTTTGTAGTTGTTCACACGTAGGGAATGGACATATCTCCCAGGGTTTGGTTTCATCCAGTTTATTTTTCCAGCATTTTGTTTTCCCCTGTTTCCACATCACTTTGCATTTCCCCCCTAAAGGTCCACTCAAAAAACTGTATGCATTTTCATTTTCATTGCTATTATGTATTATTATTTACAAGTTTTATATAGTGCACTATGTCCAATAAAATACCTGAACGGTGAACAATAAAAAGGAAGAAAAAGAATCAAAAACAGGATTCAAACCTTTAAAATCAGTTTATACCAATAAACTGGTCAATCAAGGAAGGCTTGTTTAAATGAAAATGTCTTCAGCACATGCCAAAATTGAAATAGCATCAGTGCCTGATATCAACAAGGGAGGCTGGCGCTCCCATGAAGCAGGGTGAGGCGCCTGCATCAGGTGGAAAAGTGGGAGAAACGGTGGGTTATGCCGCCGCCACCCCGGCCAGAAGGGCCCACCACCACTGCCACCTCCACTGGGTGCCCTGGAAAACCCTGCCAGCTGCTCCCCCCACTATACCATTTTGCCACAGCTAAAGAGCAGCTGGCAGGGCCCTCTGGAACAGCTGCCCACACCCTCTGTTGCTCTCATCACACACCCCTCCCCTCTTGCTTTTGCTCCCGCTGCCACTGCATCAGCTCTATGGAGAAACCCACAGCTACTTCTTTGGGCCGTGCAGTTGCCCATAGAGCCACAGTGGCAGGAAAGGTAGAGGGCATGACAAGGAAAGGGGAAATGCAATACAGCAATGGTGGGAAGGGGCATCACGTGGCAGTGGTGCATTTTTTTCTTGTGAATTCTCAGATGGTGAGAAATCTTACATGAGGGCTGTCAACAGGCAAGGAATTTCACAGAGAGGGAGCCAAATCACTGAAGTCCTACTTTTGTATGCACTTTTCCTAATGTACGCATTTTTTTGCAAAGACGTCACAATTTTTGCAAAGACGTACACAAGACGTTACACAAATGTAACATATTTGTGTGCATTTGTGTGCACTTCCCCCTAATATGGACATCTTTCTGCGCACTTTCCTCTGTTCCAGCCATCCTTTTTACACTTGTTTTGTTTTGTTTTTCTGATTCAGGAAAGCATGGATATTACTGTTTAGCTGCATTTCAGTTTGGGAGGTGCAACTTTGCTGTGTTTGCATTATCCAAAGCCAAAGCCAAATCTGTTTATTGTGGCCCATGAGCAGATTGAAAAAGCAAGGTATATATACAAAAACACATAGAGCAACAAATATATACAGAGAGAGTGAGAGCAGTATACTAGGGTGACCATATGAAAGGGAGGACAGGGCTCCTGTATCTTTAACAGTTGTATTGAAAAGGGAATTTCAGCAGGTGTCATTTGTATATATGGAGAACCTGGTGAAATTCCCTCTTCATCACACCAGTTAAAGGTGCAGGAGCTATACTAGGGTGACCAGATTTAAAAGAGGGCAGGGCGCCTGCAGCTTTAACTGTTGTGATGAAGAGGAAATTTCACCAGGTTCCCCATATATACAAATGACACCTGCTGAAATTCCCTTTTCAATACAGCTGTTAAATATACAGGAGCCCTGTCCTCCTTTCCATATGGTCACCCTAAGTGTACCAACCATGCTGAGCATATCAAATACAGATTAACTGAGCTCTCAACTTACGCCAGATCTACACCAAGCAGGATATGCCACTTTGAAAACAGTTTGAAAACAGTATATGGCGTGTAGCCTGGGCCCCAACAGTTGTCATTACTGATAACATTTTAAAGCAGTAGTGTAGGTCTTGCCTTAATTGCAACAGAAAAAAACTTAGCAACTTTTCCAATAACTGACCTGAATGGTGTCAGCTAAACAGTAAGATACATAAAGCAGATTGTCCCTGCTAGGAAATTTAGATAATAAAGGCACAATCAGTTCTCCCCTAACATCCCGATAGAAATTGCAATATAATAAAACATGCATTACAGTCTTTAAATCCTCTGAACCGCAGGGACAGCAGGTTGCAATGAATTATCCTTATTGAATCTCCGCTCTAGCATGGCAGATGGTACAGCATTCATACGGGCCAGTGTAAATTCAACCGGAGGCTTATAAACCACTTTTAGGTAGTTAGCCCCTTTGCTCCCAATTGGGAATTGAATGCACGAATTGTTCTGCGGTAAAGTTACTGAAATCTTTCAGCCTCATTATTGATGCCTTGTATCCACAAAATACCTGTAAACCCATATGTATTTATTGACTTTGAAAAATAGAATCTCCGGACAGTTGCTAGGCTATTCATGTGGCTACCCAGCAGGTACTACAGTGAAATAGCACATTTTCACAGCAGTCCTATACACACTTAAACTGTGACCACATCCCATTCAGCTAAGTTCTGAGTAGACGTGTATAGGCTTGTACTGTTAGTTCAGGAGCTGCTTTTCTGGTAAGCAGAACGTTGTTAGCAAAGGAAGCTAAAAGGTACAACACCTTTTTAGATACTAGAGACAACTAATTCCCTAGTCTTGAACTAAGAGACAGAACCTTGTTTATATTACAGGTATTAATGGCATGTAATTGAAAATAGCCACAAAACAGAATCTGAGCTGAGGTAAGCCAATTTGGCCTGCCTTGTCTTGAATCTAGGGTGACCATCTGAAAAGGAGGACAGGGCTCCTGTATCTTTAACAGTTGCATAGAAAAAAGAATTTCAGCAGGTGTCATTTGTATATATGGAGAACCTGGTGAAATTCCCTCTTCATCACAACAGTTAAAGGTGCAGGAGCTATACTAGAGTGACCAGATTTAAAAGAGGGCAGGGCATCTGCAGCTTTAACTGTTGTGATGAAGAGGAAATTTCACCAGGTTCCCCATATATACAAATGACACCTGCTGAAATTTCTTTGTCAATACAACTGTTAAAGATACAGGAGCCCTGTCCTCCTTTTCAGATGGTCACCCTACTGAATCCAAGGTGGTACTGTGTCGGCCTGAGGCAAACCACATCAGGTCCGAAAAGCTTTGGGATGACTTGGGCCAATTCGGGGTGGTGATCGGCTGCTCCCCCGCCCATGTGGTAAAGCCTGTGTGAGGCTGACCATGAGTCCCTAGGACTTCCCTCCTCCCTCCTCTCCCTTTCTGCTCACTCCTGAACCTGGAGCCATCGCCATTAGACCTAAGATTTAAAAGTAAGATGGGAGTTCTATTGTTTTCATAGATCTATGGTAACAAACTATGGCGGTTCTGAGTTCGAGAGTGAATGGGGAGGGAGGAAGGCAAGCGGGGAGTCCTGGATGACACACTTCAGGGGGTGAACCTCGCTTCAGATTTGGTTCCAAAGTGAGGCAGGCTCAAAGCACCCCAGTCTGAGGCCCTGTCTACACACCGTTCCGAAGGCGCCCCGAAGCCACTTCAGGGCACCCCGAAAACGCTCGTGTAGTACTACCTTAATTGTCCCCAGAAGAGGCGGAGGAGGAGGTGTGCTTCGGCAGTGCAGACTGCAGGCAGGCTGCTCTAGGCTCTGTTTCCCTTTAGCCAGCAGGCCCTGCGAGAGCTCCCAGCAGTGGGGCTGGGTCGTGGGAGGGAAGAGAGCGGACGGGCGAGGAAAGGGGAGGGCGCCTCCCATGCCCCCGGGACCGTGCAGGGGCCTCCGCCACCGCCCCTTTCCTCGCCCGTCCGCTCTCTTCCCTCCCACGACCCAGCCCTGCTGCTGGGAGCTCTCGCAGGGCCTGCTGGCTAAAGGGAAACGGAGCCTGGAGCAGCTCACCCGCAGTCTGCACTGCCGAAGCACGCCTCCCCCTCCACCTCTTCTGGGGACGATTACGTACTACACGAGCGTTTTCGGGGCACCCTCAAGTGGCTTCGGGGCGCCTTCGGAACGGTGTGTAGACAGGGCCTGAATCTGAGGAAAGTCAGGTGGAAGGGGGAAGCTGTGCAGAGCCCTACTGGCAAGAACCTTAAAGCTCATCCCAGCCTAGATACAACATCCATGTTACACTTAAAAAGTTTACAATGAGAGCTTTTCAGTAGTAGCACCAAATTCAGTAAAATGTTGCCCCTAGAGAGGTGAATCAGGTCCTTATGCTGAACCACTTTAGGCATTTAGCTAGTGGAATTTTCTATAGTTATTTTGGAGCTGTTGGTTTTGATTAAGTTGCTATATTTTGTATATCATTTATTGTTTTTATCTTGCTGCTGTGTTTCCTATTAGGGTTAGGAAAACTGCAGTCACTGATTGGCAAGTGCATCAGAGCCAGACTAGATGTGATCTTAACTATTAACATGAAGGTGTTTTTAAAGCAACACAAAAACCAAAACCAAAATGTAGATAGCAAAGAAGTTAAGGAAATAGGTAATACAAAAAATATATAAAATTTAATACAAAGTGTAATTATCAAAATTAACAATATAAGTTGCCAATAGCACTTATTATACACATTCAAAGTCAATGACACAATAAAAATCGTGCTCAATCATCACAAAAAGCATAAGCCAAATGCGTTTCGACAGCTTGTCTTCTTCAGTGGCCATACAGCTAGGCTTTTATGTACTTCAGAGCAGTTTTTTTAAAAAAAGGGGGGGCTGACCTCGTTATTCCCAAATTTGAGGGATGTATAATTGTCACTCCTCTTAATGAAGAATAAAGTGCATCCGCATTTGCAATCTGCCTCAGTTTTCAAACACAAGTAGAATAACCAGGTCAGCCCCCTTAAAAGAAAAAAAAAACTGCTCTGAAGTACATAAAAGCCTAGCTGTTTGGCCACTGAAGAAGACAAGCCATTGAAACGCATTTGGCATATGCTTTTTGTGATGATTGAGCATGATTTTATTGTGTTATTAACTTTGAATTTGTATAATAAGTGCTTGGCAACTTATATTAAGTGTTAATTTTGATAATTACACTTTGTATTAAATTTTATATATTTTTCACTTTTAAAACAACAACGCAGCAGCAGCAGCAGAGGGAGCAAAGCAGGAATACTGCAGGGGGAAGAAAGGAAGAGTTTAACCCTTTCCCCAATGTTGTATTCCCAATGAAAATTGACTCCCTGAAGCTGCTAGTTGCATAGAGAGGGAAGCCACCATTGGCACGGGTAGAAGATTCCCTGCTGATGCAAATAGCAACTTCAGGGTGGTTAATTTGAAATCACAGCAACCCATTCCTGGGTTGTTGTCATGATATACCAAACAACCTGAAGTTTTAACCTATGGTTTGTTGTTGGGTTAACATTGTTTACCACTAAACAACCTAGAGTTCCAGGTTTGCACATCATGGCAATACCCCAGAAACAGAGCATTTCTGGATTGATTCCAAAAGTTGATTCAAGGAAGAAGTGGTGAGCAGACAGGAGGTAGCATGCTTGCTTGCTCCAACATGGCGACATCAATTCCTGGGGTGTTTTATCCAGGAATTGGAGTTACATGTGAACTGGATCAGAGAAAAGGTGACTGAAAAATGTGTACTAATAAAATACTAATAAAATATGCATAATTTGGCAAGAAAAGTATTGCTGCCTTCTGATTCTATTCCAGCTCAGTTATGAAAACAATAGCTGCTTCTATTTGTCCTGTGAACTGAGCTTTAGCATAAAACAACTTTTAAAAAAGCCAATGCAGAATATAAATTACCAGCAATTGCAGTTTAAACCAGCATGCTACGTACTGAATAGTTTCTCCAAAAAGGCTCACTTTGATGAACATTCCGTAGTGAATATTACAGTGCCTTACCATAGTGAAAAAGAAGTTGTACATCCTGTGGACCTATGGGGTGGCTATTCATCAAGATGTACCAGACAGTAAGGAAGCAGTATGAGCATGTGGTGAAGAACATTTCTCAGCTCTGCAATCCTACAAGCATTTATCCATAAGACCATAATCAAAACCTAGCTGGATCAGATGAAAGGCCTATCTAGCCCAGCTTCCTGTTTCCCCCCTACCTCTGTTCGCCAACCAGATGCCTGTTGGAATCTCACAGGCTCCTCAGCATGCTTGACTAGTAGCCATTGATAGCTTTCTCCTCTCTGAATTTGACTAAACCTCTTCTAAATCCATAAGCTAGTGGCTGTCAACTCATCTTGTGGCAGTGCCAGGGATAGCCCAGGGATAGCCTAAAATGTTTTGCAGCATGAGGCAAAGAACAAAATGGCACCACCACCCATTCCAAGTACAAAAGCTGACTGGACAGGCAAATGAATCTGTCTTCAACACTGATGATAGGAAAGCATCCTCCACTGCACCTAAAGGCAGCAGGTGAACTGCAGAGCAGACCACATGGCACACAGGTTTCTCCTCTAACACCTTGATCCTGCCTCCCAGCATCTGCCACCTGAGGTGACTGCTTCACTCTGTCTAATGATAGAGCCAGCCCTGGGCAGAACATTCCATACATTAGCTACTTATTGTGTATCAGTCTTGATCATTTGAATGGGATTACTTATAAACGAAATTGTTTATTTGGGCTCTAGGAAGAAAACAGGCTTGGTAACATTTACTCCTGCTAAAACTCACTAGGGCGATATGCCTTTTTATCAGCAATTTAATGGGGCTGTAATAACAAAAAGAAACACCAATTGCCAGTTTTCCTTCAGGGATTATGAGGCCAGGATTTAACATCATCACCAAAGATCAGGTTGTCTCAGTTTACTGGCTTAAAATGTAACCTAATTTTTTGAATGTTTGTTGAGTAAACAGTAGCCAGGAAATTCTTCTAGACTTGTTATATTGCTCACACACTTTCCTTTTCCTCAGATGTTTGAGCAACATGATCTTAGGCAAGCAAAGAATCGGCCTTCTGTTTATGTTTTGTATGTTTTGAATGGCGTACATTTTATTTTCTTCAATCTCATACCAAAATGTGTGACAATTCTTTTTTTAAAAAACATGTATTTTAGCCTACAATATTCTAAGATGGTTTCTCTGTGAAAATCCAGTAAACTTGACTTTAGTGGTGTCTACTACTTAAAATTGTTTTCAGTCAATTAGTTGTGGTTCTTTACTTCAATTTAAAATCTTACTTCAGAATCTCATTACCCTCACATAAGCACATTCAAACATGAGGCTTCTTCCACATTCCTACAATCTCAAACTCCTGTGAAGTTATATCCTGTGAAGCATACATTCGATGATAATAATAATAAAACCTGCTAATTGAAAACCAAAGTTAAGGTTGCCTCAAGTTGGCTCAATCTCCACAGAATCAAGAAATTGTAAATTATGGCTGATGCCTTAACAGACGTGCCCCATAATCAGTAATGATGTTGTACATGTCACAAATTGTGCTTGCTTACAACTTATCCTTCATCCACTCACATTTTCCTTAGTGTTTCAGGCCCAAATCTAGATGGGGAGGATGGAGTGCTTGGGACCAGCAAAGATGCCCCACATTGTCCTGGTCTTGTATTGCTTAATGAAGCATCTAGAGACACCCTCCTCTGAGTTGACCCATGCCTGTTTGTTGCATGTAAGCAAGCACACTTTGTGACATTGCACAGCATCATTACTCATCCGACAACATGACACAGCCTTAATTCTAATCTTAAACCAGTAGGGTTTTTTGGTCATTGAATTTCCCTGATTTTAAAAAAGGAGATATATTATCATTTTTCTGAAAAACAAAACAAAAATTTAAACAAAACACAAACATGTCATTAAATAAGCAGATGTGTACAAATTAGGGATGTGCTCCGCTCCGATTAGGAGCGTAGAAGCAGTAGCGGATTGGCCTGCTCCGCCTTACCCAGAGGCGGAGTAGGAGCGGACCGCGGACCCCCTAGAAGCAAGGCGAAGAGAAGCGACCATTTTTCGGAGCTCCGAGTTCAGTCGGAGCGCTCCGGTCGCCATCTTGAAAACATTTCGCCATAGGATTGCATTGCGGCAAATAATCGCGCATAACTACATTGTTTTTGAAGCTATCGTTCTGGAAATTCTTGTGCACAGAGAGTCGTGGATGGGGGTCATTTTGAGACCACTCTCACCTCTCTGCGTGCTGTGGTTCACGTGCAATAATTTTTTAAAAATCGGGTCAACCGCGGGGCTCAAACGGCGTTTCGGCTTTTCGCCCATAGGATTGCATTGAGGGAAAGAATCGGGGATAACTGGGGGGGGTTTAAGCTATCGTTCTGAAAATTCTTGTGCACAGAGAGTCGTGGATGGGGGTCATTTTGAGACCACTCTCAACTTTCTGCATCGTACGGGTCGCGGGCTAGAAGTTTTTTAAAAATCGGGTCAACCGCGGGGCTCAAACGGCGTTTCGGCTTTTCGCCCATAGGATTGCATTGAGGGAAAGAATCGGGGATAACTGGGGGGGGGTTTAAGCTATCGTTCTGAAAATTCTTGTGCACAGAGAGTCGTGGATGGGGGTCATTTTGAGACCACTCTCAACTTTCTGCATCGTACGGGTCGCGGGCTAGAAGTTTTTTAAAAATCGGCGGGAAAAATACCTTTTTCAAAGGGCTGAGGGGCAGAGTCAGCTCCCGGTCATGATGATCCCAAAGTTGGAGGAGGGCATAGGCAAAACAGGTAACTTGGGATTCTGGGAAACTTCTCTTTCTTCATCTGAACGGGCTTTTCCCCGTGTTTTTTAACACAGTAGCCCCACCAAATGCACAAACACAACCTGAAATCATATACTAAGCCAAGAATAAGAGATAGAAAACACAGCACTGCTCCCCACCCTAACCTTGGTGAACAACTGAATCGATGTGGTGCAAGGGGATG
The DNA here is from genome assembly GCF_023053635.1 of Elgaria multicarinata webbii. Taxonomy (NCBI): domain Eukaryota; kingdom Metazoa; phylum Chordata; class Lepidosauria; order Squamata; family Anguidae; genus Elgaria; species Elgaria multicarinata. Next base: position 107,105,877 of record NC_086174.1, read on the forward strand.
AGCTCCCCTAGGGCATCTCATCGTGGACGTGCCCCCACTCTCTCCTGCACTGGAAGGCCATAGAGCCTTCCAAAGAGAGTAAAACGGTGGAGCAATGCCTATCATGAGTTGAAGTGAATGGTCACTTTTCAGTGGTGGAGCAATGCCTGTTATGAGTTGAAGTGAGCGTTTTACTTCTTCTCAGAGCTGTTGGTGGCTGTCTTGAACTGGCAGCTACTTCCCCCTCCCCCGGGCACGTCCCCCTATTGCTGGTAAAAGACAGATATAGCCTTTTTTTTTTAATTCTTCTTGCTGTTTATTGAGCAACACTGCTGCTTTTAATTCCACCCCTCCTTTGTTTATTGATTGATTTATTCCATTTTATATGCATTACTGGCTTATCCTTGGCTCCCTTCCTTATGCCCCCAGAAATGCCAGCTGCATGCCTGCCTGCCTTCCCTCCCTCCTCCCCTGCCCACCTCGCAGGGATGTTGTGTGTGGGGTGCCCGATTTTCAAAAATTCGCCAAAAATCAGGGGATGATGGGATTGCCTTGAAACTTGGCGTGTGTGTGTATACGCCCATGAGGTGTCATGGTGCCAAACGTGAGGTTTCTAACTTCAACGGAAAAAAAGTTGTTTACTTTTTTAGCTTTCAATGCAACCCTATGGGGGGGCAAAAACGGAGCTCCGGATCCGGATCCGGAGCTCCGAGCGGAGCGGAGCGGAAGTGGGCGGAGCGGGGGCGGGGCGGAGCGACCCGCTCCGAAAAATGGCGGATCTGCAAGTGAAGCGGAGCGGGGGGTCCGTGCACACCCCTAGTACAAATGAATAGATATGTCTATGTTCAGGATAGCTTACTTTTGAGTATGCCTGCACAGGATTCCAGCATAGCTTTGTCCTTACATTCCCTGTCTTTGAGCTCCAACACACCTAGGAAGAAACGCTGGCTACCGTCTCTTCTCCGTCGTCATTCAGTTACTTCCTGTTTGAAAACAGGAAGTAAACAAGGAGCACGAGGCCCATTCACTCCAGCGTTGTAATCACGCTGCTTCTCCCACACACAGCAGGAGAGAGCAGCAACTGGACTTTTTCTGGGTTTTCTTGCAGCGCAAGGAAGGCCAGAAGGGGCGGAAGGCGTGCGAAAGGCAGATGACATCATGGGAGGGACCTCCAAGAAATCTGTGAGTGCCCAGTAATGAGCGTGCAATAAAATGCTCATCAGATGGACTCTTCATCAGTGAAAGTTATTCCTTCAACTTATACAATTACCTCACTCTTATCTCAGTTGACTATTTCCTGCTATTTCCACCCCCACCCACCCCCATCAGAATGCTGACAGAAACTGTGGAATTCAAAACACTGGCGTACTGGCAGTATTGTAGCTTCAGAGTGGAACTGAGCATGTCTGATACAGCTTTGCCAGCCATTGCTGCTACAGGGTTTTAATGGGGCAGAAAAGCCTTGATAATTTTTAAACCGCTGCTCAGAATTTCACCAAAACAATGAAAGGCACACCTCCTCAACAAGTCTGAATAAAGTACATCAGTAGTTTTCCTCAGAATTTGAAAGGAATATATGATATGATATGCCAAGCGCAAATCTGAGCAAAAAGTACAGATGTGCCAATTTTGAGCACTTTCAAATGTGCTGTATCTGTGGCAATATCTATCAGATCTATCTGAAATCTTGCACAATTGTAGACCTCATCAGATACACTGTAGGTTACAACTCTATAGTTGTATTTTTATACACAGTAGAATTTTGAGGCTCATCATGGTGGAACCCTTTCACCCCTTTTTTGTGCAACTCACCTTATCTCCTGTGTAAGCAACTAAGGGAGCTTGGACTTGTTTGTATGTTTTTCCTCAGCAGCTGCATTTTCATAAGTTGGAGGTCAGGACACATGCCCTTTCCCTTAAAGTAACATGTGACAAAGGCATTCAGTGTGGAGGTCCATATGTGTAAGCACCTTATTAATAAATGTGTGTGTGTGTGTGTGTGTGTGTGTGAGAGAGAGAGAGAGAGAGAGAGAGAGAGACCCAAGTTGCACAGTTCTTTAAGAATGGCAGGGAGGGACATGTACCTATTCCTCCACTGTAGTTTAGTGGTAGGGCACATACCTTGGACACAGAAGATCCCAGGTTGAATGGTATCTCCAGGTAGGATTAGGGAAGAATCATGCTCAAAATCCTGGAGATTCATTGCCAGTCAGTATCAAAAATATTGGGCTAGATGGATCAATGGTCTGTCTCAGTATAAGGTAGCTTCTATGTTCCTCTACTACACCATTCTGAAGGATCAGCCAGCTAGGTAAGTCATCTGAGCTGGGGCATTGCAACAAGATTCAGAGATCATGTTATTTCTTCTGACAGCATGCAAAGCACTCTCAAACTGGAAATTTGAAGTATTTCTCCTTTTCCCCCAGTGCCTCTTGATGACCTTTCACACAGGGTATATTTAGACCACCTATATGCAGCGGTTCGGCTTTTATGAGTTCTCTTTTTTCCCATGTGTTGAAAAAAAAATCTGATTGAACACTGCCATAGAAAGAGACAATCAATATATAAAGGAAATGTTCAGCTGGACAGGTGGTCCGTATCTTAGATATTACAGCTCTTGTATTGATTGTAATCCCCATATAAAATGAACAGTACAAAGATAAGCTTCCCAGGTCTGGGGGGTGGGGGGGAACCTTATTGCCTGGGCTTCCCAAAACTAGCACACTTAGCCAACTATGTCATGGTTATGTCACCAAAGATATATAACGTCTCTTGGAATCATCAACATGACACATATATGACATCACTCAATTATTTGATAACTCTCTGCCAAATGTGTGAATTGTCCTCAGTTGAACTTGCCCAAATTCATTAATCTATCTGATTAAAAATACAGTAGTATTAATGGTGAAAAATTGGCTATCTCTCATTTGTACAGAATAGCAAAGTATCAGTCTGCAGCTCAGATGAATGGGCAATCTAACTAACCGTGTTTTGGCTCTCCCAAAAGTTGAAGAAATGTGCATGATTGAAATGAAAGTACATGTGTTAAAGGAAGCGTATTTATTTATTTGACAAAGAAACATCTTGCAATAAATCACAACAGAGAGACTTTAGGGAACTGCCAAGTATCATTCATTAATTAGTGCTTCTTTCTCACCATATTAATTTTAATGTCATTGTATTTCATTAAGTAGTGTCTGTTAAATTAGGTCTTTGCAAAATGCAGGAGCAGAAGCTGATGGATGCGTGATACAGATGATAGTGGGCAAATATTTATGGAACATAGGCTAACATCCACTTATTCATAGAAAATATTCTGAGGATGAACTTTTACAGTAAATGGTTCATAACTGAATATTTACCAAACGTGGCATGGATAAACTGGATCAGATTCAGGTATTTGTGTTCTCTCTTATGCGAGTGGATTAAAAAACACATCAAGAAATATGTGCTTCTGTGCATGCTTTTATCGGGGGGTTTTCATGTTTTGCTATTGACATAGGCAGTTTACAGGTAACCAAAAACTAGTTATGGGCTGCTCTCTTCAAGTACCTGCCACAATAACACTCCTTTTTTCTTTTTTGCTAATAAAATATATTGGCTCAGGTGCTGGCCATTAGGTTGTGAAAAACCTATCCGTTAGGGTAGAAAAACACTATAAGATTCACATTAAATGCAAGTACGTGTGTAACACCATCCTGAATGTACCCAAGAGGAATGAGCCTGGCATAAAATGAGAGCTAGAGAAGTTAAGGAGAGGGTGGTAGTTTAGGGGCAGAGCACACACATTTTTCAATCATGCATAAAGTCTTCCCAAAGTTCTGTCTGCACCATCACCTCTGCCTGAAACACTGAACAACTAGATAAGTTGAGGACCTTCTGGAGCAGATTTGGAAGTGCAGGGGCATCAAGGAAGGAGGGGGAGTTACTGATAATCTTGTGCCTCCCCATTCTGCTGATGGAAGCCTTCCATCAGTGGAGGGAAACTAGTTGGCTTACACCCATAGGAAGCTGGGTGGTCATCTCAGATCATTGGTCTATCTAGCTCAATACTGTCTATATTGACTGGTGGGCTCTCCAAGGGGGGGTGTCTATATGGTCTGTTTACCCCATTGTGGCTGTGCAGTGGCGCTGTGTTGTTTATATAGTAGCTGCCAACTCGCAGGCTTCTACCCCTGAAATTGTGCTTTTTCACGGTGTGGTTTTACTGCAATCTTGCTATTGCTGTTGCTCTGAGGTCACCATGTTGTTACTCAGTTTGTCAGTGGTGGCCTGGTTTGGGTTCCATCAGTGGGCACTGCTGGGGGTGGATACAAGCCCAGAGTAAATCCTGGGTAAGTGTGGGAAGAGAGGGCAAGGGCAGGGGGTGGGCTTGAGGAGCTGAATGGCCACCGGTGCTGCAGTCATTTGGCCAGATAGCCTGTACTTTCTCCTGACATCTAAATTTATCATTTCTGCCCCACAGCAGCTATTCTGCAGGGTTTTGAGGAAGCCAGTTGCAAAGCAGCATTGTATAGATACACCCAAAGTTTTAGGCAGGTACCTTTCCCAGTTATCCCCAGAGATGCCAGGGATTGAACATGGGATCTTTTAACATACAAACCATGTGGTCTTCCCCTTCAGAGACAATACAGGGTAGACCAAAACATCTGGAGGGCGCCACTTTGGGGAAGGCTGTAGTAGGCAGTACTACAGCAAATAGACAAATAGTCTGTTTCAATATAGAAGAGGGTTTTATATTGAAAGATCAACAAAGAGTCTTGTGGCACCTTAAAGACTAATACATTGTAATTGACCATGACACTGCTTTGTTTTACTGCTCTTCTTGTAATATTTTAAAGGTAGTTATTGTTTTATACTGGTTTTATATTGTGTATTTTTTTATTGTACTGTATGTGTTTTTATGTAAACTGCTTGATATAAAGTGGTATAGATGCAGTTTAAATGAATAATGACATAAATAAAATAAGCACATTTTTTTTAGCTTAAGTTTTCATGGATACTGTCCAAGAAAGCTTATGCCGCAATAAATACATTTGTTAGTCTTCAAGGAGCCACAAGACTCTCTGTAGATTTTGCTCCTGTACAATAACATGGCTGCCCCTCTGGAAATTCTTATATACTGGTAATCCCAAGCAGGGATGGGAAGAAGGTAGTTTGAAACCCAAATGTAGATCTGCAGTATACTGGCAAGGGTTTCTGGCTTCTAATTGCTTAACAATAGCAACAACAAATGGCTGAATTCCCCACCCCCACACCCCCACCCTGCCTCTAAATTAATCTGCCAAAAGGGACAACGCTTGAAGGAGGAAACCAGAAATGGATTTGTGTGTGAAGGACTGTAAGGCCAGTTCTGGTGCTAAAACAAAGCTGAGCATGTTCTCAGAGACAACCTGTTCCTTAATTCTACCTGTATGCACTTCCATCTACCCGCTCCATACCGCCTCTGAGGCTACAGGATTGGGCAGTCCTGCAGGCCAGCCCCATGTGATGTGTTCACCTGAGCGCAAGCCCCGTGCGATTTGTACTTCCAAAGGCAAAGTCTATAAGGTCATTTAATAAGGTCTTGTGACATACTCCCCCTGCCCCCCGTCAACCCATTCCAGCACCAAAATGTGACTAGTCCAAAAGCTCTTGTGGCCTACAGATCATTTACATGTGCGCCATCTTTTTGGAATTATTTTCCTCTGTCAGTTTTAAGAAGACGGTTACATAACTGTGCAAGAACTGCTGCTTTGACAGTTCTAAGTAGGTCTGAAGTATGGTTCCAATTACAGTCCATTCAAAAGGAAAGATGGGAAGTCATTTCATATGACTGCCTCTGCATATTGCCTCAGGAAGGCAGGACTGCTGCAGCACAATGTTTCAGTTCTTAACAGATGGGTGTGCAACCATGTGGCCAGCCCAATGTGGGGAAGCATTGTCAGCCAAAGCAGCACATGTACCACAAGGCATTGTGTTGATCAGGGAAGTAGTCCTCCAGCTGTCGTTGGACTGCAACTCCCATTATTCCTCATCATTAGCCAAGCTGGCTGGGGCTGGTAAGAGCTGCAACTGTTTTCCCTTTGGCCCAGCTCCTTTAGACTTCGGCCATGCCTATCATTGGGATGATGCCATCAAGAGATTCTCTGACATGGAATTTGGCCCTCAGGCTAGAGGTTCAACATCATAAGAACAAAAGAAGTGCCATACTAGATCATACCAAGGGTCCATCTAGTCCAGCACTCTGTTCACACAGTGGCCAACCAGCTGCCAACCAGGGACCCACAAGGAGGACATGGTGCAACAGCACCCTCCCAGCAACTGCGGAATTCCTCAGTTCTTTCCATGACTCCCTTCAGCCCCAACGTGACCTTTACAGCCAAAGGCCATTACAGGGCTGAAAGGCATGGTTAATATTTGGGGTGGGTAAGTTGACCTGTTCAGCTTGCTGGTCACTCCTAGGCTCTGCTTTGCAAGAAACATACAACACAATCAGGTTAGAGATGGCACGGGCATCATGTTGCATACAATAGCCCCTTTCAAGCCACCATTTGTGCAAATGAGACATTTACAAGCAAGAACGGTTTGAATGGTTTTAATTTTTGTGAACCGCCCAGAGAGCTCCGGCTATTGGGCAGTATAGAAATGTAATGGATAAATAAATAAATAGATAAAATAAATAGAACAAGCCACCATTTCTGTGGAAAATGGCAGCTCACAAAGGAAGCAGCCACCTGTGCACCACTGTTGAGCACCCCACGGACCACCCAGTGGCTCATCCTATGCTACTCGCAAAAGTCAGGTAAGTAGCAGGGGTTCGATGAGCACCATGCAGGGTGGGCACGGGGTGGTCCGCCCGTCCCTAATTCAGGTATCCTCACAAGAGAGGTTTTTATTTATTGCTATAATACATGAGAAAACAATAATTTCTGTGGAGCTGCAGGGCACACTGTCTCAGCTCCAAGGCGAACTAAGAGAGAGATGGGGAAAGTTCCTCTTGGGCCTCCTGAAAGAGCTAAAAACGGCAAGTTCTCTTAAAGGTATATTATATATCACAATAACCTGCTACAATCAATTTCGCAGCCCCACCTGCATGTCCTTAAAACACCAACAACACTGTACTACGCCACAGGGTTGTCATACACAAACTCTAACACACTCAAGCACATACAAACAGAGATGCAAAATAGAACACCCATACTGGGCTTCTTTGCTAGACTTGTGTAACCCACACTTTCTCAGCCACAGCCCTTCCTGCTGCAATATGGGTATAATAATGATGAACTTTACCTATGCACAATATCAAGGTAATTTTTTTTTAATGTTTAGAAACTCAGGGAAAAAAATAACAAGACCTGAGTTAGAAATATCACAAACTCCTTTCTTTGCTGCTGCTTTTGTTTTTGGTTAGACGGATTACTGCTCAAGCCCAGCTACCTGAAACGCCTGAATTTCTAAATCGTTTTTTTTTTTTTAATGAGGCTGCAATTACTTCCTAAAAGGGAAGCCCCACAAAAGCTTAACACACCCAGAGAGGTTAACACATTGAAGTAGTGGGTGTGTTAACCATTGCTATGACTTCATTCATTGGCTAAAAATACTAAAAAGTGGGAGCAGATTCTCACTAAATGAATAAGAAGAATAGTGGCTGCTCATTTTGCCTCATATTTTGGGTTCTACAAGGACTAGAGTGAAGGAAGGATAGAGAACCAGATCATATAAAGGGGGAAGGGGGAATTAGAGTGTCAACAAAGGATTCACCTGCACTGGTGTGTAGGTAAAGTGAGAATCAGTGGATGGGCTGGTAGCAGTATTGCCAGGTCCTCACTGAGGTTAGAGGAAAGAGTTGAAACCAGGTAATTGTGCAGAAAGCAAGAAACTGGCACAGCTGTGGGAAAAGAGGAGAAAATGGAGCCCAAACGATACTCAGTCCCTATGTTCCATTTGGAGCCCAGCAAGCCACAGGGTGAAGCAGTGTTAACCAATTGTGGCTGCCCAGCCCCCAGAATCTAGGGATGGCTGAGAATTCTGTTTCGTTCATTTTTTGATAGGAACTTACCAAAATGTGCAAATTTCTACATAAAAGGGAGAGAACTTGAGATTTTTAAAATGTGAATGTGGGAGATGCATCCATCCACCCAGGCAGAGGACTTTGATTGCTTAGCTCTTAAAAGTCTGGTTTCAGTCCCTGTATATTCAGCCAGCCATGTCTGTGATGTTGAATTAGGATTGCCACCTCTTTTTCCTGACAGGATCCTCATCTTGAACAGCTACATGGAAGACAGATACAATGAGGTTCTCTCTGTGCTAGTAAGAGCTGTGCCTCTTCAGTTTGGTCAATGCAGATGGCTGAAAATCTTGTTTTGTTAATTTTTAAAAAAATGAAATGGGGGTGGATCCTGAGTTTTTAAAAAATGAATGTGGAAGAAAATGAAATGGACATATGTGTCCTTCCCTACCAGAATACATGGTGCCTCTGTTGAGTTGATGAGGTTCCATTTTCATTTTTCATTTAGTAAAGCCAAATGCTTATGAAGTTCATGATTCTCTATTTTCTTTCTTTCTGGAGTCTAGTATTACGAAAGCTGACAGGTAACAATGATCTTACCAGCATGTTCTCTTCCTTTCTATTTTCTTTCTTTCCTGCTGCCTTTCAGAATTGCGCTGCAATTATATATAAAAGTACATAAAGAACTGAACTTAGGGGGCCATTGCAAGCTCAGTTTTCAATGGAACCTATGAATAAAAAGACACAGAACTGCATCTCTCATTTCTTTGATGAATTTCTATTTACATGTAAAAAGGAAATAATTCCAAGCACAACATGGGAATTTTAACACTTCAGTAGCAGCTTCGCTTATGATGCTTATAACTAGAGATGTGCTCCGCTCCGATTAGAAGCGGAGAATCAGAAGCGAATTGGCCTGCTCCGCCTTGCCCAGAGGCGGAGTAGAAGCGGACCGGGGACCGTAGAAGCACGGTGAAGCGCTTCTCTTTTCACGGACCGATCCGATGGCCATTTTGAAAAATTTCGCCCATAGGATTGCATTGCGGAAAAGAATAGGGGATAACTGTGTTGTTTTTTAAGCTATCTTTCTGAAGCTTCTTGTGCTTAGAGAGTCATGGCTGGGGGTCATTTTGAGACTACTCTCACCTCTCTGCGTGGTGCGGGTCACGCGCTAGAATTTTTTAAAAAGTAGGGTAAAACAGCGGGGAAAATGTACCTTTTTTGAAGGGCTGAGGGGCAGAGTCAACTCCCAGTCATGATCACATGATCCCAAAGTTGGAGGAGGGGATAGGCAAAATGGGTAACTTGGGATTCTGGGAACTTCTCTTTCTTAGTCTGAACGGACTTTTCCCAGTATTTTTAAAACAGTAGCCCCACCAAATGCACAAACACAACCTGAAATCATATACTAAGCCAATAATAAGAGATAGAAACACAGCACTGCTACCCACCCTAACTTTGGGGGACAACTGAAAAGATGTGGTGCAAGGGGATGAGCTCCCCTAGGGCATGTGGACATTCCCTCACTCTTCCCTGTCCTTGGAGGGCCATCAGAGCCCTCCAAAGGTAAATCTCTGGAGAGAATGCCTATCATGAGTTGAATTGATCGTTTGCTTCTTAAAGACTGGTACCTAGACAGGACCAGTCAAATTGGCAGATGATTCCCCCTCCCCTTGGGCACGTCCACTCCCCTCTTACTGGTAAAAGACAGATATAGCCTTTTTAAAAAAATTCTTCTTGTTGTTTATTCAGCAACACTTTTAATTCCACCCCTCCTTTGTTTATTTATTTATTTATTCCATTTTATATGCATTACTGGCTTTGAAACTATCCTTGGCTCACTTCCTTGTGCCCTCAGAAATGTCTGCTGCCTGCCTGCCTTCCCTCCCTCCTCCCCTGCCCACCTTGCAGGGATGGTTTTTGTGTGTCTTGCTTTGACTCAGGGGAGAAGTCCTTCCTGTGCTCAAGTTCCAAATCAATTTTTCAAGTGTGGAAGAAGATTCATATTTAGGTTTATCTCTACTCCCCAATTCATGGCATGTTGGGATTTCCTTTGAAATGGGCCCATTGAGCTGTCTGCAGATACTGGGGTGTCCGACTTTCATAAATTCCCCAAAAATCAGGGGATGATGGGATTGGCTTGAAACTTGGCGTGCGTGTGTATACCTCCATGAGGTGTCATGGTGCCAAACTTGAGGTTTCTAACTTTAACAGAAAAAAAGTTGTATACTTTTTTAGCTTTCAATGCAAGCCTATGGGGGAGGGAAACAGAGCTCCGATCCGGATCCGGAGCTCTGCAGCGGAGCGGAGCGGACATAGGCGGAGCGGGGGCAGAGTGGAGCGGCCCGATCTGCAAATCGCGGATCTGGAAGAGAAGCGGAGCGGGGGGGTCCGTGCACACCCCTACCTATAACACCTTCATGTGATTACTTTAAAAGGTAGGACCGGTACTGTGCACATACGTATAAATCAATCCACCCCAAGTGACAGCAGGTGAAAGAGATATGAAAAATGAAACAGTTAAATGCAAAGGAAAAAATAGTGGTGCAGTTAGCTAATTCTAAACTCTGAAGTTAACAGGCTTACAGACAATGGGGGACCTTTAGATGGCACTTCAATTGGTCTAAAGGGGAGGGCCCACTTTTGATTGTGTGATTATGATTTCAAGTATTTCCAAATTTGTTAAGCCAGACCTGCTGTGCATCCTGCTCCAAAGTCCTAACCTGATGGCACCCCTGAGAGATATACTGTAGCAACACTGGGAGATATAATATTTGGGCCTTCGTTATTCATTTCCTCCAAGTTTCATGTAGGATTGCTTAACCCAGAAATGCTGTGTGCGTTAAATGTGGAGATGCAAAAGCAGGAGGTCAATGCACCTTTTTTCTACCATCTTTTCCTGCACAATGTACCAGGCAGCACTGGAATCCTGCTTGGTAGAGGATGAGTTGGAGCACAAGCAAGCCAAACGTTTTTGGGGTGGGGGGTGGGGAAGCTGCATCTGCATTATCTCCTTCTTCTTTGACACTTTTCATTGTATCTTGCAGTTTGATCCTGTGCATATTTACTTAGAAACAACTCCCACTGTGTCATATTCCCTGAAAGAATATATAGGGCTTTGTCCCCTATGTACTCATATGTTGTTGTTATTGTTGTTGTTGTTGTTGTTGTTGTTGTTGTTCTGCTTCTTCTTCTGCTTCTTTTTCTTCTTCACAAAAATAGTGACTTTGTTTAGTAAGCATTCAGTGCTGATTTACTGTTTCTGATTCTCTTCAGAGCCGCATTAAAGGATCTGTAATCTAGGTTGAAATACATCATTTACATTTTCACACAGAAATCTAAGATCACATGACCTGTACGTTTTGGAGTGACCAAAGGGAATGCTTGTCTGCAGTCCTCTATCAAAAGTACTTGATGTATGTGTGGAATTTTCATAAGAACGTAAGAAGAGCCCTGCTGGATCAGTCCAAGAGTCCCTCTAATTCAGCATTCTATTCACACAATGGACAACTAGCTGCCTACAAGAAACCCACAAGCAGGACTTGAGGGAAACAGAACTCTCCTGCCTATGTTCCCAAGCAACTGGTGTACATAGTTATACTGGCTCCGATACTGGAGGTTGCATATAGTCATCAGGATTAGTAGCCATTGATAGTCTTATCCTCCGTGTATTTGTCCAAGCCCTTTTAAAGCCATCCAAATTGGTGACCCTCACAATGTCAGCTTCATTTGATGACCCTGGGTTCTAATACTATGAAAGATGGATACAAATGTCTCCCTATCCACCTTCCTCACATACTGTACTGCCTGATTTTGTACACCCATGTCTCCACTCACTTGCCTCTTTTCTAAGAGAACAGCCCCAGATGTTGTAATCTTTGCTCACAGGGGAGTTGCTCCAGCCCCTTGACCATTTTAACTGTGATGTCAGCTGCATTGCCCGTTGGGTCTGTCTCTTGTTTTAAAGGTCAAAACTACAAGTCTGAAGGGCCACCCAAGGCATTTTGCTGTCTGAGATAGAGGATAAGTTTCCCTCCCCACTTCATCCCATGTAAAGAAGTTAATCAGACTGGCAGCTGAATCTTACTTCACTGGTGACAGGACACCATCTTCCACTGAACCTGAGTGCAGCACATTAGGAGCTGTGCAGCATACTCAGTTCCGCCCCTCCTCACCCCAAGCACCTACAGCCTGAGTAGCCCCCTCATTCTGCCTAATAGGAGAAGGGCGGTTCTGACCTTAGAGCACAGCTCAAACGTGTCATTTGCCATTTGCCTGCATAGGATGATGGTTTGTGTCAATCGTTCTGCATCATAAAGCTTGTGAACAGACTGTAGGGCAGTCCCCTGTGGATAGCATTGCAACTGTTTTACCAGTTTGGTTCATAATTTCATGTGAACATACCTAGTTTGGCACTTTTGAACCAGAATGCAAATGGAGACTAGTTATCCTTCAAAATTCACACTCCTCCACATGTTGGAATCGAGTTATCTGATAAATAAAATGCATAAAGGAATGTATACATTAGAGGAAAATCATATATTAGTTAAATTTACATTAAAACGCATTATACTAGGAAAATTGCTTGGGAGAAAATGTATACAAAAATGCATGCGTTAAGAGAAATATGCACAAAAAACATGTACACATTTTCACATGAACTTGAAAACAAAAACTAACAAACAAAATCAGGAAAGAACCTAATTTAAGTTTAGGAAAATGAAGAAACTGAAACAAGCCAAAATTATCAGATTTGGCCACACTTCGTTTTACCTCAGGATTGTAAAGACATACGGTAACTAGTGGACATTCATTCTATGGCAGGGAGGCAAGGCAGAGCTTTGTCGCTGTATAAAATGGGTGGCAGAAAGAAAGCACTCTTTATCTCTACTTCACATCCAGATGCAGCAATGAATTCCAAAGGGCTGTGTTTAATTGTGTACTCTTTAGTGGTCCCATGAAGGCTAAACATCAAGGCATTCAATCATGCCATGTAGTGGAGGATGTTGGCTTCGATGTCAGTGGTAGGAAATGAAGAGAGGAACCCTCACAAAAGGAACATGTATAGGAGTGAATCCCCTAGAAAACCATGTGTCTGTGATATGAAGTATTCCTTAATCAAACAATGTCTGGATGGTTTAATGAGATAAATGTATATCTCTGTCCTAATACCGAAATATATAGGGGTGTGATCCGCTCCGATTAGGAGCGTAGAAGCAGTAGCGGATTGGCCTGCTCCGCCTTACCCAGAGGCGGAGTAGGAGCGGACCGCGGACCCCCTAGGAGCAAGGCGAAGAGAAGCGCCCATTTTTCGGAGCTCCTAGTTCAGGCGGAGCGCTCCGGTCGCCATCTTGAAAACATTTCGCCATAGGATTGCATTGCGGCAAATAATCGCGCATAACTAGGTTGTTTTTGAAGCTATCGTTCTAGAAATTCTTGTGCTCAGAGAGTCGTGGATGGGGGTCATTTTGAGACCACTCTCACTTCTCTGCGTTGTCTGGGTCGCGTGCTATATTTTTGTGAAAATCGGGTCAACCGCGCGGCTCAAACGGCGTTTTCGGCTTTTCGCCCATAGGATTGCATTGAGGGAAAGAATCGGGGATAACTGGGGGGGTTTTAAGCTATCATTCTGAAAATTCTTGTGCACAGAGAGTCGTGGATGGGGGTCATTTTGAGACCACTCTCACCTCTCTGCGTTGTCTGGGTCGCGTGCTATATTTTTGTGAAAATCGGGTCAACCGCGCGGCTCAAACGGCGTTTTCGGCTTTTCGCCCATAGGATTGCATTGAGGGAAAGAATCGGGGATAACTGGGGGGGTTTAAGCTATCGTTCTGAAAATTCTTGTGCACAGAGAGTCGTGGATGGGGGTCATTTTGAGACCACTCTCAACTTTCTGCGTCGTACGGGTCGCGCGCTAGAAGTTTTTTAAAAATCGGCGGGAAAAATACCTTTTTCAAAGGGCTGAGGGGCAGAGTCAGCTCCCGGTCATGATGATCCCAAAGTTGGAGGAGGGCATAGGCAAAACAGGTAACTTGGGATTCTGGGAAACTTCTCTTTCTTCATCTGAACGGGCTTTTCCCCGTGTTTTTTAACACAGTAGCCCCACCAAATGCACAAACACAACCTGAAATCATATACTAAGCCAAGAATAAGAGATAGAAACACAGCACTGCTCCCCACCCTAACCTTGGTGAACAACTGAATAGATGTGGTGCAAGGGGATGAGCTCCCCTAGGGCATCTCATCGTGGACGTGCCCCCACTCTCTCCTGCACTGGAAGGCCATTAGAGCCTTCCAAAGAGAGTAAAACGGTGGAGCAATGCCTATCATGAGTTGAAGTGAATGGTCACTTTTCAGTGGTAGAGCAATGCCTGTTATGAGTTGAAGTGAGCGTTTTACTTCTTCTCAGAGCTGTTGGTGGCTGTCTTGAACTGGCAGCTACTTCCCCCTCCCCCGGGCACGTCCCCCTATTGCTGGTAAAAGACAGATATAGCCTTTTTTAAAAAGTTCTTCTTTCTGTTTATTGAGCAACACTGCTTCTTTTAATTCCACCCCTCCTTTGTTTATTTATTGATTTATTCCATTTTATATGCATTACTGGCTTATCCTTGGCTCACTTCCTTATGCCCCCAGAAATGCCAGCTGCATGCCTGCCTGCCTTCCCTCCCTCCTCCCCTGCCCACCTCGCAGGGATGTTGTGTGTGGGGTGCCCGATTTTCAAAAATTCCCCAAAAATCAGAGGATGATGGGATTGCTTTGAAACTTAGCGTGCGTGTGTATATCCCCATGAGGTGTCATGGTGCCAAACATGAGGTTTCTAACTTGAACAGAAAAAAAGTTGTATAATTTTTTAGCTTTCAACGCAAGCCTATGGGGGGGGGAAACGGAGCTCCAGATCCGGATCCGGAGCTCCGAGCGGAGCGGAGCGGAAGTGGGCGGAGCGGGGGCGGGGCGGAGCGGCCCGATCCGGAAAATGGCGGATCTGCAAGTGAAGCGGAGCGGGGGGTCCGTGCACACCCCTAGAAATATATATACAAAAGTTTATATACAAAAGGGTTGTGCATTAGTACTCTATTGGATTCATTAAAGCCATTGATATTTTTACAACACCTTTTGTATATAAACTTTTGTATATATATATATATATATATATATATATATATATGTGTGTGTGTGTGTGTGTGTGTGTGTGTGTATTGGTATTAGGACAGGGATATGCATTTATCTCACTTTGTTTTATAGACATTGTTTGATTAAGGAATACTTCATATCACAGACACACGGTTTTCTGCGAGATCCACTCCTATACTTGTTCAATGTCAGCGGGGCAGAGAATCCGCTCCAGATTTCAGTCAGAATCAGCCAGAACTCTAAGAGAGGTATCCAAGGTGTCTTGCACCTTGGATAGTTCCTTCAGGGTTCTGAATGAAACCTGGAGCAGGTTCACCACCCCACTGACATCAGAGCCACCACCCTTCACTGGTATTGCAGAATCTGCCCCTGCTTTTCTCAACCAACTAATTTTGCCCAGTGACGAGGTAGCAGCTGAGTTACAGGTGTGTTCTTGAGAGTGAATGCAGCAACGGTGCCCTCTTTCTTGCAGTAAATGTCAACTTTTACCACCTTAGGAGGCAAGACACCTCATAATCACGCCCGGGGCACACACTAGTTTGTGGTTGTTTTTAGGTTCATCAATATCAGCATTTGAGTAGGTAAAAGGAGTCAGAGCTGCTCTCATTTTCCCTCACTGACAGGAAGCTCTGACAAATAGCTTCATTTCTCTTCACTGTGATATGCCTACAATTACTTTCCTGAGCCATTGAGAGGATTACTGAATGTTTGCAAAAGTGCTTTGAGACCTCAGCATGAAAGTCTCTCTGTGTATGTACACTACTATTTTCCTATGCAGATTTGTTCAGGTCTCCACTCTACGTGCTTCTGAAAATGTACTATGTCCCATATTCTTCCTCGGTAAAATATTGTCTGTTTTTGAACATATTACAGTTTTTCCAAGCCGCTTAAGGAAGTACCTGACCAAGTAATATACAGCTAATGTCTCTTCACTCACTCTTTTAATTCCAAGATAAATATACAGCATTCAAGGTTTTTCAGTGAGGTTTAGTTCTCTTGCTACTTGGCCAATCCCTACAGTCCTATATAAAACAGACCTGCTGTTCCTTTTTCATTGAGGTAAATCCAGATTTGTTTTGACTCCATGGCTAGTAGCATTTTGCAATTTATGGGCAATTTTCCAGTTTATTATTACTGGGTAATATTTGTTTTGTGCCTTATGCAGAAAACTTATGAATCTAAGACTACAGAAGGCGGAAAGTTATCCAGGATGGGATAAGACAATCTTAGCAAGGATGTGGGGTAGAAAAATAGGAATCACAGAAAATGTGAGGCTTTTATGCTGTAGTTTTATTGTATTAAAACATTTATATACCTTCCTTTTGCCCCCCAAAAGGCCTCCAATGAGGTTGATGACAATTAAAATTGCAACATAATTAAAACAGGAGCACGTTTAAAAACAACAACACAGGGAATAAAACAGCTCCATAGCCAGCAAGATTAAAATGCACTAAAATCGTGGTGAAATAAAATTACTATTAGTGCATTCCTGTGATATAAATGTAATAAGACAGGATATAAATATAATACATAAATAATACTCAGAAGTAATCCTCATTAAATTCAATATTACCTCCTCCCAGGTAAGTGTGTATAGGTTTGCAATCTTAACCACCTGCATAAAAGACATCAAGGAAGTTTGCTTTTAGTGTCCTGTGGCCCAAATATGGCAGCTTGATTGTTGCTAACTGGCCCACTAGGACTGAATTACCAGGAGGCTAATTTGGATAGACTCACTTCTGGCACTCTCCACTATATGGCAATGAAAATATACAGCATGTTTTTCTATTGCTTCAGGGCTATTGGGCTAGGTGCTTGAGCATGTGGTGGCTGGGCAGCTGCAGACGTTCTTGGAGGAAACTGGTTATCTGCACCCATTTCAGTCTGGTTTCAGGCCAGGGCATGGCACTGAAATGGCCTTGGCTGCTCAGATTGACAACCTACTCCAGGTGAATGCTACCCTGTTGATCTTCCTTGATCTCTCGGTGGCTTTTGAAACCATTGATCATGGTATCTTACTGGATTGGCTCTACAAAATGGGAGTAGGAGGCACTGTGTTACAGTGGCTCCGCTCCTACTTGCAGGGCTGATTCCAGAGAGTGGTATTGGGGGATTCCTGTTCCACCCCATGGCTCTTAAGCTGTGGGGTGTCACAGGGTTCAATTCTATCCCCCACACTGTTCAACATCTATATGACACCACTGGGTGAGGTCATTAGGGGTTTGGGGATTAGGGGTTTGGAGACTCAGCTCTACTTCTCCTTGTCATTGGAGTCAACAAGTAAAATATTACTTGTTTTATGTTTCGAAACCACCCCCAATGCCAGTTGGGCAGGATACAAACCTAATCGATAAATAAAAGCATTGATTGGCAGCAGCTCTCCAGGGTCTCAGACTAGTGCTGGGTCAAAAATTCCAACCATTCCATTTTCAGCATTTTGTGGGGTGGGGGTGAAATGAAAACTCAGGTAAAAGAGGCTGGAGAGGTGAGAATTTCAGAGAATTTTCTCCTTGAGGAGAGGACAGGGTTTCCATATAATGTTTTTAAAAAATGTAGTCAGTTGTTGAAGGGGCTTCTTTCTTTCTTTTTATTTTTTCAAAACACCCCTGGCACTAGCAGGAGCCCAGGAGTTCTTCCTGAGTACTTATGGGAGAGGGAGAGGTCACATAGTCTCCAATAGGCATTCACCAAGAACTGCTGGGCTCCTCCGAATGCTGAGATAAGGGTGTGTGGGTGTTTTTTAACTAAAAAATAAGAGGAAGCCCCCTCAGCAACCAGCTACACTTTAAAAAGTTATGTGAAAACCCTGGCCCTCCTCAAGGAGAAAATCCTCTGAATTCCCACCCCCCATGAAAGAAGTAGAAAAAACAATGCCTCTATTGCAGGAAGAGACAAAGAGCTTCATCACACCAGCGTTATCTCCGCAATCCCAGCGAGTTCAATGCAATGGGCTCACATCTTACCCTATAATCTGCAATCATGGTGAAGTACTCCAATGTGCTCTGCTGTGATTGCGCTTCTTCCCCAAAAGAATCGACGAAAATAGGATTGCGGAAAAAGCGATTCTTCTTATACTCCGAGCAGCCATTGGGGGGCGCGGAAGGAGGCTAGTGCTGAAGAGAGGGACAGAGGGAGGGTGAGTGCTGGCGGTGAGCCATTGTATGGTATACCAGCATACAACAACAGGGGTCGGTGGGAGGGTCAGGTGTCAGAGATGACAACGAGGAAATCCTGACTCGGTTTTCTTGAGGGGGAGAAAGAAAAAGGAGGGAGAGAGAAGTCTGGTCCCGCCTGCTGGGGAGGAAGATGGAAAAGTTCGTGTTCTTCCGGTAAGCAGATTCATTCTCTCCCTCTACGCACATCCTCCTCAGAGAGCTGCAAGTGAAAGGTTTTAACTTTTGTCTCAATAAACTAAAAAACAAAACGAAAAGCCCTCCCGGGCCATGCACCGAAACAGGGCGGAGCTGAGCAGAAGCAAGGAGAGGCACAGAGGCAACGAGGTGCCCGAGCCCTGGGGCGCCCACAGGAGTAGCCCCCTGGTACACAGTGGGGTTTACTTCTGAGCTAACATGCCTGCGTTTATACTGTCAACAAAAACAACAACAACAGGAAGCTTTCATATGCTATGGAAACGAAGTGGGATAATTCGAGGGAAATGGGTAGGTGGGATGAAGGCTAAAGTTCCTGAAAATAGGGGGTCAGGATTCAGCCCAGCATTATTTCAGAAGGGAGTCTTTCCCAGCCATAACTGAAAATGCTGGGGAATGAACTTTGGACCTTCTGCATTCAAAACAGATGCTATGCCAATCTGAGCCCCAGCAGCGGCAGGGGGCATCTCCTCAGCCTTAAGTCAGTCTTCTTGACTTAATCCCATAACAGTGGATTGAAAAAGCTCTAAAGAAGATGTAGCTTTTTTTTAAATCCATGCTTAATAGTGAATGATACATTTATTTTTGCAATATACTTTCAGGTGCCTTCTTCTTTACACATGCACACACACATACAGCCCACTCAATTCATCTAGTTCTGTATTTATCCCAAATGTATTCTTAATTGCTTCATGTACCCACTCTCAAGTTATATTTAGAATGTAGAATATCCGCTTAACAGCATTCTAATAGCATGTCTCCATGCAGAATTCATGTTTTTAAGAATGATTATATTAAAGCTCAATAGTTCTTTTGTGCAACAGCTAATTTAAATGTTAAAAAAATGAGGTTCTTCTGCCCAGAAATTTAGCTGTTATAGATAATTTCCTTGCAGGCAGAAAGCATTTTCA
Organism: Elgaria multicarinata webbii; assembly: GCF_023053635.1. NCBI lineage: Eukaryota > Metazoa > Chordata > Lepidosauria > Squamata > Anguidae > Elgaria > Elgaria multicarinata. The sequence goes on from NC_086174.1 coordinate 107,125,259, forward strand.
TATTTACCAGGGACCACTGAAATGGTAATACAAATCAGTAAAACTACCTTGAAACTCTGACTAACATTCCAGAAGCAATACAACATTTCTAAGCTTTTTACCTGAGGGTGAACTCATAGTCACCTTTTGAATCATCTTCACTATTATGAATCACCTTCACTTGAAGTCTTTTCATCTGAAATGTCTGATCCAGATTCCACCCCACCCACCCCCCTCTGAAAAGGAAACCTTGAACTCTGAAATAGAAATGTCTATTTTAGATATAAATTCAATTTATCTGTAGGGATAATTAGTTGTTCCTCCCTCGTTTCCAGTTTCCAAAAAGATTAAAGCTTCTTCATTTCTCTAACCTTTAACAGACGTTTCCCATCTGTATTATCCTACCATGAATGGGGATTTTTGTACCCCTTGAAGTCCAAATACAGTTTGTTTCAAGTGTACCAAACTATACTACGTAAATAAATTGCTTTCCAATGTTTATTCCAGAACTACACTGCCATCAAAGCCTTTATTTAATGAAGCAACAGATCAGGGCTGTGCATAGCCCCCCTGACTCACCTCGGAGGCCATTTCGGATCCTCCAAAATGGCCTTGATTTGACTCAGACCGCTTCAGAGTTGAAGCTGAAGTGAGATTCAGCTCCCAAAAGTGGCTCAGCTTTGGACTCCCGACTCCCTGCCTGCCTGCCCTCCCTCCCTGCACCCCAAACCTGAAGCTGCCGCCACCAGGACTTCTCTTCCCTTTCATCCTCTTCCCTGAGAGTCAAGCTGTGATTTAAAGGTAAGAACACAGGGGCTTTTTTAAATAGCGATATGGTTGCAAACTAAGGGAAATGGCCCTTTATGGCCATTGTAGTTTGTGGCCATAGAACTATTAAAAATTGAGAGCCCCCCCCCCCCATGATCTTACCTTCAAATCACATCTCGGCTCTCAGGGAAGAGGATGAATAGGAAGGTAAGTCCTGGCAGTGACAGCAGGAGGTGACGAGGGAAGGCAGGAAGGGAGAGGAAGATGAATTTGGTGAGTCCAATAGACTCACCTGGACTCATGGATTTCCCAGGGAGGGAGGCAGGTGGGGGAAAGTGGCACAACACCATCCTGCATCAGCCTGAGGCATCCCTAGGGCTTTGGTACCAATCTGCTTTGACCTTGGGGTAACTCAGGCCAATCTGGTACCCCCTCGGATTCGGGCCATTTCTCCACTCCAAATTAAACTAGACACTACATTAAATGTGTAGCATCTAGGTGATCCTACCTTTTTTCTACTCTTTCCCACTGATCCTCCCTTACAAATATAGCCTCAGCTCTTTCTAGGGCCCCCACCCCCAGCAGCAGAATTCTAAAGTCAACATGAACCCGGCTGGAGTGGAGGCAGATGGTCCAACCAATCCACCAACCAATCCTCCCCTGTAGTTGCTTGCCACACACACTCCCCATTCTCCATTATCTCAGCAAACATAGGGATGAGACCAAGATAACATCTACTTGGCCCTCTCTCTTCAATTAGGCTTACTATTAACCTGGAACAATTTGTGGTACTGTAGTTAGCAATGAAGAAAGGGCAGGCAGAATGCATCTGCACAAGGGCTGATTCTCAATGTCCCACAGTGGGTGGGGATGGGCTGTTTTCAGCCTGGATTATTTCCATTTCCTTTCATCTTGCTCTAAAGAGCCCTATTCTGGTGTCATTGCAAAGAATTAAATAAAATACATGTGCAGGGATGGTACTGTGGAGTGTAGTTCCAGCCCTGACATCATGTGCATGAAGTAGACATCATGTGCACAATGCATAATGCATGGGTGTTTAGGAATAGCACATGATGTCAGGGACAATACTATGCAGCATAATTCTGTCCCTGCTTGCTGTAATTATTTTATTTATTTATTTATTTATTTATTATATTTCTTAGATAACCTTTCTCAGAAAAGACTCAAGGCATCTTACATTAAAAAACATTTCAAAATGCAAAAATGTAAAACAAAACAGCTAAAAACAACCTATTAAAACAAGTAAATTAAAAACCCATCATGTGCCATCAAACACCTGGGAGTAGAGGAAAATCTTAACCTGGTGCAGAAAAATTGGCAATGTTCTCTCCCTGTGGACCTATTTGGGAGAGCATTCCACAATCGGCTGGCCATCACCGAAAAGGCCCTTTCCCTTATTATATTTCTTTCTTTGCAATAATGTCTGAGTGTGGCTAATATGCATCCATGTGAGACTTCCAAAAGAGGCTCAGATCATGGCTTAGAATGGAATAGCAGACCTACAAAAAACTGTTCAGTGTTGGTGCCAAAAACATACACCACACCACCAAAGTATTTCAGGTGAAAAAGAGAAGCATATTGCAATCTGAGGGCTCTGGTTCACAGAGTTCTATGATACTTACAGCCACATCATCCCTATCTGGGTAATTAGATCATGTGGTGAGAGTGGGGTGTGGGGTGCTTACGCATGCTGGCCTGACCCCTGCCACCACATCCATGGCAGCCCTGTCCTATGTTGTCCACGGGCTGGGGGCTTGTCTATAAAAAGGAAGCCTGCTGGATATGTGTAGACTCGTCCCATCGTTGAGATCTAGGCGGGATCTACACTACTGCTTTAAAACGTTTTATAACAGTAGTGACAACTGTTGGGGCCCAGGACACACACCAAGTATTTATTTATTTATTTATGTATTTTATATACCGCTCCCCATTCAAAATTTCAGAGCGGTGTACAAGATAAAATAAAATAAAAACAGAATAAAATACTTTAAAATAGATTTTAAAAGAAGCAAAATGTACAGTGAGCCATGGCTGGTCATTAAGGAAAGGCTTCCTGAAATAATGACGTTTTCAGGAGGCGCCAAAAGGAATATAAAGTTGGTGCCTGCCTGACCTCCAGAGGCAGGGAATTCCATAGAAGGGGGGCCACCACGCTAAAGGCTCTAAATATATGGAAGTTTTCAAACCGTTTTCAAAATGTTATATCCTGCTTGGTATAGATCTGGCCCCAGACTGCTGCTCCCTCTGCTGAATGTAAATAAGCTCTGGCATGTAGCAGGCCTTCAGGAAACTATTCAGGATAGTGCTGAATACATTTATATGGGATCATGTGGTCTGCAATTTTGAAATTAATTTATCACTGCTTGAGTTCTGCTTACACGGTTAAATGATGTTGCATAATTACTAGGAAAAGAAACTGTTTGCTTATAGAAAACATGTCTTTTGATAAATAGATTGCAACACCTAAATCGGATATTCACAGCCACATCTATCGATAGATGATCGATAGATAGATCACATTCTCTGCCTATGGGCACATACAGAATGACAAAGCCACAAAACTGGTGTGGGTGTGGGTGTGGGTATGGGTGTGTTTGTGTGGGTGTGGGTGTTTGAGCAATATGACTTAGTGGATCATGAAGACTGAATTCTATGAGAGCTGAAGAAGATTATATATGTGTTTTAAATTAATATAGGACTTTTGAAACTTATTGCAAATTTTATTCTTCAGTATCTTGGGTGTACCCCAACCTTTAACTATAACCTTATTAGAACCTTATTATAAGAGGCTCCTAAATTCCAGGAGATCCAGACTGTATGACCACAATTCACAATTTGGAACTTAATTTATTTCAAACTTATTTTTCCTGTTATTGCCTCCATCTGGATTCTTCCATATATTTTAAGTTTATATATAGATCTGTGCTACTTCCATAGCTTATGCTGAGTAAGTGATCAACAAAGCAAATACTCAGTCATGATGCAATGGAAAATGTTCTTGTCTAAAATCTTCTCAGTGATGATTGTAAACCCTGACTAAGTTCCTCTGAAACCTGTTTGTGCATACGTTTCATATATCAATTGTCAAAGCCCCAGCAACTTAATCTAAAAATGGATTGTTTACTGCCAATTTAATCTCAGCTCAAAATGAATGACGGACTACTTCCTGTTTGTTACATGTTATAAAATGTGCAGCACAACCTGAAGACAAATACCTGCTACTATTTCTAGTTTGGCTTAATTTTCCTTTTCTAAGCAACGGACATTGTCTTTTCATCAGGTTGGATGAGTCACAGAATGGTTATGAAATTCACTCATCACCAACACAGTAATACGGTTACTGCATTTGCTCAGCTAACTAAATATACATCAGGGCTTAAGTTGTGCCTTGAAACAGGAGATTGAGCAAAACTGCTTTTTAAAACTGAATTGTTCTACATCAGCACCCAAAATATCATTTAGTCTGTAATCCTATACCCGCTCACCTGGGAGTAAGTTCCTTTGAACTCAATAAGACTTACTTCTGAGTAGACATGCATAGGATTGTTCTTAAACCTAGCAAAATAATAATAAAAAATAAAATAAATTGTGCTCAAATGGAAGTTTTGCACCGCATCTGTCCGAATTAGGTAGTCCCAAAACTTTGATAGGATAGGAATGTACCTGAGGTTCTTCCCGATAGTGAATTTCATTTTTAGTATTTTATGCTTAGCAAAACTCTGATTAAGGATAGCTCATTATTCATTTAAAGATGAAATATTAGAAAGGCTAAAGAACCCATAAACATGACCAAATGCCATGAGAAGGAATGGAATAATATCATTACTCATGCTAAGAGCCCTAACAGAATTATGTTCAAACTATAAGCATTCCTTATGAGGCAGTACACATTATCCTTAACAGCAATGGCACAAATCTGGCAGAAAGAAGGTATTCCATTGGGGCGGGGGGGGGGGGATAGTGTGCCAAAATTCAGGTAAAGCTGTTTCAAAATGTTAACCGTGAATTTGATGGTTTTTCTTATATTTCTGAATTTTTATTTACAAAAAGTAAAGGATCTGCACTGCAGCAATAGTACCAATTTGTCAACAGGTTTAAACTGTCCCCCTTTCTTAGCAGTGAAAACAATACTAAGTTTTTCAAGGGACTGGTACAGGGGGTAGTGAGGAAGGCAAGGGAGGTTGTCCTGCACATGCATGCCCAGGAGTCGGTCCCATTAAACTCTATAGGTCTTACTTCTGAGTAAGCATGTCTAGGGCCTCAGCTAGACCAGGGGGTTGTACCACAATGATCTCATAATTTTATGATCTTAAGATAATCACACTGGTCTACATGCGCCGTGCGACATCACGGCCGCCATATTTTTTTTGTTTTAAAGAAGAAGGAGTGCACGAGTGCTCATGCGCAGAAGGTAAGTCTTTTTTAAAAAAATAATATTTCCCCCCACTCCCCCACCTTACCCCAGGATCATCCCTTCCTGCTCCCAGGATCCCCTGTGCATCATGTGGATGCACAGGGATGATCCCGGGGTGATCCCCAGAATATCACCCCATCTAGCCATGCGCCATGTGGATGCACAAGAATGATCCCGGGGTGATCCCCAGAATATCACCCCATCTAGTCATGCGCCATGTGGATGCACAGGGATGATCCTGGGATGATCCTCAGAATATCACCCCATCTAGCCATGCACCATGTTTCCTTACCGTCGCTTTGCCTCCTGCTTCTATCACACAATAGAGACGAGCAGATTCATCTTTCTTCACAAGGGAAAGAAAGAGGAAGCAAGTAGCAACCACATGGCCCATTCAGTGGGCATTTTTGTAGCGCAGCTTCTCCTGCACACAGCAGGAAATGGCGCCAATTATTGTCAGAGCCAAAAAAAGAACAAAAAATGTATTTTCTGGGTTATATTTTGTAACAGAAAAAACAACAGAAGAAGAATCAGGAGGCACGCAGGAGGATCAGTGCATCGTCAAAATGACCTGTGAAGATCCGTGATTGGCCAGTCACAAGCGTGAGATAAAATGCTTGTCTAAAGATGCTCTTAGTCAGTCTGCAAATCTCACTCTTGCCAAACAAGCCCCTGAGGCTCTTTCCCACTAAGATCGTTGCTAAATGTCCCTCATGGAAATTCAACATGGATTTCAGCTTTCAGGCAATAAGGAGATCAATTCTTCACCTTTATTCACTCTTGTTATGGATGGTCTGTTTTTTTGGTTAAGGCATTAATGTGCAAACTGTAATATGCAATGGTGGTACACAGGGGCAAGCAGCAAACCACCTTCAGAAGCTCACCAAATCCCATGTAGACAGTTTGTTGTGAATGACTTATTATGCAGAAGATTGCCCATATTTACCCGGATAACGTTGCAAGATCAATTTTCTTCAGTTTTCTTGAATGAAAAGGTTTTTCAGGTTTCAGATCCGTCAGTACCTACACTCTGCCTTTGGCCTCATCAAATGATTTTCCTAATCAAAGCCTTCTACAACCATGCTGGAGTCTTCTATATATGAGCTACAGCAGGGGCGTAATTGTATGGCAGTGTATACTGGACTCCACGTGAATACAATAAAAAATAACAACAGCAGGAAGAGAATCCCTGAAATAGGTACTTTTGTCTTAAAGGGGTTTTGAACTACCATTGCTGTTTAGGGGTCATAAAAGTCCCTGTGCGTACACACATTCATTCATTTAATTTATTCATTCCTTATATTTCTGTACCACCCAACAGCCATAGCTTTCTGGGCAGGCACTTCACAAAAAATCAAATCCTAAAATACAACCTGACAAAACATAATGAATCTTTAACATACAAAAATGTAAATAGTTTGAGACAGCTAGAAACAATTAACAATAAAATACCAGGACCCAATAAAACAACTAACATTAAAAAACCATGTGCTATGTCGTCAAATGTCTAGGAGTAGAGGAAAGTCGTAACCCACATGCATAAGTCTGCATACACACACATATACACCATGCTGCTAATCCATGTGGCCTAGAAGCAATTGGAGTGAGTATTCTGAAAATATGGTTTGCAGTGCGTTAGCGCTCTTATTCAGGTTGCTATTCAACTGCAAACTGTGATGTCTGAATTCAGTGCTATAAGTGCCATCAAGCACTATACCTTCTATGTAATTTTACATACCATTTGATTGTTGGACAGATATGTACTTTTGGACATATTTGCTGCTGGCAACTGCTTTTGAGCCATTGTAGGCCAACTCTACAGATCTGCATTTTAAAATGAGCAGGGGTTGGGAGATGAAACCCCTAAAATACATTTTAGAAAAAGATTATTAACACAAGAAGAATCACATGCTTCTGATTTTTAATGCAAGGTTTTGTAATGGAAGCCAAAAGCCCAAGACAGCTTTTCACTGTATCTGACAAGGATCCTGTCCTTTCATCAGAACAAGGTGGGTGAGATGTGTCCCCTTTTTAATTACATTCTGCAGACACTGACCAAAGGATAGAAGGTTCCATTCACACTTCTTGTATCACCTTGCTGGGTTGTTGGTTAGATGCCCCTTTATGTACATGAGGGGTGCAAAACCTCAGGCTGTGGGCCAAATCTGGGGTCCCAAACCAGCCCTGTAGCGTTCTTCAGATGTCCCTGGCCCCAGCCCTATGCACCCCCTGCTGCCAATTGTTTGGTGATTTCTGTCCTGTATCTGTGGTCCCACCATACCAAAACAAGCAACTTCCTCTAACTGGGAGCCTGCTAGTAGAGAAACTTCAAGGTTGTTCATATTAACAGAGAGCAAAAGGTGCATACCAAAAAGCAGTTTGTCAGCCAGTCCAAGAAATCCAAGCAAAGGATATGTAACAGCAAAGTCCTTATCTGTCAGAAGTCATACACGAAAAACAGTTCAGTTCAGGATTCATGAAGTATACATGGAGAGCTGCTCTCTGGGTTTCATACGGCATCTTTTACAAAGACTGGGTGGAAGCTGTATGTCTCGCTCCGAATCCAAACCTGGGGAAGGAGGAGGCAGAGGAGGGAGACCCGCACCAGACATTCCAGAGGGGCCTGCCTCCTCTTCAGCTGCACATCTGACACCCTCTGAAGACGCTGCTATTGGATCATTCTCAGGGGAAGAAGAGTCCTTGAGCTCAGGTAAACCAAATTCCTTCTCTGCAGAGGACTCCTCAGGCTGGGAAATGACAGTTTCCCCACTTCTGCACGTTTCCTGCCCCATTCTAAAAGGCTGAAATGCTTCCCCTAAGATTTAGTTATGGGCAGTAAGAGTTTTAAGCTAAAAGATGCTGGTATTTTTGATATTCCGGCCCTGCCTCCTTTCCCTTTAGCTCCATCCCATTTTGCCTTCAGCGCCACCCAGCAATAGAAAGTGGCCCCTGAAACCTTCTCCAGGGCAGGATCTACACTACTGCTTTAAAATGGTTTATAACAGTAGTGACAACAGTTGGGGCCCAGGACACACTCCATATATAGTTTTCAAACAGTTTTCAAAGTGTCATATCCTGCTTGGTGTAGATCTGGCCCAGAATTGAATTTGGTTCTCAGGCTGAGAGAGATTAAACACCTCTCTTGTATGTGATTAATGTCATAAATGCCATGGAAAGCTCGTATTCCCTTGATTGGCTGATCTCCTTCCTACCTGGCCAGTCCCTTTCCTGAAAGCCCAGAGATAAAGGGAGTATCCCTTTCCCAATGCCTTCATCTCTTAACATCAAGAGCGCAAGGGGAAAGGATTTTAAACCATATACCGCTAACAAAATTAAAAGTAACTAAAAAAAAAAAAAAGATGAAGCAATGAGGTTTACCACACTTTAGAGGGAAGGCGCAATATTTTGGCACCGTCTGCCCATTAAATCAGTAAAATATTTAATTCCACAATGGTATTTGGTTAGGAAGCTGTAGTGAATACTTGCCAATGGCAACTGAGGTTACTAAACACCATCTGCCTCAATAAAATGGGTAGAATCAGTACATCCGTATGGAGAAAATATATGTTGTGTTCCCAGTAATGATAAATGGAGCCACATCGGTCATTTTCTGGATTGGCACTGTTGCTAAGAATTTGAGGTGGAAGCAGATGATAGGCAAGCATACAGTTGTCACTCAAAAGCAGATGACCTGGGGAGTGGAACTGCATGGGAAGCTGATGCTCTGAAAGGTTTTGCCACATGGGAATCCAGCTAGGACCAACATCCTGTCGGATGAAGCAACACCGCTCTTGCCACAGTGCATCTCTCCCAAAATAATTAAAGCTGCCCTGTGGTCAGCTTTCAGTTTTGTTTTCCCCATTGTTCCAGGTCATTTGTCCTATGAATGCAAAACATCCTAAACCTACGTATTAGAAAAAAGTCCCATTGGACTCAGAGGGACTAACTTATGCCTTGCCGGCTCAGACCAAAGTCCATCTGGTCCGGCATTCTTTAATTTCCCTATCTTGCCCATTCCAATTTATCAGGCAGCTGTGGCTACAGTGGAAAGGCCTTTCTGTGGGGATGCTATTAGACCTTAAGTGCTGCCATGACAGAATCCGTGGGATTATTGGGATCCATCAGAACCTATGGGAACTACAGTTCCTATAGATCAGAGATGGGGACCTGTTTCTGTTCCGAGAGCTGGATTGCCTGCTAGGATCAGTTCAGAGGTCCAGATGATGCCAAGAGGTTGTACCCTTTCCCACAGCCCCTCTCTCAAGCCCCAACCTATGACATCACCCAGCCCCATATTTTCTTTCTCCCTGCAGAAAGAACCATAGAGACATGACTCTCTCTGCATGGAGAAAGGCACTTTGCTGGCCGAGTGTGCCTGCTGCTCACTATCTCAGTCAAGATGGTGATCAGTGGGTGATGAGACTCAGCTGCTCCTTCAAGCACTAGCTGAATGCACATGTGCTTCACCCTCCACTCTCTCCCAAGTGACAGGCCAAGGGATTCAGCCAGCACTTGGGAGAGCTTCTCCAAGTGCCAGCTGAGTGCACAGGCACATCGCCACTGCTCATCAGTCAGGGCAATAGGTAAAGAGACTCCGATGGTGCTTGCAAGAGCTGCTAAAGATGTATGAGAAACTCATTTCAGTTTGGTTAAACCCAATTCGCACCTACTGGACCAAACAGAAACTCTGACATAATCTGCAGTCGAAGTCTAGGCATTTCTGAACTTGCAATGTGATTCACCTATCCAAAAAGAAATGCATTTGATAGCATGTGTGGCAATGGGGCGAAAATCTGCCTGGGCCCACAAGGGCAGTAGACATCCCCATGTCTGGCCCTCCTGGGCCCTGATGGATATGCCTGACAGATTTTCACCCCATCATTAGCTGTAGAACAAAGGGGCCTTAGGTCCAGGTAGAAATCACTTCTGCCCTGACCTGCGCGTGTCCTTTGTCCTTTTCCCCACTACGTTAATGGCAGCTTCTATTTATGCAGTGGGTAGAAATTATGCCATTTCCCTAAGGCTGGGGAAATTGTATTACTGATGGGGGCCTTTAAGGCCCCCATTGCCGGGGAGGAGTAGAAACGTGATTTCCCCAACATGCCATTAGAGTGGAGGGAGAAATATGCAATTTCCCCCCTCCTAGCCCCATGCTGATTCTGGCCTTTAAGGCCATGATTGGTGCAGGGGGGAGGAAAGAGCACTTTCCAGGTGCAATTTGCCCTTAGCATGCCCGGGGAATTGTGCACCTCCAGAGGCCCTGGAAAGTGTGCATCGCTGAGTGCTCAGCCAGGCTGGCTCCTGGAACTTGGCTGGCTGAGCATCACTCAGTAGGTGCCCCATAAGTTCTTCATTCACTAAGCATGCATACATTTGAAAAAAATGCATGAAAAATGTGTGCTTTTGAAATGTGCAAAAATATGCTTTAATCAATGGGAGAAGAATGCATATGTTTCAAGGATGTGTACAATTCACACATTCATTTGTAATAGTACACACTAAAATATGTACAGGTTTTCATGCCAAGAGTGAAGTCAACTGAGCCACGGCCTTGAGTATAGCTCCTGAAGGCCATGGCTCAGTTGCTGTCCTGAACTGTCTCATTTAGGGAGGTTGCCTGGACCAGCTGGACCAACCTAGGAGGCAGATTTCAGCCCGCAGGTCAGAGGTTCCTTGTCCCTGATCCCTTTTAACACTTGAAAGCACTATGTAAAAGTTGACTATGACGATGATGATCCCTTATATTAAACTAAAGGAATTTAAAAAACAAAACAAAATGTAGCTCCTAGTAGTCCCCATATATAAGGATACTTAAGCCTGCTGGGTACATGGCCTGTGTAAATGGGACACAGACACTTCAGACTGCAGATTGACGGTAATCAGAGTTTCCATTATTTCCCCACTTGGTTTTCATTAAACTATACCATGAAATTTCTGATTATCTCTCATCCAAAAAAATATTCTTCAATAATTAACAAAATATGTAGCTTGTAACTGCAGCCTATGTGCCTTTTCAAGTCTTTCCAAAACAGCCAGCATCCAGATTCAACTAGAAATTGTAAATTAAATACTCATTTTATTTTCCTGTTACATTTTCTTTATCTTACAGTTAACATTCATGGAACACTTACAGAGTGCTAATGAACAATATCTTTTGATGATGACAAAAGAGACATGCATAGTCGAGACCGTTTCTAAATACTTTTTCTTCTTTTCCTTTGAGAGGTTGCCTTTAAAAGAAAGTGGGGGAAGCCTTTAATTCTTAAATCAAAACAAGAATGGGAAACTTCTAAAAAAAAAAAGTATTTTCAGAGGTAATCCAGTTGACAATCAAAGCTCTGTGTGTGTGTGTGTGTGTGTTTTAGAGGAAGTTTGGAAACTTACCAAATATATTGGAGTATTATGATTCATTACAATTTCTAAAAGAAAGTATCTGAAAGAGATTGCTAATGTTTAAATGTTATACTGTAATAGCATGAACTGGCATATGCTTCCAGCTACAAACAGATGAAGACTCTAGAAATAGTTGTATATGCATGACACGCTAAGCATTTTTAGCTAAACATTATGGCTTAGTGTATCATGAAAACCATTCATAGTCATGGTGGCTAGATAAACACAGTTAAAACACACTCACTAACCCTTAGGCTTAGCTGTCTAAACATGGCTTAGCATGTTGTCTGAACAGGCCCATCGTTACTTCTTTACCTATTTAATTACGTTCTCAAAATTTGGGAAATAACTCAGTTATTCCACTTCTGAATCTGGAAACCGTATCATGGGTTTATTTCGTTATTCTAAATATTAGTCATGTAATTGTTCCTGGGAAAATGTAAAATAAAGCAAGTTTAAAAAATCATAATTCCCAAAAAAAAACCAGAAAATCAATAATGCAGCAAATAAGATAACTGTAAAAATAAAACATCCTAAAGGAGATAACTTGATGAGCCATTGAGGTCTTGGAAACATTTGGAATTTTCCCTTCCCACCTTCATGATCTCACATGGTGGAGGTCTTGGCAGTGAATGGTGGAGGACTGGCAGCATGAGGGTTCCTTCAGAAGGCTCTGGGTGAAGCCTTCCTTCCTTCCTTGCGCAGAAAACGCTACATAGCAGTATTCCAGACTCCGGAGGGCCTTGGAACCATTGTTTCTGGAGTACTGTGTCCATTCGACAAACCCAGCCACCCTGGAGAACTGTTTCTCAGGAGTCCTAGACTGGAACACTGCAGGTGCCACATTCGAGGAACCAAAGCACCTCTTATGTTAATTGCATAGTGTAGCTGAGCCAAAAAAGAAGAAAAAATGGGATCCCCATTGGAGTCAATGGAAATCTTATTTGGGAGTGAAAGAACTTGAGATGTAAAAAAATGGAATGTGGGGAATTGCTCCTCCCCTGCCCTGCCATTTATCTCTCCACAACTATATCCTGATATACCCTTGCCTCTGAAATTACCTCCCCCAGCTCAGTACACTCAGCCAGACCAAGGGCTCTGGCTCCTTCAGTATTATTTATTGATCTTGCTCTTTCTCCTTTGGTGCCTCTCATTCCTGGAACTCCCTCCCAGACAACTTCATAATACCAACCCCCCCCCCCTCTCTTCAAATCCCTCATTTGGCACAACCCCTTATTCCCTTCTGAAATTAAGCCTAACTACATAAACTTGCATTTTTATCCCATGTTTACTCTCACTTCCAGCTTCTTCTCTTCCCCTCTCTTGCCTCACTGTGTAATTTTTTTTAGATTTTACGCTTCTCAGGGATATTTGCCTGCTACTTTGAAAAAGTGCCTCAACATTGGTGCTACTATATTAACAACGTTATATGTAGGTAGATATTAGATATAGATATATCATAATGGCCAAGGGAATTGACACTAGTTGCCATGCCACCATACATTAACAGAACAACAATGCATTTGTGGATGTTAAGTGGTACAGTAGACTACTATAATATAATAATCCATGTATGTGTCATGATTCCAAGCCCTCCCACTGAGATGTGGGACAATAAAAAGGTATGCTGTGTAATCCACAAAAAGCTTTATTTTGTAAATAGACACCTCTTCACACCTGAAGGGAGTGTGAATGCTAGGAGTATCCCCTAAGGTTAATTAGCCTAACAAAGGAAAACAGCTGCCTATCAACTAAATGGACAGTTCCTTGCAATACCCAACAAGCTCTTACCAAAGTTCTCCTTCAGGGAGGGTCTTCAAACTGCCATGTATCTGGTCTAGCAGACTGTCTCCCACCTCCTCTCAACTCCACCTGATTGACCCTGTGGCAGAATCTATGAATTCCAATGTTTTCTCTCCCTCTGACAAAGACTGAGTTCCCAGGGACGGGGAGAAGGGAGAAGGTTATCTCTGATCATGGGTCTCCTGCTCCTGGGAAGATTCTACCTTGACTTCTGGAGAGTCTTCGGGTGTTTCCTCCCCCACTTCCTGTCTTGGCTGGTCATCTTCTTCAGCCCCCAAGTCCGATTCAGGATCCACATGAGGGAGACTGGGCCTGATTCTGACAATATTTGGAGTATGTACAAAAGAGTTCATTTGGGGAATTCTATACATCAGCTTTCCCAAACTTGGTGATCTCCAAATGTTCTGGACTTCAGCTCTCAGCAGCCCCAGACAGCATGGCCAATGGTCAGGAGTTGTGGGAGTTGTATTCCACCTGCAGGGCACAAGTTTGGGAAAGGCTAAAATACCTACTAACCTGGGAATGTACATAGAAATTCAATGGGATTGAATTCTGAGTAGAAGTAAATGCACAGGATTGCAACATTAATTGATTTTTCTTCATGGGTCAGAGTAGCACACATATACATAATTGAACCCTACCTATATATTGGTATATCATATATGCATCCCCAACTACTATCTAGCACCACTATGTATAGCTATCATAGTATGTGCTTTCAGTTGCATGTAAAACTTTTTGTAGCTATCTTGGGATCAGGGCCAGTAATTGTTCAAAGAATGTATTCCACTATTTCAGTGGACACCCTAAGCCAAAAGGCTCTCTGAGATATTGTGTACAGCTTAATTTAAAAGCAAATTACAAGCATGGGCTCCTATTTGTGTATGGATATTAATAAAAAGCTCATTTGTAATTGATTACTTGCTCACTTCTTTGAGAGCTTTTAATTGGTGCTAATAGAGGTGTTAACACCAGGGTTACTGTTGGGTTTTCCCCCTGAATGGGCTAACACAGACATCTGCAAGTACAGAATAAAAAAACTCACAGGTCAATTGCCTATCACAAACAGATTTCATAGACAGATTTTGGAAGATGAATTTGAAAAGTATTCCTTGCAGCTGTTCCACTTTATTTTAACACCGGACAACAGTTCTTCTTGTCTTTCCACATGCTATCACTCCTGTTTTACGTCCGAGGTAGACACATCAGTAACGAGATACCTAAACATTCATTCGAAGTTGATTAATAAGAAAGAACTACCGAAACATCCATAGTCGGATTGGGTGTGGGTTTTTTTGTCAGTCTGAGTTCTCAGGAAAAGAAAGCTTTTGGGGATATGAAATGTGTGTTTGAAAAGAGATAAATGAAGCTGTGATACAATTTGGGTTCTATCATGAGTTTTTGGCAGCCTCACATAGGATGGACGCACCACTTTACTGCCTTTTAGATCTGATAGGAGAGAAGATAGGCCTTTGACCACATTACAAACAGAGGTTCCCAACTTCAGCAATAGGACTTGAATCTTGAATATAACTAGGAGTGTGTGTGTATTTGCATGTATGTGTGCACATGTTGAGCAGAAAATGAAGGAACAAGTTTTATAACAAGTCTGGTTCAGAGACAAAGAACTGCTTGGCCAGCTTTATTCTCCTTGGCAAAACAAACTGATAGGCAACAGGAAAACAATGAATGACTTTCGTATTTGCCAAGATTAGATCAATGTTTTTCTTAGGGTCCAAAATTACCAGGGTGTGCTTAGAGAAGCCATAAATCAAGATTTATTTATTTCCCCCCAAATCAGCAACAGCTTTAGAGGGAGGGAAAATAAATGTATTAGACAAGGCTAGTTTGGATTGGTAGATTTGTATTTGAAGAACTGTAAGTAATACTCATTGTTCAATAGCAGGCTTGCCAGGTGGAGCAACGAAATCTAATCAAATCTCATCCCCTGCTTCTTCCACCACTGTGAGCGGGACGAGAGCTGCTGCCCACTGTCTCCTCTACCTAGGAGTTCACTTTGCAGTTTGGTTGGAATGAAGCTTCTTGGGTGATGATTCCAAGTCCAACATCTTTTTTTGTGAACCATCCAGAGAGCTCCGGCTATTGGACAGTATAGAAATGTAATAAACAAATAAAATAAAAATAAAATCTTAGGGACGTGGAACCAGGGGCTCTGCCTTTCTCCAGGGGCTGTGCCTTTCTCCAGCCCCAAGTATCCACTCTTAGGTTGTGTGGGGTTGGCTTTTAGGTGTGGGGTGGGTAACCCAGTGAAGAAAGTGACCAAAGGGTTTCAAACAGCACTATCAAAAACTTTACTGAGAAAAATATTAGTAGGGAAATGCTTTATCTCTGAAACCATAAGGGGAAGAGGAGGAGGAGGATAGTAGTACTACTAGTAGTGTAAGTCTTATTACTCAAGATCAATAAGAGCAATTTTGCTCATTTTTTAAAAGTGATACTTGAGCAGTGTAGATGTGCAAAAAAATTTTTTGAAAGTTTGAAAAAGTTCAAAGCTTGAGCTTTAATAGCAACTAATTTCCTCCATGCCAAACAGGCAAAACAGCTCCTTTGCCAGGGGGATAACAGAC
Organism: Elgaria multicarinata webbii; assembly: GCF_023053635.1. Classification (NCBI taxonomy): domain Eukaryota; kingdom Metazoa; phylum Chordata; class Lepidosauria; order Squamata; family Anguidae; genus Elgaria; species Elgaria multicarinata. The sequence continues at coordinate 107,141,225 of NC_086174.1, forward strand.
AGCCCAACTCAGCCAATCATTGTGGTATGAAGGTGGGCCCTGGGTGCACACAGGGTTAGGCTGTTGCCACCAGTGGGGAGGGGGAAAGAGGACAGAGGAAGGCAATAAGGGAGCATGAGGGAGGGGGCAGAGCTGCCCACATGCACATTTTGAATGGGAGTGTCACTATGCGTGAGCAGGACTACTAGCACCCATGGTGACACTAGTAATAGTAATAACAATAACAACAACAACAACAACCAGGGGTAAACAAATGAAGCTAACTTAACTAGACATTGTCTTTATTTAATCCAAGTTCCTTCCCAGCAATATTTTACTGTAAGCTCCCAGCATTCTCTTTACCAGTTTTCCAGTTGCACAGCTCTCTCTCTCCTTTCTCTAGGACAGTTTTTCTCTTTCATTTTCTCTCTAAACTTTCTAATATTTCGCTCCCTGAATTTCTACCTTTTTTGTTTCAGGCTTTTATATCTTAAAAATTCCCTCTTCCCTCCCCTTTCCAATCAAGTAGGAAGGTAGTTTGTTATTCATCTTTGCCTGTCTCTGCATCCTTCATTTGACTTCCTGTAGAACCTCCTGCAAACCCTCCTTATGTCTCCCTCTTTTCGGTATCTCTCTGATCTTTGGTTCAACCACCAGACCCAAGTCCTTATCTGCTCTTCCTTCTGCAGTCATGCTGGCTCCGAGAGTTTTCTGCAGAATGTTGGCTTTCTGGACCAACGTTCTGACTCTAATAAGTCCATGTTCCATCTGGAAGATGTGAATGTGGTAAATCCTTGTCAAGAACAAACTGAAAGCTCCATCCGACGAGCGTTTTATTCCATGCTCATTACTGGGCACTCACGGAGTTTGCTCAGGTTCCTCACATGGAGTTGTCTGCCTCCCACGTGCCTTCTGCCCCTTCTGGCCTTCCTTGTGTGACCAAAAAACCCCTCATTAAGTCCAATGTTTTTTTAAACTCAGAATTACTGCTCTCTCCTGCTGTGTACAGGAGAAGCAGCGCCATTAGAAGAGCGGACTCAATGGGCCTCGTGCTCATTTTGTACTTCCTCTTTTGAAAAGAGGAAGTAACGAAGGAACGAAAAGTCCAGTGGAGAAGTGAAGGTAGGGAGCGTGTTAACCCCTGGTGTGATGGAGCTCTGAAATAGATTTCTCATACATCCCTGCTTTTGACCTGTTGGCTGGCACTGATCAGCACAGATACAAAAGAAAAAAGAAGAAAAAAATCTAACCTGATACTATCCAAACAGCACACTATATATAAAATTAGAAGAGTTCTTTCCCTGTCATATTATGTAAGGCAATGCATAGAATGATAGAATACAAGCAATTCAAATTAGAACTAAAATTAGAACTAAAATGTAACTTTGACATCATCACATGGGGGGAAATTGTCTTTCCTTATCATCCCTTCTCCACCCATGCGTTTGTCCCTCTTTCAAAAGAGAAAGTAAACAACATGCACGTGGCCATTTTGATCATGCCACTTCTCCTGCACACAGCGGGAGATAGCGGCAACTTCCATCTCAAAAAATAACTCAGAGCACTATCACACCAGCGTTATACTGTGCAATCACTGCGAATTGCGTGCAAAGGACTCCGAAATTTTCCAGCTTATAATCTGCTTTTATTGTGAAGTACTCTGAAGTTTTCCAGATTGTAATCTGCTTTGACTGTGAAGTACTCCCGTGCATCCTGCTTTAATTGTGCTTCAAAGGCAAAAGTCCTGACCAATTTTGGTACTACTTTTGGAGCAAATCATTTGTTATTTTCCGAGCAGCCACTGGGGGCGCAGGAGCAGGATTTGATATGTTTAAAGAAAAAATAAACAAATGCTTACATCTACATATGTTTTAAAGGTAAAGACATCAAAATTGGCACAGTGAAAGATATTAAGGAGAGCTTTAAGCATATCAAATTTGAATCGGATTGGGTCATCCGTTGACTTTTTATGATTTTTTACATTTCTCCCCTTAAACCCATTTCCTTGTATGCAAAGGATCTTAGGGGTGCTGCCGCCCGGTGTGTGATTTAGCTAGCAACAACAATGACAGCTAAACGCTGTAGGGAATAATTCAAGGGAAACAGGTATGTGGGATGAAGCTATCAGACTTACTCGGGGGGCGGGGGGTTTGTCATGTGAAGAAGGCTAGAAGGGGCAGGAGGTGCGTGGGATGCAGACGACATCGTGAGAGGGACCCATGAAAATCCCAGCAACGAGTTTTCAATAAAACACTAATCTGATGACACCCACATGTCATATACTGTTTTCAAACCGCTTTTAAAATGTTATATCTTGCTCATTAATTACAGGCAAAACTAAAACTCACGTATTAAAAAAAAAGAAATGAAAGAAAAGGAACAAACTGAATTTAGAAAGTTTCAAATGCCTGCCCTAGATTTATATATACCTGCCCTAGATTTGAGATCTGTTAGAGGAGTCCTCCTCTGCATCCCACCAATGTGAGACATATCTCATGGTGGGACATGGGAGAAGGCTTTCTCTGTTGTGGCTCCCCAGTTGTGGAAAGCCCTCCCCCTTGGAGGCCCGACTGGCACTGGCCTCATTTCAGCGCCACGTTAAAATGTGTCTTTTTATCAAAGCCTTTAGGGCTAAATTTGCCTAAAACCTGTGCATAGTTTTAATTGCTTCATTGCTTTTAAATTTTCTACTGGTTTTAGCTTGTTAATAGTTTAACATGTTTTTAGCTGTACATATTATTTGTTATTTTATACTGTCTGAATTGATTTTATCTGTACAGCGCCCTAAGATCACAAAGATATAGTGTGGGATACAAATGTTTTAAATAAATAAATGTATTACTATATATAAATGTTTACATTAAAAACATTCATTGCATACAAAGCCATACTATAGATTTCACTTAGAAATGTGTTAGCAAATGTATCTCATACAAGCAACTGCAGATTCTACATGATCACATACCTTACGTTCTGACCCAGACAACTGTAAGCAGGCTAGATAACTGCTACACAATTGATGGCTAAACAGCTGTTATATAAGAGTAAGAAAAATCATGTTTTTGTTACAATTTGTTACAGCTAAAAACTTTTCTTTTCCCTATAGCCTTCAAATATTGAGTTTGTTCTGACTCTATACTGTTTAGCTTCACCCTACCCGGTGCCTGTTTACACTTCCCTGTGCCTGTTCGCATTCTCCTTCCCTCTTTATTGTTTACTACAACTTATTAGATTGTAAGCCTACGCGGCAGGGTCCTGCTATTTACTGTGTTATCTGTACAGCACCATGTACATTGATGGTGCTATATAAATAAATTAATAATAATAATAATAATAATAATAATAATAATAATAATAATAATAACAATTTAAAAATAAATAAAAGTTTAAAAGTTTTTTAAAAATCAAAAAAAAATCTGCTATATGAGGATCTTTGTCTTCCCTCCATCAAACTATTTGCTTCCATTCCAGGGCTCTTGTTCAGAGTCCCTTACACCACCCTGAGGAATTCTGACGGAACTCCAAAATAGCTTTTATAAGACTCTCAAAAGCTTTGTAGGAGGGTTCTGTAAAATTCATACTTAGTATATAAAATGAGTTCCCAGATTGACAACAGATGTTGCATACAACAAGATTAAAAGTGGATTTGGGGATGCTTCCCCAGTGAACATTTAAGGAAGGCAGAAGAGTTTTGAGAAAATGAGTGGCATTTCTTGGGGAGGAGGATCACACGTTCCTAATTCTGAACGACATGATCAGACTTGGTGGGAATCTATACTGGTGTTATTCTAACATTTTGAATGGGTTACTGTGATGCACAGCATCACGTGACCCTGGGTCTCCAACGTTGTAAATGAGTTGTACTTACAGGTTCTATTTCTTAGTTCCAGCGTGGCTACAGATTCATGTGCCTCGTTCTACTGGTAATTTTCCTCTCCCAACCCAGAGCTGCTGGGTTTGCTCCGCCCACTTCCTGTTCTCCTTCCTTCGTTTGCTATCATATCTGCTACAGCAGGTAAATCACACCAGCGTTATACTGTGCAATCACTGACAATTGCATGCAAAGGACTCAGAAGTTTTCTCCTTTAGAATCTGCTTTTATTGTGAAGCACTCCCATGCAGCCTGCCTTTAAATTTGAATCAAATTGGGTCATCGGTTGATATTTTATGATTTTTTAAAAACATTTCCCCCCTCTTTGCAAAGGAGCTGAGGAGCGCTCAAAGGAGCGCTGTAGCTGCGTGCAGGAAAATTAACAAGGGTCTCTTGGTCCCAGTCCAAAACTCATGACCAGAGGGGCTTAAATGCAGCTGCTGCTAAAAAATTTCAATTTGGTCTCCCATCTAAACCCTGAGCAGACCCAATCCTGCTTAGCTTCAGCAAAGTGGCTGGCTCCTATGTGTTCAGGCAATTCCCTGGAACTTGTGTTAAGATGTTTTGGGAGGAGGTTTGTGTGTGCTTATGACTATTGCCCTGCACTGCTGGCTAGGAATGAGGCAGGCAGTGGGTGGAGCAAACCCAGTAACTCTGCTACGCTCAGAGGGAGAACAATGAAAGGATTTAACAATGTGCCCTGCAGTAACGTTACAGATAAACGTAAGTAACGCTAGTGTGCCCCGTGATACAGAGAATCGATACAGAGAACCATGTTAGAAAGGGACACTACCAACATTATAAGACTAGTGTAGATCCAGCCTTGGGCTGATCACGTTGAAGGAGATGCACCTTGACTATATTTTTTTGAATTATGAATACAGTTAGACGTGGAAGCTCAGGCACATCTTTGATGGTGTGTACACAGTGCAAGAATGTTATGTGCATACGTAGCTCCATTCATTTTGTTTTTTTTTTAAAAAAAACTGCAAGGACCTCTTGCACCTGCAGTGTTGGAGATGAGATCAATGACCACCTTTGATTAACATAATGCTCCCCTACAAATTTATGATATGACCGCATTTGAAATAGTGTGTACTATTCTGGTCACTGTACCTAAAAACGTAATTGCTAAGCTTGAAATGGTGCAGAGAAGAGCAAGCAAAATCATCAGGAGGCTGAGGCAACTCTCATATGGGAAAGGTTTACTATGCGTGGGGCTTTTTAGTTTAGAAAAAAAAGTAAGAAAGCGGGGGGGGGGAAAGGTGTATAAAAATGAAGCTCAAGCAGTGTAAATGTGGAGAAAATTTTGAAACTTCAAAAAAAGATCAAAACTCAAGCTTTAATAGCAAAACAGTATGTTTATTTGCTCTGTGGTTCAGTGCCAATTTATTTGCTCACGCCAAACAACACCTGATTCTGGCATCACCTGTTTTTGACCTCAAACTTTTTTAAAAATGCTAAAAGATCTTTTTTTAAAAAAGAAAAAAGAACATCCTTTTTTGTTTTCACCTTGCCAGTTTATTTATGTACCTGACAGATTTTTCTTATTTTAGTTTTGTTTTCACCTTTAAAAAAAACAGGATTCAGTGCTGGTTTTGTAGGCATCAGACCAATTAAGCTAATTTTTGTTTTGTTTTACCATTGCTCCACCCGGTTCATTGGTGTGTGAGACCAATTTGGCTCATTTTTGTTTTGTTTTAACTTTTTTTTAAAAAAATGCAGTGCTGGTTATGTTCACCAGAGTGATTAATCCTAATGTTCATTTACCCCAATGTTGTCTTCTTAGAAGTATTGCAGTAGATTTATTTTAAATTTCTATGTTAAGTTTAATAAGTCAGTTTATTATTTTTTTAAAAAAATACATCCCATGTAAAGTTGTTCCAGTCACAAGGGAAACGGCCAAACATTTTCATCCAGTCATTCTCAGACTCCTAGTGTCCATGACGACACAGGCTTTACACTAGTAAGACTAGATTCTGAATCTCTTCATTGGTCATCCAATGAAGAGTTTCAGGTCAGATGAAAAGTAGTACTTCTTCACACACACCATTCCTCCCCAGTAAGTGCAGATGGCCACCAACTTTAAATGGGATTAGACAAATTTCTGGACGATGAGGCTATCAATGGTTACTAGTTATGTTGGCTATATTCTACCTCCAGGATTACAAGCAGCACATCTCTGAATATCAGTCAGTGGGGAATAACAGTGGAAGAAGGCTGTTGCTCTCATGTCCTCCTTTGGGGCTTCCCATAAGCATCTGCTTTGCTGATGCTTGTGGTAAACAGGATGCTGCATTGGGCATGTCTTTGGCCTGATGATCCCAGAGCTCTTCTTACTACTGAGGTAGTAAAATAGTGACAACGTCCTGCAGAAACTGCTGCCTGAAATGAGCTTTTTGCATGGTCTCCATAGCAAAACTGAACCAGGAGAGACCCATAAGCAGAAACCTGCTTCAATAAGCAGATTCCTCCTGCTACATTATGGCTACTGAATATAATCCTGATGTTGCTGAAGTCAGTGGCTAAATTCCCAGTGACCTTTATGGAGTCCAGATTGCTTCTTTTGTCCTTCATATGCCTGAATTGCTTATTGCCTAATACAAGGAGGAACTTGAGCATAATGGCAGGCGCGGTGCTGACAGCAGTATAATGATATGCAGATTTTGCCATTGTTTGCATCCCCAAAGGAAACATTAATTGAAACTGACAATAAACAATGAAAAAGGCATACCTCCATATGCCTACAGTTACTGCTCCAAGCTTTTCAGGGCAATGGAATAATGTCCAATAAAGCATTGACAGATTTGAATTAACCCATGATTTGTATTTGAATATGCTGCATCTGAAAAAGAAACACAAAGATATTAATGAATAAAATGTGATGTTTAAAAATTAAGAATATACAATTTTGCAGAAAGTAAAAAAGCTCTAAAGCAAGGATTTCATAGTTATAGATGCATATTTTTTTACTATTATTATTATTATTATATTTATCAAATTTATGTATTGCATTTATATTCTGCCTTTTTTCCTTCAAGGAACCCAAAGCAGAGTGCATAATCATTCTCCATTTTTATCCTCACAAGAATAGCCCTGTGAGATAGGTTAGGCTGAGAGTCTGCAACTAGCCCAAAGTCACCCAGTGAGCTTCAATGGCCAAGTGGGGACTAGAACCCAGATCGCCTGATTCCCAGTCCAACACCCTAACCACTACACCACACTGGCGGTGGCGGCAGCTTCCAGTCAACACAGTGTACCTTGAAGGCCCCAAATCCATACACTGACTAGACCTAGACCTGCTTAGTTTCAGCACATCTTTGAGACTGATGATTCATATATATGAGTAATGGCATGGAAGTGGGCCTTCTCAGTAGTGGCACCCACCCTCTGGAATGCTCTCCCCTGTGATGTTGGAGATGTGGTAACTGTCAGAAACTTCAGACGTCTCTTGAAGACGCACCTTAGGCTTCTCCTGATGTGTAACTGCACTACTCTATACTGTTTTAATGCATTTATTATTTTCTATCAATAAATAGACCAACCAAGCCCCCTGTCTCATTTCCTGTGCATATACCATTGCCCCAGCCCTGCTGACAAGAGCCATGACCACAAATGAGTCCTTGTAGGGCCCCATCCTCACATCTGTCCCAGGCCCCATAAATCCTCTGTCCTGACTGCCCAAGCAGAGATCAAACTGACCAGTACCTCCCCGTCCCCTTTCCAAGAGAGGTGGATGGATGGAAAACAACCACACAACACAATCCTTCCTCAGTCTTGACAAAGTGATAATTCACCATGAAAAGTGTGGTGGCTTGCCTTTGAGTGGGAGACTCACAGACCCAAAATGATAATGTTTGTGTTGAAAATGGTGCCCTGCAAAAATTCAGTACAGTGACTGTCAGTATCACCTCAAGGGAGTTTTCTTTCCAAGTTCCTCAAACACTGAGGAGAAACACTTTGGCCATGAAACAACAAAGAAATAACAGAAAATCCCACAGAAGGGAAGTGGGAAGGGGACCTAGCTTGCATTAGGCACCAGGACTTGGAAGGAAGGAGGGCATCGATCAGCAGCCTACATAAATAAAGTATACTTTATCATTAGAATAACACAATTGTTAGTTCATTTCTATGGGAAGGCGTAGCCCATCTTCAGTCACAGGTTTCCTGGCGATAAAGTAACGTTACCCTAAACAGAACAAAAATTCAGTCTCTGGGTAAACGCATAGCAATATAGTCATAGAAGTGGGGGTGAGAAACTTGATTATTTTGTATTGTTAATACAAATAAGCAAAAACAAACACCATACCTCAGAGAAATTAGTGTACAGCTTTGATGAGGAGGCACCCAGGCTCACCCAAACCAAAAGCATGAATTTACAACTTTCTGAGCTTTCCAAAACCATGGAATTTAAACAATCAGATTTATAAAAATATAATCCCTTGCGAGCTCAAAGCCTAATTTGCTTCTGTTGGTTTTTGAATCAGATCTGACACTGTTCCCCATTTCCCTTGCAAATGGTACTTTCCCTAGCTAGCACTACCAACAGAAATAGCCCTCTGATCTCCAATCTCTCAAGAGGTATCAGAGATAATGGAAGGGCTCCGCTCACAGGCACTGGCAAGGAATATAATGGGCTTTCTCTAGCTAGCGCTAATGCTAAGATCTACACTAAGCAACATATAACAGTTTGAAAACTGTTTGTCATGGGCCCCAACAGTTGTCAAAACTGTTTTAAACTGTTTTAAAGCAGTAGTGTAGACCCTGCCAGTAAAAACTCTGGGCAAGGTCCCCATGGCTTCATGAGCCGCATTAGAAATGGCCAAGGGCCAGTGGAGAATCTGCTCTGGGTTTCAGTCAGAACCAGTCAAGACTCCAAATTATTATTATTTTCTTTTCTGGTTTTATTTTGTTAAAAATTCACAATTAAAAAGTGTGTGTGTGTGTGTGTGTGTGTGTGTTGTGGGGGGGGGGGGGGGGAGAAACTCCAAAGGAACTATCCAAGCTGCAACACACCTTGAAAGGTCCTTTAGAATTTTGACTAGTTTTGACTGAAATCTGGTGCAGATTCAACACCTCACTGACATCGGAGCCACCAGCTTCCTCTGCCAAGGGCTGCATGTAGCCTGTGGGCCACAGGTTGGGCACACCTGCATACAGTACAGAAGAGGTATGGGGGTGAGCAGAAAAGGAGCAAGAAGGGGAACACTGTGTGCCACGCAGACCTCTAACTATGCAGCTCAAGGCAAAAACTCAATTCATCTATAAACTATTGGTAGAGTGCAGGAGTATGGAAATCACTGCACCCTTTTCTGTATCAAGCTCTTCCTGAGCACTCTCCGGCTGGATGTACACAAAGTAAAACTGTTCATTGGGCGGGTGATCATGTAAATAATCTTCAGGTTGGTTTTAGGGATGGACAGACATGACATCTCTGGTTCTGTGGATTTCTGCCATGTTTGTGTGTGGATTTTTTTTTTAAAAAAATCTATTTTATTTATTTATTTTGCAGCCGTAAATCCATACAGATGTTGCTGACTTCTTTTTTTTTTAAAAAAAAAGTCCACATTTTTCTGTGTATTTTTTCAAAATCCAACCATAAAAATGTAATAAATAAATAAATGGTATGCATTTTTGTATGCATCCAGCCATCAGCCAAAGAGCGTTCATTAATTCTTTTGCAATGGCTGCATTTTTATTTCTGCACTTTTCAAAAGTGTGCATTTTATCAGATGCACTATCTGATAAATTATTTTTGTTCCACAGAACACACTACGAATCCTTAAATGGATGGATTTTTAGATGCAAAATACACCTGGATTGTTCAGTTTTGGAGGGGCTGTAGGTTGAAGAAATGTTTTTTAAAAAAATTCAAGGCAGATGCTTCACACATCCCTATTCTGCAGTAGCCCTGAGTCACTTAGTGCAACAGAGCAGACTGTAAACCTATCCAAATTGGCAATGAACTTTTTGTTATCTCTAAATTTATTTTATATGTATCTATTATCAGACTTTTGGACACACAGGATTTTTGTCGGTAATCGTTCACAAGAAGAGAAACCCGAATATCACATGGGATTCGCCAAGCCTCAACGTTTCTTCATTTTAAATATTATGGGTTGAATCTAGACCTAGTCATACTTAGAGCAGACTCATTGAAATCAATGGGATTTTAGTTACTATCCAAAATATGACAAAGACCAGATTTTCACCAAGCAGAATATAACATTTTGAAAGCGGTTTGAAAGGTCTATGGAATGTGTCATGGGCCCAAACAGTTGTCAATATCATTATAAACTGTTATAAAGCAGTAGTGTAGATCCTGCCTAAGTCTGGATCCAACCATATATATGTGACATTTGGCAGGTGTAGTAGCAACACCTCACATCAGTCACACACTGGCTGAACTTTTTTTCCAAATTAATTTTATTATTTGGGGAGGGGGGAATTAACAGACAGCCTTGATCCAAACCAAAAGACGCCTTTACTGAAATCAGTAGGTTTCCTTGAAGTAGTTCTTAAGATATTGTATTTTTCCCCTCAATAAGAGGAAACTATGAAATAGTGTTGCCCTAAATAGATCTGAAATTCAGGACTGAAAATCTAAAATATTTTAGTTATGAGCACTGATGCAGTGCAGCCTATTGACTCAAGCTCATTTTAACAATGAAGAATCCATTTAATCATCCCTTGATTATGAAAACGTTCCCTGGAGTATGAGCATATATTTTAAAAGGATTAGTGCTGGCAGTCATCTGTTTCAAAAAGGAGCTGATAGAAGCATCATCTATCTTCTCACAAAATTCACAATTAACAAACCACAAACATCTGGGAAAATATTCTTTAAGAAGGTCACAGTGCCATGTACCAGATGTGCCATAAACCTTGCTACACAGCAATGTGCATATGGGTCTGATTTAAAGATTGTTATGTATTATTAATTGCTTTATGGCCATGTTCTTCCAGCCGGAATACATTTTTATGGTGAAAGAGCTTCCAATTTTTGAGTACATAAAAGCAAGAGTATCTGCATATGTTAGATAATGATTAACAATTAACCAGGATTCAACTGTTCTGCAAGGTAGGTTAATGTGGTTGACATTCTGTGCCATGCCTATTGTTACTTCATCATACTGTGGCCTGGATGTGCAGGAAGACTTCCCCCATGCGGTGATGTGGTGACATTCTTCAATGTGTGGGGAGTTTGAATTGATCCCAAGAAATCTTTGCTATTAATGATTCTGAAGCAAATTTTACCATCCATATTCACAGAATGGTATATGGAACAGAACTTCATACCGGGCTCTTTAGCAATGAAGTAAAGTTCACTTGGAAGAAAATATGGTAATTACTTTGCAGTCACTTGCAATTTAAATAAGGGCATTTTCTCAGAGACACCTAAAAGAGCATTTGAGTCTCTATTGAGGTTGCTAAAGTAGAAATTAATGCAGTTGTACTTTCCAGCAAGTGTATGTTTTACAGTTGCATTACACAAGGAAGCAGTACAAAAAGCATGCTGTTTTTGTTGTCTAAGGCTGTGATTCTATACATACTTACCTAGGACCAATGCCAGATCTACACCAAGCAGGATATAACACTTTGAAAACGGTTTGAAAACAGTATATGGAATGTGTCATGAGTTGTTAATACTGTTATAAACCATTATAAGGCAGTAGTGTAGCTCCTACCTAAGTCACATTGAACCCAATGGGGCTTACCTTTGTGTAGACATGGATAGGATTGCATGGTAAATTATAGAAACTGCCCTTCATCCACAAGGGATCCCAGGGCAGTGTACATAACACAATGTTACAACTATAGATTTACAGGAATATAATATAATATCAGGAACAAAATTACAAAATAAGAGGTGACTAGCAGACAAATAAACAAACCATTAAAAAAATATAATTTAAAATACCTGGGCCAAAAGAAACATTTTGATTTGGTATTGAAATATATAAAAGAAATCATGGTATTAATTAACAGTTCTGGTGATATAGAAATGTAATAAGTGAATAAAATAAAGAAATAAAATAAACAGTGGAGGCTGGTGGCTCAGATTTCTGTGAGGCTGTAAATCCATTTAGGGTTTCAGTCAGAACCAGCAAAAACTCTAAAGGAGCTATTCAAGTTGCTGAACTCTATCCCTAAAATAGGTTCAGTACCTTAGGTAGCTCCTATAGAGTTCCGGCTGGTTCTGACTGAAACCTGGAATGGATTCACTGCTCTGCCAAAATTACTGCCACCAGCTTCCACTGAATATAAAGACGGGAAATAATATGGCAAACTCTTTGTTGTCAGTCTCCATATGGCACTTCATATGGTCTGTCAGCAACATACTGCCTGCAAACGGCATCTAGTCTGCTAGAGTTTTCCTCTGGAATGAACATAAAAAGAGCCCTGCTGGATCAACCAAAGGCCACCATCCTGTTCCCCACAGCAGCCAGTCAGACACCTACAGGAAGCCCACAGGCAGGATATGAGGACAAATAAGCCTTCTTCCATTGTTTTCCCTAGCTAGTGGTATTGCATTCTGAGGGTACCATATAACCTTCATGATTACTAGTTATTGATAGTTTTATGCTCAAGGAAAACCGTCATAACATTCAGTGCCACAGTATGGGTCAGGAGGTGGGGCAGCTGGTAGGCCAGACAGTAACATACTAACTAAAAAGAAGAATGTTGCATAAATTAGGGTGATCATATGACCGGATTTGCCCAGATTTGTCCAGGTTTTCAGGGACAAATGCGGGAGGGGGAGGGGAAATCCGGATTTTCCCCAATCTTCCCCAGTCAAAGAGCAGCTCTAATGGGAATTAACAAAAATGCTTATAACTCTGTCATTTTTAAAGATAAAGACATGAAACTTGGCACGATGGTAGCTCTTAGGAAGGGCTTTAGTCATACCAAATTTGAAACAGATCTGTTCATCCATTGATTTTTTAGGAATTTTTTAATAATTGAGGTTTTAAAATTATTATTTTTAAAATAGTCATTTTTAAAGATAAAGAGATGAAACTTTGCACCATGATAGGTTTTAGGTAGCGCTTTAGCCATACCAAATTTGAAACAGATCTGTTCATCCATTGATTTTTTAGGAATTTTTTAATAATTGAGGTTTATTTATTTATTTATTTATTATTTTTAAAATCATCATTTTTAAAAGATAAAGATATGAAACTTCGCACCATGATAGGTTTTAGGTAGAGCTTTAGCCATACCAAATTTGAAACAGATCCGTTCATCCATTGATTTTTTAGGAATTTTTTAATAATTGAGATTTTAAAATTGTTTTGTAGAACAGATTTGTCTAAAATGTGTGCTGTAAAATCAGACATGTGACCAAGGCTATGTTTGGGTGGGCACGCCCCCTTGGTGCTAGACACACACCCTTGGGGGCCGACCATGTTGTCCTCCTTTTTGGTTTCCAAAATATGGTCACCCTACATAAATACTGGGACGTAAATACTGGGAGTAAAAGGTGGAAAGAGAACGTGTCTGACCAAACTAAGCTGACCAAAATAATAAAAGGTGTTTTTTTAAGCTCCTTCTCAGTTCTCATATAAAATGTAATTATATATAGAAACTGTGTTCCAAACTCCATTTTATAGCTTATGGTACAAGGAACCTGGTAAGCCAACACATTTTTGTGGGTAATTATAGATGAAGGAATCTATAGAACAGATGTCAATATTCGTTTAATATATTGTTTTGTAGTGTGATTTAAATCTGCCTCAGAACCCATTGTAATGAGTGGCTATGACATAAAACTATCTGTAATGGCTCCTTAACAGCGAAATATGCTTCTTCGGATGGGGGGGGGGATAAATTAAATCCAAACTATATAATAATGCTAATATTTAGAGGAAGAGTACAGAAATATTTAAATATATAGCTTCTAGCCCTTAAACTGTACTAACTTCATTTGGGCACAATTTAATTCTACTTTACAACTCCATTCATCTAAACGGTAGAAGTGCATATTCCATTTACTTCAGTAGGATGTGTTGTGCATAGGAAAACTTTTTTTATAATTGCCATTAAATAGATGGGGAATGAAAGCTGACACTAGCGATGCTGGAGAAATCCTTGATGGATTCTCCTGCCAGTGTTGCTAGCACCAGACAGAGCAGTAGGCTTGTGCCTGGTTTGGGGACTTTGGCCCAAGTTTTCCTTTTACAGACTTAAAAATGTGGCCACAATTGATGTATAACTAAGCACTTTACATCCGCAATTAGCACAAAATACACTAAATTGCGTAAAATACATTGATTTGTATAAAATACGCTCATTAACGGACGTAATTTGCCCAAGATAAGTAAATTGCCATTGGTACAGTATTTATTTATTATTTATTTAATTATTGCATTTCTATACCGCCCAATAGCCGAAGTATTGTCGATGCTGACTGCCAGTGGCTCTCCAGGGATTTCAGGAAGGATTCCTAGCCCTACCTGGAGATGCAGGGATGGACCTGGGGCCTTCTGCATGTGAAGCTGTGCTCTACCACTAAGGTACAGTTCTCATTAGAACAGAGCAACATCTCATTAGAACAGAGCAACATCTCTTCCTCAGCTTCCTTCTTCAAACAGGTGATCAATGGGGACCAATCAGGGTCCTTTGCTGGGAGTACTGAACTCATCCAGGTCTTGGCTGGGTTTGGATCCTTTCATTCCTGTGAACCTTGCACTCCCTCCCCTCCCCTGCATTCCAGGTGCCCCCTGCTTCCCTAGGTCAGTGAGTGTCTCACAGTTCAAGAAGTACTGATTTTGGAAAGAAAAAAATCCCTCAATATACTATAACAGAATCCATTGACAGCAATAGCAAATAGATGCCACTGAAACTTGCATTCATGCCAAAAAAATACATTCCAAATTAGTCAGCTAATGCTCATTTACACTTGCTAGTTGGTTTCCACAGTCTGGTAGCCAATGTACAAACCAACATCTGCTCTCAGTCAGAACCTTTAACATTTTAAGGCAATTTAAGAGGCAGAAAAGAAAGGTTTAGACAGAAAGGCAAAAGAAAGTTAAGTTCATATCTCTTAGCTTATTCACTACATTTCTTGTCTCTGATCTCACTTAGGACATGCTTATGCTTGATTGGTTATATTGCCAGAGATGGTTCCAGAACCTGGCATAAATGTTTCTTTGTTTGTTTGTTTGTTTGTTTTTGTTTTCCCTTGTATTTATTAATTTTTCCTCCAAAAATCAATAATAAAGAAGGTGTATTTTTTCCTATTTATTTCCAGTGTTGAAGAGAGATTCAATTGCCAATCTGGTCAGCTTCTCTATGTGGAAATGTGGGGGAGGGTGCCATCTTGTCCTTTACCTCATGCTGCAAAATGTCTTAAGCCAGCTCTGTCCTGTTGATTTAAATTGGCATTACTACCAGGTAAGTGTGTACAGGACTACTGGAATACAGCAGCTATATGATCCTTTATTCCTTACCAAGACCAGACAAACCTTTCAACAAGTCTGAAGCCAGGTCTGAATAAAGGGTGGACATTTTTTTAAAAAAATAGCACAGAGGAACTCTGCAGTCCCTGAAATAGGTCTGTCTTGACCCCCACCATCCCTTGATGCACTCCACAGCCTCAAAATGATGTGAAGACAAACAGGGCTGAAAATTATGAACCAAAGGATGGATTGGGACAGGGGACAGATCTACACTAAGCAGGATATGACGTTTTGAAAACTTTATATGGTAGGCTGACCATATGAAAAGGACAGGGCTCCTGCATCTTTAACAGTTGTACTGAAAAGGGAATTTCTGCAGGTGTCATTTGTATATATGGAGAACCTGGTGAAATTCCCTCTTCATCAAAACAGTTAAAGCTGCAGGTGCCCTGCCCTCTTTTAAAATGGTAACTCTAATATAGCTCCTGCAGCTTTAACTGTTGTGATGAAAAGGGAATTTCACCAGGTTCTCCATACATACAAATGACACCTGCTGAAATTCTCTTTTCTATGCAACTGTTAAAGATACAGGAGCCCTGTCCTCCTTTTCATATGGTCATTCTAGTATATGGAGTGTGTCCTGGGCCTCAACAGTCACTACTGTTAAAAATCATTTTAAAACAGTAGTGTAGATCCTGTCAGGGTCAACAACATTCCTCTTATTACTCACTAGAGCGCACTATTTTTCTAGTCCTGCACAGCCTCCACCATAGGGCCTTTTATTCATGAAAGAGGATTAAATGAGAGCAGCATGATAAAAGGAGGAGGAGGAGGAGGAAGGGAAGTGCAGAAGAATATACTAAATAGGACAATGGGTTAGCAAAGGTTTGACTCAGCCTTCCCTAACCTGGTGCCCTCCAGATGTATTGGTTTCATCATTACAAGCCAGCATGGCCATTGGGAATGATGGAAGTTGCAGTTCAACACAGCTGGAGGGCACCTGGTTGTGGAAAGCTGGTTTAACTGAATGCCTGTTATCCCAAAGCATAAACAGAAAGGCGGAGTAGAAAGACGCACATTAATCCATGTAGTTAAACTTTCATCAATATGGGTGGTATATCTGGTTGTTCAACTGTATTCCCCCAGCCTTTGTCTCCAGAATAATGTGCCCATACCTTTCAGTGGTGGAAGGAGACAGACATTTCGTATTCACTAGAGAGCTCCAACTGGAAAACGTATTTTCTGTTCTCTCCTGCAGAGCCAGTTTGTTTTGTATCATTCTGTCTGCATACACATGGATTCTCTTTGCACTGAAAAAGAACGTAGGTGAACCTCAGCCAGGGCTGCCTGTTAACTCATGCATCTCATGCATGGAGTTCACACTATGGAAAACAGCTTCAGTTTCATTTTTACAGATGTAACCAAAGGGGCTTATGTTAGACCAAAAAGTTACATTAGAAATTAATTTCTTAAAATAAATATAAAATATAAAATAAAATGAAATCTTAAATCTCAAAAATAATTTACAATTAAACAATAGGCAGTAGCAAAGTCTCTGAAATACTATTGGAAGAATCCTTGGGAAATGAATGCTACTGGTGTAATCCTGGAAAATGTTGTCTACAAGAATCTTGTAGACAACAAACTTCATGTATTGAAAAGAAAATCATCATCATGGCTGATACACTATTTTAACAAGGGACCATCACATAAGATTCCTCAGTTTCTCAAGAATAAGGGGAATTCTCCATGGCCTATATCCTGACTATCTTTCAGTCTGTCAGAAGGAGTTCTAAAATAACTTTATATTTTTAATATATATATATATATATATATATATTTATCAGGAAAAAATGTTAGATTTATCTATTAGATTAATAGACTTTTTAGTTTAGTCAACTAAAAAAACAATCCAACAAATTAGACAGCACAGTAGGGAAGGGCTCTTTTAAGTAGGTACATGGACACACCCACCCAACCTGCTTCAGAGGCCAATTCAGAACTTTAGATTCAGCCCCAATCTTCTTAGGACCAATTCAGACTGTTTCGGACTCCAAATCTGAAGCAAGATTTGAAAACAGAATTATTCAGTTTTTACATTTTCCCATCGGCTTGCATTAGAAAACAGAAATAGCCATAACATTTTTGGTTTTCATGATAAATACAAAAAAATTGGAGACCTGGCAGTTCCTGTGGAGGTGATTGAACCTGCCAAATTTCAGACAGATAGGTTGGGTGGCTTTTGTGCTAGCCACAGGTAAAATTAGCTTTTTTCAAGAAAATCTGTCAAAGCATATATATATGCTTCCACATAAATACATGGAATTTGGGGGCATGGGCAGCTCCTATGGAGGTGGCTAACCTGAGAGTTAGTTCCAGTGGCTTTTGTGCTAGACATGCATAAAGTTTCCTTTTTTCTCAAAAACTAAAAAAAAAAAATCTGTCAAACCACACAGGGGATTACAGATCCTAATCAGAAGGTATTTGAGGTGACAATTAGGAGGTCAGCATACCTAATCTCTGGTGTTGATTTTTTTAAAAATACAAAATAACTCCTTTCACCTAGTATTTTCCTTTTGTCTGTCAAGAATCTGCCCTATTCACCTTCACTGGATGACCTGAGGCTCTTCTCATTAAGAGAAGAAAAAAAATAAACCTGTCTTTGGCTGCAATACACATTACCTGGGAATAAGTCACACTGAATTTACAGTGTACAGACTGTAGTTCAGATCACGAACTTCTTATTGCACAATTTAGAATCAAACTAAAGAGAATAGGGAAGACCCACAGATCAGTTAGATATGAGCTCACTAATATTCCTAATGAATATGCAGTGGAAGTGAAGAATAGATTTAAGGGACTAGAGTTAGTAGATAGGGTCCCAGAAGAACTATGGACAGAAGTTCGCAACATTGTCCAAGAGGTGGCAAAAAAAAATGTCCCAAAGAAAAAGAAAACCAAGAAGGCAAGATGGCTGTCTGCTGAGACACTGGAAGTAGCCCAAGAAATAAGGAAAGCAAAAGGCAACAGTGATAGGGGGAGATATGCCCAATTAAATGCAAAATTCCAGAGGTTAGCCAGAAGAGATAAGGAATTATTTTTAAACAAGCAATGCGCGGAAGTGGAAGAAGACAATAGAATAGGAAGGACAAGAGACCTCTTCCAGAAAATTAGAAACATCGGAGGTAAATTCCAGGCAAAAATGGGTATGATCAAAAACAAAGATGGCAAGGACCTAACAGAAACAGAAGAGACCAAGAAAAGGTGGCAAGAATATACGGAAGATCTGTATAGGAAGGATAATAATATCGGGGATAGGCCAGACGGTGTGGTCAGTGAGTTAGAGCCAGACATCCTGAAGAGTGAGGTTGAATGGGCCTTTAGAAGCATTGCTACTAACAAGGCAGCAGGAGACGACGGTATCCCAGCTGAACTGTTTAAAATATTGCAAGATGATGCTGTCAAGGTGATGCATGCCATATGCCAGCAAATCTGGAAAACACAAGAATGGCCATCAGACTGGAAAAAATCAACTTATATCCCCATACCAAAAAAGGGAAACACTAAAGAATGTTCAAACTATCGGACAGTGGCACTTATTTCACATGCCAGTAAGGTAATGCTCAAGATCCTGCAAGGTAGACTCCAGCAATTCATGGAGCGAGAATTGCCAGATGTACAAGCTAGGTTTAGAAAAGGCAGAGGACCTAGAGACCAAATTGCCAATATCCGCTGGATAATGGAGAAAGCCAGGGAGTTCCAGAAAAACATCTATTTCTGTTTTATTGACTATTCTAAAGCCTTTGACTGTGTAGATCATAACAAACTGTGGCAAGTTCTTGGTGGTATGGGGATACCAAGTCATCTTGTCTGCCTCCTGAGGAATCTGTATAACAACAAGTAGCAACGGTAAGAACAGACCACGGAACAACGGACTGGTTTAAGATTGGGAAAGGAGTACGGCAGGGTTGTATACTCTCACCTTACCTATTCAACTTGTATGCAGAACACATCATGCGACGCGCTGGGCTTGACGAATCCAAGGCTGGAGTTAAAATCGCAGGAAGAAACATTAACAATCTCAGATATGCAGATGACACCACTTTGATGGCTGAAAGCGAGGAGGAGCTGAGGAGCCTTATGACAAAGGTGAAAGAAGAAAGTGCAAAAGCTGGGTTGCAGTTAAACCTCAAAAAAACCAAGATTATGGCAACCAGCTTGATTGATAACTGGCAAATAGAGGGAGAAAACGTGGAGGCAGTGACAGACTTTGTATTTCTGGGCGCAAAGATTACTGCAGACGCTGACTGCAGCCAGGAAATCAGAAGACGTTTACTTCTTGGGAGGAGAGCAATGACAAATCTTGATAAAATAGTTAAGAGCAGAGACCCCACACTGACAACAAAGGTCCGCATAGTTAAAGCAATAGTATTCCCCGTAGTAACCTATGGCTGTGAGAGCTGGACCATAAGGAAAGCTGAGCGAAGGAAGATAGATGCTTTTGAACTGTGGTGTTGGAGGAAAATTCTGAGAGTGCTTTGGACTGCAAGAAGATCAAACCAGTCCATACTCCAGGAAATAAAGCCAGACTGCTCACTTGAGGGAATGGTATTAAAGGCAAAACTGAAGTACTTTGGCCACATAATGAGAAGACAGGATACCCTGGAGAAGAGGCTGATGCTAGGGAAAGTGGAAGGCAAAAGGAAGAGGGGCCGACCAAGGGCAAGATGGATGGATGATATTCTGGAGGTGACAGACTTGACCTTGGGGGAGCTAGGGGTGGCGACAGCCGACAGAAAGCTCTGGCGTGGGCTGGTCCATGAAGTCACGAGGGGTCGGAAATGACTGAACGAATAAACAACAACAAAGTTGTCCTGATGCATTTTGTGAGCTTGCTGTGAGATATATATATATATAATTTCTGTTTTATGGATGAGATATTTTTCAATTGCTGCTGCTGCTGCTTTTTGTCGTCTAGTTTTTAAAATTTAGTTATTTAGTGATTCTGTTTGGACACCTTGAACATTTGAGGACAGTCAGGCTATTTGTGTGTGTGTGTGTGTGTGTGTGTGTGTGTGTGTGTGTGTGTGTGTTTGTGTGTGTTATCTCTGATTTCTTAGCATTCAATACACTCTTGTGTTTTACTGGATTAAACATGGAGGGACCTACGTTCCCTATCCGTACCTTACTCTGAGAAGGGTAAACTGTGGGAAGGAATTTCCTAGGCCAACATACAAATCCATACAGGTAAGGTTCCTCATATGTACAGACCCTTACTTCATTTCATCTTCATTTAACAGTGCTTCAGAAAACAGCTGGGATTCTTTTAAGCATATAGATATCATAACAAATGGTGATTTTCAATAGCACAAGATAATCTGCATCTGAAACAGAATAATTTGCTTTGATTAGTGGCCATTAACTATGAGACAAAAGAAAAGTTAATTGTATATAAGGGACTGTCTGTGAGTTCAATATTTTCAATTTCTACTCATTGCTTTTAAATCAAAAGCTTATTTAGATTCTTTAAATCAAAGCTTATTTAAATTGTTTAAATGTTTGTATGAATACTTTGAGTAGTAATGAGATTTGTAAACACTGGCAATCTCAAATCACCCTGTTAACGAAAGCCATTTGATCTGTTTGAACTTTAGTATTCAGAAAAGTTCTTTGTTCTGATGCTGATGATAGCAGAGTCCATTTTTCAGTATTAAGGATCAAGAATGACTTATTCTGGATTAAGCAGTCACCTGCTATAGATTAAACATATGACAAAGCATTTCCAAACAGAAGTCATATTGAACGGTTTTCAGTCTCTGTTCGCAGCTGTTGTGATCATAGACGGAAAATGTGAATATTCATCAGAAAAATACATCTGCATACCCAACCATACAGTCACATGGATAAGTGATCCAAGTCACAAAGGCTGACCACTTCTGAAAGTTGAAATGAAGCAGAAGACATACACAGCAACCAGCAGGGTTTTCTCTCTCTCCCCCACCCCCACCCCACCCCGGACCCACTCACCCTATTCTTCATTTCTGTCTGCGATTTGTTGTATGAGAACATCTGCACCTCACTCATCAATAGCAGCAGCCAGTGCTGAAATCCCGAGTCAGATTGGACAACTTCCTCCATGCTGCAGGGTGGTCCCGTGGCCATCACTCCATAGAAGAAAATAATGTATGAGCTGACAGGACCACGCAGATTCCAACTGGTGATTCACACAATCATGGCAGATTTTAGAAAAATATGTTTCCGCTCCCGCACTAATCATTGCTGGGATGTAATGTGGTCCTCTTGGCTCACATGTTATTTCTTCCACATGCTTGTGGCCACAGGACTGCTTGTGATGAGGACTTTTAGCATATAGTAAGTGGGCCATCAATTGAACACCCCTGTCACTACCCCTTGACAAAGTTGTTGTTGTTGTTGTTGTTTATTACATTTATATCCTGCCTTTTTTTCCTCCAAAGAACCCAAGGTGGCGTACATAATCCTCCTCCTCTCCTTGTTATACTCACAACAACAACCCTGTGAGGTAGGTTGGGCTGAGAGTATGTGACTGGCCCAAAGTCACCCAATGGGTTTCCATGGCCAAGTGGGGACTAGAACCCGGATCTCCCGACTCCCAGTCCAGCACCTTAGCCACTACACCACAAGTTGAAAATAAAGTGGGCAAAACTAGGTTAGGAATTTGGACTTCAATTCACAGAATGTGAATTAAATTCATATGCAAAGGAACAAGATGGCAGAAGCAGCTTGGCCACAGTAGCACAGGCATTAGTACCCTCAAGACTGGATTACTGCAATGTGCTCTATGTGAGGCTGCCCTTGAATTTGCTCCGGAAGCTGGAGCTAGTGCAGAATGCAGCAGCTCGGCTGTTGTCGGGAGCTGCCCCTTTCCAGCAAGTAACTCCTTTGCTGAGGGAATTGCACTGGCAGCCTATTGGCTACCGGACCAGGTTGAAGGTTTTGTTACTAGTGTACAAAGCCCTAAACAACTTGGTATCAGGATACCTTCTCCCTTACCAATCTGCATGATTATTGAGATCATTGGAGGGCATGCTCCTGGTGTTCCACATGGACCTATAGCCCAACTAGAATCCACCAGGAGAAGACCCTTTAGTGTAGTGACCCCTTCTCTGCCTCTGGAGGTCAGGCAGGCACCAACACTAGGCTACTTCTGACACCTCCTGAAAACAACTGTTTCAAGAAGCCTTCCTCAAGCTACTGTTTTTCTTGTTCCTTTGTTTTTAAAATGAACAATTTTAATTTGCTTTTGTAATCTTTTTCTTTTACTGTTTATAGCTTTGTTAACTGCTCTGGAATCTGTGTTAGATAATTGAGCGGTATATAAATATAGTGAAGGAGGAGGAGGAGGAGGAGGAGGAGGAGGAGTTCAATCACAGTTTTAAAGCTTAGCTAAAAACTTCCTTTTTCTAAAGCTTTTAAAACTTGATTTTGATCTTACTTTTATACTGTTAGTTTTACTCTACCCTGTGCCTGTCTGGTACATTCTCTTCCCCTTATTGTTTTATTATGATTCTATTAGAATGTAAGCCTATGCGGCAGGGTTTTGCTATTTTGCTATTTTACTGTTTTACTCTGTACAGCACCATGTACAGAGTTTTTGTGAACCGCCCAGAGAGCTTCGGCTATTGGGCGGTATAAAAATGTAATAAATAAATAAATAAATAAATGTTCACTGATAGTGATATATAAATAATAATAATAATAATAATAATAATAATAATAATAATAATAATAATAATTAAAAAAAAATGTCTGAAGACATTTTATGTTTGGCTGGGATCAAAATGGCCACTAGGGGCCACCAGGGTCAATTCATATGTTATTTGTATCTGTCTAACACATGGCAGTTGTGTATCTGCAAAAAGCAGTATGTACCTTTCTGATTGCACATGTTGTCATACCTTTGACTGAGAAAACCCAAATACTATCCAAAGTTTTCCTCACAACTTGCCTAGGGTTATGAACAGGCTACGCAAGTTTCATCTCTCTCTCACTGGCAAAAGACAAATGTGTGTGCTCTCTGCTGCACAGTTAGGAGAACCTGCCTTTTACTTTCAAACACAGCTTTTTAAAACATAGTCTTTTGATCTGATTCTGAACTTTCAAATCAGCTTCAGTGTGATTTATGGCCCATTCTTTGCTTTAATAAAACTCTGTATTGTAAAGTCCAGGAAAGTTAAACCTTCCATGGTTGCTATAAATTATGTAAAACTTCAAAGGCATACTAGAAGGGGAAAAGGCATGATATTATAAGGCAACAGGGATGTGTTTCAGAAGACCAAAGCTTTCTTTTTGGCTCTCTTTCTTACCACACAATATTGGGTAAGTTGCTTAAACTCTTTACCCTTATTTCACAGATCAATAAATAGAGGAAAATAGGTTTTACCTCACATGGTGTTGAAAAGCTAAGACTGCAAACCTAAAAGTAAGAAGTAATTCTTAAAATGTTTGCTCTGGAGTAGACATACAGACCTCCATAGGGCTTTCCTAGTGAGGAATTGGCTTTAGGATAGCAATGCTGACCAAAAGATAGAAATTCATTGACATGCATGGGAATTTTATCTTGATGGGATGTGGACTTCTACTAAAAAAATAATTATATAATGATTTTTCCAGTTCTTAGAAGAGCTGCTTCATGTGTCTCATCATGACTCTTAATTATCAATTGACCTCAGTTTTTTGGTAACATTTTCAGGCACTTTGCACAGAAAGGGGGCATTGCATGCACACAGCACTGGCTGTTGGATAGGAGCTGGGAGACCATGTTCACATCCCACAGTGGCCATGCATAACCCCTAGTTGGATCAGCATGGCTGTGTTGCTAATCACACAGCCATTGATGCCATAGGAGAGAGCTGATAATTGTGAAACGAGGATACCATGTAAATTTATTTATTTATTTTGTGTATGTTTTTATTGTGTACATAGCAATTATATGAACAGAATAGAAATTAAATAATTAAAAAACTGCCATTTAAAAAAAAACCCAGAAGATAAGGCTTTCTCATGTTGGTCCAAACTCCACAAAGCCGTAAATTGGAAGCTAAGGCTGATGCCTTATCTGACGTGCCATGTGATCAGTCACGATATTGTGCAATGTCACAAATTGTGCTTCCTTACAACTTACACTTTTCTTGAGTCTTTAGTCCCAAAACATCTCTAACATGCCTGGAAAAATTTCCAATTCTACACTGCTATTCCAGGTGCAGGAACCATGTTTTCTATGATAACTGATCTTGCTAATCAGGACAGGTAAGTTACATTTTTGGTTCTGGTTTTAAGGCAAAAGTGTTACGAATGCACTTACCATATTTCTTCAATTCTAAGACACACTTTCCCCCCATATAAACATCTTTAAAAATGGGGTGCGTCTTAGAATCGCGGGTGCGTTTATTATTTCTTAGAATCAAAGCTTTTTTCTGTTGGTGGTACTGAAATTAGTGTGTGTTTTACAATTGATGGCATCTTAGAATCGAAGAAATACGGTAATTTTCTGTTCTGTTTTTTCCCTTGTAGCACGTCAAAGAAAAAGAAAACTTTTACCTCACGGAGTTTTTAAAGAAAGATCTTAATTACAGTATTATGGATAAAAGCTTGCAGCTTAGATATATTGTACAGTTTGTTTGTGGAAAATGATGTTTTAACATTTGAGAGTATAGAATGTAAGAATAACACACAGCTTTGTGTTACAGTTAACAGTAATAGTTATCAAAGAAAAAGTACTATATGTTTTCCACAAAAAGTCTTATTTAGGGATTTCTCTGATTACAAGAAACTGTTATTTTCTTTGTCCGCCAGTGGGTTTTCCCTCTTTGGGAGAATGTATATTACCTCAAGACTTTTGTTTTGAGTAATATGTATGTGAATTGCACATTATATTGTGTAAAGGATGTGTGATCATCTTGGGCTTTCAAAACATCAATGAAGCATATTTGAACTGAGCAATACATGCCTATGAAATATAACATCCTAAATTTAGACATGGATGTTTTGTCCTTTTAGTTTGCAGACCAAACATATTTTTGTTTTCTTTTAATTTATTATTTTATTTTTATATTTTGGATTGTTTCTATAGCCCTGTTCAGATGTTATCAAAGCATGTTATTTAAACATGTGAAGAGGGAATGTGAGCTAGGTCTGCCCACTCCATGTCACTCTCATCATGCTGTACATGTGGAGGGTGACTTTGTGAAGAGGTGAGCTTTATCTGTGGGGGCTCCGTATGCAATCTATAATACTAATAATCTAGGGTTCCTAATCATGAGGAGAGACGCTATGGATACAGGAAGCTCTTTTGACAAAGTCATCCTCCACACGTATGGTATGATGAGAGTGACAATGGAGGGCTAGCTCATTTACCCCCTCCCCCTTCACATGTTTAAATAGCACATTTGGATAACACCTGAATTAGGGTGACCGTATGAAAAGGAGGACAGGGCTCCTGTATCTTCAACAGTTCTATTGAAAAGGATTTTTGGCAGGTGTCATTTGTATGCATGCAGCACCTGGTGAAATTCCCTCTTCATCACAACAGTTAAAGCTGCAAGAGCCCTGCCCTCTTTTGTATCTGGTAAAGAGAACAGGGCTCCTGCAGCTCCTGTGATGAAGAGGGAATTTCACCAGGTGCTGCATGCACACAAATGACACCTGCTGAACTCGCTTTTCTGTACAACTGTTAAAGATACAGGAGTTCTGTCCTCCTTTCCATATGGTCACCCTACTTCCATCCCGCTGATTGCATCATGCAAGCATCCCTGACTGCTTGTGCAACACTGCTTTAGCACTTCTGGAGCAACCCAAAATGAGTGGAAATGCTTTTTTCTGGAAGGAGGCAGATTGGAGGAGGTCACATAAGGGATCTTCTCCACCAACCTCTCTCCTTTCAAAATAAGCATTTCTGCTCATTTGAGAGGCTTCCCTAGGAAGTGGTTGGCCCCACTTGTGCAACACAATAGGCAGGGCCCACTGCTTGCACAATTCAGTTGGCAGGGTGTAAAGAATCAGGAGGCATAAGTGTTAGAATCTCCAGCAAAGGAGATCGTTACCTTGTCGCGGTGCTGGAGCTTGATCACCTCAAGGATGCCATGAGCTAAACCGTGAAGGGACACCCAAGACGGGAAGGTCATGGTAGAGAGGTCAGACTAAATACGATCCCTGGGGAAGGTAATGGCAACCCACCCCAGTATTCTTGCCATGAAAACTAAATGGATCAGTACAACCAGAGATATGTCGGTATACCATCGGAAGATGGGACCCCCAGATCGGAAGATGGTCAAAATGCTACTGGGGAGGAACAGAGGATAAGTTCAACTAGCCCCAGGTGTGATGACGCAGCTAGCTCAAAGCCAAAAGGACGGCTAGCGGCCGATGGTGCTGGTGGTGAATGACGAATCCGATGTTCTAAAGATCAACACACCATAGGAACCTGGAATATAAGATCTATGAGCCAGGGCAAATTGGATGTGGTCATTGGTGAGATGTCAAGATTAAATATAGATATATTGGGTGTCAGTGAACTGAAATGGACTGGAATGGGCCACTTCATATCAGATCACCACCAGATCTACTACTGTGGACAAGAGGATCACAGAAGAAATGGAGTAGCCTTCATAATTAATAATGAAGTGGCTAAAGCAGTGCTTGGATATAATCCAAAAAATGATAGAATGATCTCAATTCGAATTCATGGTAAGCCATTTAACATCACAGTGATCCAAATATATGCCCCAACCACAGATGCTGAAGAAGTAGAAGTAGATCAGTTCTATGAGAATCTGCAGCACCTACTGGATAATACACCAAAAAGAGATGTTATTTTCGTTACAGGAGACTGGAACGCTAAGGTGGGTAGTCAAATGACATCTGGAATTACAGGTAAGCATGGTCTAGGAGAACAAAATGAAGCGGGACATAGGCTGATAGAATTTTGCCAGGACAACTCACTGTGCATAACAAACACTCTCTTCCAACAACCTAAAAGACGGCTTTAGACATGGACTTCACCAGATGGCCGACACCGAAATCAGATTGACTACATCCTTTGCAGCCAAAGGTGGCGGACATCTATACAGACGGTAAAAACAAGACCTGGAGCTGACTGTAGTTCAGATCATGAACTTCTTATTGCACAATTTAGAATCAAACTAAAGAGAATAGGGAAGACCCACAGTTCAGTTAGATATGAGCTCACTAATATTCCTAATGAATATGCAGTGGAAGTGAAGAATAGATTTAAGGGACTAGATTTAGTAGATAGGGTCCCGGAAGAACTATGGACAGAAGTTCGCAACATTGTCCAAGAGGTGGCAACAAAAAATGTCCCAAAGAAAAAGAAAACCAAGAAGGCAAGATGGCTGTCTGCTGAGACACTGGAAGTAGCCCAAGAAAGAAGGAACGCAAAAGGCAACAGTGATAGGGGGAGATATGCCCAATTAAATGCAAAATTCCAGAGGTTAGCCAGAAGAGATAAGGAATTATTTTTAAATACGCGGAAGTGGAAGAAGACAATAGAATAGGAAGGACAAGAGACCTCTTCCAGAAAATTAGAAACATCGGAGGTAAATTCCAGGCAAAAATGGGTATGATCAAAAACAAAGATGGCAAGGACCTAACAGAAACAGAAGATATCAAGAAAAGGTGGCAAGAATATACGGAAGATCTGTATAGGAAGGATAATAATATCGGGGATAGCTCAGACGCTGACTGCAGCCAGGAAATCAGAAGACGTTTACTTCTTGGGAGGAGAGCAATGACAAATCTTGATAAAATAGTTAAGAGCAGAGACACCACACTGACAACAAAGGTCCGCATAGTTAAAGCAATGGTATTCCCCGCAGTAACCTATGGCTGCGAGAGCTGGACCATAAGGAAAGCTGAGCGAAGGAAGATAGATGCTTTTGAACTGTGGTGTTGGAGGAAAATTCTGAGAGTGGCTTGGACTGCAAGAAGATCAAACCAGTCCATACTCCAGGAAATAAAGCCAGACTGCTCACTTGAAGGAATGGTATTAAAGGCAAACCTGAAGTACTTTGGCCACATAATGAGAAGACAGGATACCCTGGAGAAGAGGCTGATGCTAGGGAAAGTGGAAGGCAAAAGGAAGAGGGGCCGACCAAGGGCAAGATGGATGGATGATATTCTGGAGGTGACAGACTTGACCTTGGGGGAGCTAGGGGTGGCGACAGCCGACAGAAAGCTCTGGCGTGGGCTGGTCCATGAAGTCACGAAGAGTCGGAAGCGACTGAACGAATAAACAACAACAACAACAACAAGTGTTAGAATAGATAGCAGATCCATCCTATCAGGGGACTGCAAAGAGACTGGAAGCTGAACTCCAGTACAGAGGTCATGAGGGCGGAGCCTCAGTAAGCTCAGCAGATCTTCTTTCATTCAGAATAAACCTTTAACCACAGCAAGTAGGCCTCTGTCTTCTGTGGGCTAAGGAAGCACTACTAAAACAATAAGCACCCCACTGGAAATTGCCTTAAGTTTACAAAATATAATGCTGTGTACAACATCAGAAGGGAACCCTAGATACTAGGAGTTTAACCCAATGTTATACTAGCAAAATTCCCTTAGTCCACAATGGGACTTTCTCCCCTTCTCCCTCTTATCGCCCTCTGCACCACACAAAAATCTGCGGGGGAAGGGGGGCTGCAGGGTGGAGAGGATCCCCCCTCCCATTTCTGATGTTCAGTCAGTGGATGTACACCATTGGATCTAACCTGAAGAGCTGAAAGGTATGTAATGACCAGTTTAGCCGTTGAAGATTTAAGAAATGCATGTCTGCATATAATTCCTTCTGTGGTTTAATAAGAGAGGGGACTCAAATGGTGTTATTGATATGTCTATCATTGGATGTGCACAAACAATACTGTACCAGCTAATTGGTCAAATTATCTTTAAAATTGGCATTATGCACTTTCCTATGTAAAAAGGTTTATTCAGCTGTACCCTAGTTTGAAAATATCTACAATGCAGGTTTACAGTTTAAAGGATATTTGCATGTTTTATGTGCTTGGGTTAGGTAAATTACTTACTTTCTTTATTGCGATCTATAGATCCATAAAAAGAAAACAAACAACAACAAACAACCAAACACAAGAATCAGACATGAAATCATACAATTAGAGCTATTATCAAATTAGGTAAATTTAGAAAGATCAGTTTTAGAAATAGACTATTAACCCTCAGCCTGCTTGGATTGACAGAGAAATAGCAAATTTATTGCTTTTAAAAATAATTTCAGTCCAACATTCACTAATCACCCACTCGCTCCTGAAATCTCAAAGCCCCTTTTTCCTTTTCATTCAATCTGCCATCTGAGTAGTGGTGGAAGCAAGTTAGGAGAAAGGGAATTAGTGAGCTATTCTTCTCCAATTCATATTGTAATTCAGGCCAGAGAAGAATTGGGAGTCATCTTTCACCTCTATTTTGAAGATGGGTTTTATAAGCCAATAGAGCCTCATGTGGCACAGAGTGGTAAGCGGCAGTTACTGCAGCCGAAACTCTCCCCACGGCCTGAGTTTCAGGCAGCTGGTTTCAGGCAGCCGGCTCTGGTCGACTCAGCCTTCCATCTTCCCGAGGTCGGTAAAATGAGTATCCAGTTAGCTGGGGGAAAGGTAATAACGGCCGGGGAAGGCAACGGAAAACCACCCCGCTATAAGGCCTGACAAGAAAATGTCAGCGAAAGCTGGCATCCCTCCAAGAGTCAGTAATGACTCGGTGTTTGCATGAGAGGTTCCTTTCCTTTCCTTTATAAGCCATTAGAGCTCATATCAGAGCTCATATGAAGAGAGCTTCGGCTATTGGGTGGTATAAAAATGTAATAAATAAATAAATAAATAAACTCAGAGAATTTCTTGCTATCCCAAATTGGAATAAGTGGAATATGAAGGAATGGTAGCATTAGCATCAACAGCAATATAAGTGCTTATGTCTGTCTCATGCAGAAGGGGGACTGTGAATCTCAATATAATAAATGGTTACATAGCTTGCAAAGGCATACAAAGGAAAACGTTATTTCAAAATATCAGTGCCTATCAAGCACTGCATTCTATTTCAATTCCTTGAACTAAAGATAACATTTATACAGATAATAAGATGTTTTTGTTTTAGTTTTTGTAATATTTTGTTTTATTTAAAAGAAATGGTCATGATAACAAATGGGGGGAAAGCAAAAAACAAAGACACGGGGCTCATTATAATATAATGACTAATGCCTTTTGTTTTCAGATAGTGAAGTATGCGATTCAGTGTTCTAATGGAATATATTAACTGTGTCTCCTGTCAGACCTCTGCTAATATAATTATGACTCAGTCAAAACACACTGCCTTTTGTTTTACCTTCTAATACATGCTGGTGTAGGCACTGCAGAATTATCCTACTCACATTTTGAAGAGTAGCATGTCTGATCTTATCTCACTATCAGCCTACCAGCTAGTTTGAAAGACCTTTTTAAAGAGAGGGGGGTGGAATCAAGCCAAAACAAAAGCAAACAGAATGTGGATTAAGACCATTATTATTATTATTATTATTATTATTATTATTATTATTATTATTTATTTATTTATATAGCACCATCAGTGTACATGGTGCTGTACAGAGTAAAACAGTAAATAGCAAGACCCTGACCAGTAACAGAGGGGAAATTGTAAGAGTATACGTGTACATACAAGTATGTGTAATTTTATACAGTGTTCCCCATTGTGGGAGCTGCCAGCCTTTTGTATGTCTGGTTGGTGAGGGATTGGATCTGGGCTTCCACTGGTGGAAGGTCCCTCTGTCCCATAATGGGGGACCACTCCTCCCCACACACACCACATTCAGCAGTGTCTCCTGACTTTCCGTGTAGCATTTTCAGCAGGCTGGAGGGGCAGTAAGGGGCAACAAAGCCTGCTTCTCCCACCACAGTGGAACCAGAATAAATCTGGATCCAACCCAATATGTCCATTTGGTAAACACCAAAATATATAGGGTTAATTAAAGTGTAAGTTGCACTAGAATTATTGACATGTAGGAGTGAAGCTGTGAATTTCAATATGACTGTATTCATTTTTGTATGATGCTGTTAGCCAACTCCTTCTTTTGGAAGGAAGGTGGGGTACAAATAAAGACTGAAATGAAAATGAAATTAAAAAAAAAACATTCCTGTGGGCCAGTTACTTCAGGCTGAGGACATGTGGAAGGGAGAGGTGGTCTATAATCACAGGAAGAAGAGTCAAAGGCCCTTTCTACACCTAAGGGTTATCCCAGGAAAAGGGAGGGATCATCTCTGCATGCTTCCGGGATCCCCTGTGTGTCATTTGGATGCACAGGGATGATCCTGGGGGAAAAGGCAGATGTACAAAAGGCCAAAGTCTCGAGTTTCAGTCTTGGAATATATTCTTCTCCTGCCTGAAATATGTGTGCTCCATGGAATGTGGAGCAGCATTTATTTAGTTATTTAAATTCTACCCAATGGTAGCTTTGTGCTCACCCAAGGTGGGGCACATGAGTTTTGACTATCCCTCCTACTCACTTCAGTATCCTCATGCCCCCTCCCATGCAAAGCTATTCCAACAGTTCAGGGACCCTCTAGAATAGGATAGGATAGGATGTAGAGGTGTGGAGTACATAGGCAGGATCGACAAAAATTGAGTACCCCACTTTACATGCATATAAGTGTTTTCTACTGGTGTAAAGCCAGCATTATTTTAAAATCTTGCATCTGGCTTTCTTCCATAGTTCAGAGTACCTTTTCAGGCAGGTTTCTCCATTGACTATAGGAGATATGATACATGTTTGTGGCATAGCAGTCTTGTCATGTCAATTAAAATAAACAAGGAAGTCTGTTTCATCACACAGGCTCCAAATTGGCATTAGAATACTTGACCTGATATTGGAAGCCACTTCGAGAGCTTGCGGAAAATGGGTATGCAAATTTTGAAGATAAAGTACTCTTTTTAATTGGAACATCAATAGCACAACTCATCACAGACTGTAGTGTTCCTGAAGGAAGGAAATTCAGTTCCCTTGGAATTTCCTTCCTTCAAAATGATATGTTA
This sequence comes from Elgaria multicarinata webbii, assembly GCF_023053635.1. Taxonomy (NCBI): domain Eukaryota; kingdom Metazoa; phylum Chordata; class Lepidosauria; order Squamata; family Anguidae; genus Elgaria; species Elgaria multicarinata. The sequence goes on from NC_086174.1 coordinate 107,173,559, forward strand.
TATGATTCACAACATATGCTACCAATAGTATGGACTTACTTAACTCTGTATTAATAATACCTCATTGTCTCTTTGGGGGTTCAAACAAGAAAAAAAAAGAATTATTTCCTTTTGTTTTCAGGCTACTACACATTGACTTTGTAACAGTATTATCATATGTGAAAAAGTTATATGCTAGTCCAAACTCCTAAGCCTCAAGTCAAATTGTTCAGTTCCTATATAAATTATCTTCTGAGTCATTCTTAGCAGAGAACAGGACATTATTTAAGGCACGCTTGAGGAACTTCAGCTCTGAAGAACAGGGAAATGCACCATTTAATGTCTGATTTCAGATTAGTTTTTGTTACATTTGATTTACCTGTTCAAGACATCTCTGTAAACCTAGACCAAAAAGAAAAGGAAAGGGAATATCCTCTGAAGAACACTTGCTTTCACGTGTTTATCATTAATATTCAAAGGCACTCACTCACATTGTGCTCAGCAGTATGAAAACAATGACTTTCTTTCGTGGTACGTTGATTGATTGTCTCTTTCAGGTTTATTTAATGTTTTTATACATTTTTTTAATACTGAGAAATCTATAAGACATAGTTCAATTCAATCACACATACAGATTTACACATGCACACACCCCAAAACATACACACATAAGGCCAGCAACAAGGGTAGCATATTTGGGCTCCTGCTGAGGGCTCACATGCCAGCAGGGGTCCACAGACAGGACCCACCACCACCACACACACACACAGAGAGAGTTGCTCCTTCTCTTCATCACTGCAACTTGTTTGTTCACCTTCCTCTCACTCTAGCCCAGGCAAAAGTGGTGGTGAGATGGAGGAGCAGTAAGTGCTACTGCCTTCTTGCTCACTGACTCTCTGCCTGTCAAGTCAGCAAGTGGTAGCAATAATGAGAATGAAGATAAGGAGCGATAGCAGCTAGTGACAATGGTGGTGGTAAGGGAAACTAACTGAGAGAGGAGGCCCATTGAGGGTGTCTTGCCCAAGGGCTATCAAAAACATGGAGCTGGACCTACACACACACACACACACACACACACACACACACAATAAACAAGAGACAAAAGACAAGGAAACAAAGCCCTATGAGGAGAGACTGAAAGAAATGGGCAAGTTTAGCCTGGAGAAGAGAAGACTGAGGGGAGACATGATAACACTCTTCAAGTACTTGAAAGGTTGTCACACAGAGGAGGGCCAGGATCTCTTCACAATCATCCCAGAGTGAAAGACAATGAATAATGGGCTCAAGTTACAGGAAGCCAGATTTCGGCTGGACATCAGGAAAAACTTCCTGTTAGAGCAGTATAACAATGGAACCAATGACCTAGGGAGGTTGTGGGCTCTCCCACACTAGAGGCCTTCGAGAGGCAGCTGGACAACCATCTGCCAGGGATGCTTTAAGGTGGATTCCTGCATTGAGCAGGGGGTTGGCATTATAGGCCCCTACCTATAGGTTCTATTTGTATTGGTTATAGAACTATTGGCAAATGTTATAAGAGAAGATGATAATATAGAGGGAGTAGGATGCAATAATTTTTTTTTAAAAAAAATATGTTTGCAGTTGATACATTGTTGACAATTAAGAATCCATTAGAGAAAATGGAAAGAGTTAAGCAACATCTGAGGGATTTTGAAGAAGTTACGGGATTGAGAATAAATTGGATAAAATCAGAGATGATGTTACTTAATTATACCAAAAAGGAAGGGAAAGATTGGGAAAGTAAAGAGAAGAATATGAAAATTAAAGAAATGATTAAATATTTGGGAATTAAAATTACTAAAAATTTAGAGGATTTAGAAAAGGAGAACTTAAACAATTTGAAAAAAGAAGTTATAGATAAATTAGAAAAATATAAAGGATTAAATTTATCGTGGTTTGGAAGAATAGCTTTAGTAAAAATGAAGATATTACCAAAGGTAAATTTTGTATTTAGAATGTTACCAATAAGAATATCTGAAAAACAGATAAAAAGCTGGCAAAATATTTTAAATAATTTTTGTAATGGGGATAAGAAAGCGAGATTAAATTAAAAAAGGTGGTATTTAACACACACAAAAGGAGGATAAGGACTCCCAAATATAAAATTATATTACGTAGCTAATAGACTAAGACACATAGTAGAAAGTATGTTAGGAGTAGGAGACTTAAGTTGGTTGGAGGATAGAAAAGGAATGGTCAAAGATTGGAAATTGGAAAATATATTTTTTAGAGAATATAATAAAAAATGGGGGGGGGGAGAAATAGAGAACCCCGTTCTAAAAAATCACTGGGAAATATGGTGTGTATACAAAAAGGATTTACTTCCAAGTATTTCCCCAATAACACCAGTGATAATGTTAGGAAATTTTCCAGGGAACATAAAAGATAAATTGGGGGAAATTTTAATAGAGAGGGATATAATGAAGCTAAAAAATTGGTTAAGGAGGATGAACACTCAAGAAGAATTAGAAGAGGTATTAAAGAGAAGAATTTATCATGGTTAAATTATTATCAACTAGAACAGTGGACGAAGAAATGGTTAAAGGACAACGGAGAGTGTAGAGAAATGACGAAATTTGAGGAGTTGATTTTAAGGAGGGAAGTTGAGAAGGGAGAAAATAAAATGATAAAAGGTTTAACGAGTGAAATATATAGAATATTGGTTGGGAAGGGGGAGTCAGAAAATATGGGCAAGATGGTGTGGGAAACCGACCTGAAGGTATAAATAGGGCAACAGAGTTGGAAGGGAATATGGAGACAAAGGGCCTTGCTTGACGAGGCATTAGCGAGCTTTGAGGCCCGGTTTCCCTGCTGTGCGTCCACATGACGCACAGGGGAATCCGGCCCCAGGCTGCACTAAAGCCTCCCTTAACGCGCCATAAGCGAAGTCGCTTATGGCACGCCTTTTCCGCAGCCCCGGCCTGAGGCCGGGGCTGCGGAACGTCTAGCAACTTCCATTATTATTATTATTATTATTATTATTATTAATTTATTCATATAGCACCATCAATGTACATGGTGCTGTACAGAGGAAAACAATAAAATAGCAAGACCCTGCCGCATAGGCTTACATTCTAATAAAATCATAATAAAACAATAAGGAGGGGAAGAGAATGCACCAAACAGGCACAGGGTAGAGTAAAACTAACAGTATAAAATTCAGAACAAAATCAAGTTTTAAAAGCTTTAGGAAAAAGAAAAGTTTTTAGCTGAGCTTTAAAAGCTGCGATTGAACTTGTAGTTCTCAAATGTTCTGGAAGAGCGTTCCAGGCGTAAGGGGCAGCAGAAGAAAATGGACGAAGCTGAGCAAGGGAAATAGAGACCCTTGGGCAGGTGAGAAACATGGCATCAGAGGAGCGAAGAGCACGAGCGGGGCAATAGTGTGAGATGAGAGAGGAAAGATAGGAAGGAGCTAGACAGTGAAAAGCTTTGTAGGTCAACAGGAAAAGTTTATATTGGATTCTGAAGTAAATTGGAAGCCAATGAAGAGATTTCAGAGGTGGAGTTACATGGTCAGAGCGGCGAGCCAAGAAGATGATCTTAGCAGCAGAGTGGTGAACAGAAACCAACGAACTGATGTGAGAAGAAGGAAGGCCAGTGAGAAGAAGGTTGCAGTAGTCCAACCGAGAAATAACCAATGCATGAACAAGAGTCTTGGCAGAAGAGACAGACAAAAATGATCGAATCCTGGCAATATTATACAGGAAAAAAACGACAGGATTTAGCTACTGTCTCAATATGAGGAATAAAGGAGAGCGAGGAATCAAATATAAAGCCAAGACTACGAGCTTCCTTGACTGGAGTAAGTGTAACATTATTGACAGTAAGAGAGAATGAGAGATGAGGAGTAGGTTTAGGAGGAAAAACAAGCAATTCAGTCTTTGCCATATTAAGTTTCAAACGACGGTGAAGCAACCAAGCTGAGATATCTGAAAGACATGCCGAGATACGATCGTGAACATCAGGAGAAAGATCCGGAGATGAAAGATATAATTGTGTATCATCGGCATACAGGTGATATTGGAGGCCATGAGATTGAATAAGATTACCCAAGGGCAACATGTATAAAGAAAACGACAACGGGCCAAGCACCGAGCCTTGCGGAACCCCTACTGAAAGGGGAAAAGAAGAAGATGAGCTGCCATTAGCCAACACATTGAAAGAGCGACCCGCTAGATAGGAGGCAAACCAGTTATAGACAGAGCCACAAAATCCGAGGTCATGAAGGGAATCCAAAAGAAGATCGTGATCAACCGTGTCAAATGCTGCAGTTAGATCAAGGAGAATAAGAACGGAATAAAGGCCTTTAGATTTGGTAATAAGAAGATCACTGGTAATTGGTAATCTTTGCGATTACTCGCTTACTCGCGAGTAGCCGGGAAAAGCCACGGACTGGGCACAGCGCTCAGCGCTGTGCCCATCGGGCCAGTGGGGGGATCCCGGACCGGCAGGAGAGGAGGATGGCGCAAGGCGACACGGGACGACGGGGAGGGAGGGAGGGCGCAGGGTGGCACAGGACGATGGGGAGGAAGATGGCAGAGGTCGACACAGGATGATGGGGAAGGAGGACGGGCGCAGGGTGGCACAGGACGACGAGGGCGGAGATGGCAGAGGGCGACACAGGATGACGGGGAGGGAGGGAGGGCGCAGGGTGGCACAGGACGACGGGGAGGGAGATGGCAGAGGGCGACACAGGGGACGGGACGGGGAGGGAGGGTAGGGAAAGAGTGGGCAGGGGGCTTAATTTAAAAAAGGGTGGGGGCTTAATTTTTAAAAAAAGGCTCTTACCTTCTCCGGAGTCTTTGGGGCGCACGTGGCCCCTTTAACAAAACAAAAAAATGGCCAACGCTGCAGGGCTTCCGGAGTTCCTGCGCATTGGCCGTCTAGGAGGTGGGGTGGTGCGCGCTAAAGTTAGCACGCCGTCGCCCCGCCTCCAGGCCTGGTCTAGCAAGGCCCAAAGAGTGTTGAGAAACATGTCTGTGAGGATAAAAGAGAATTACTATAAGATTATATGGAGGTGGTATCTAACCCTGGTGAGATTAAATAAAATAAATAAGCTGAATTCAGCAAACTGCTGGAGAGGATGTCAAAAAAAGGAACGTATTTACATATGTGGTGCGAATGTGAATTTGTTCAGAAATTCTGGAAAATGGTGTTTAAAGAGATAAAATTGTTGGAATGGAGATTGAAGAGACACCTATAGTGGCATTGCTATCATTATATGGAGAATTAAATTGTAATAAAGAAACAAAAGAACTGATAACGAATTTGCTGACAGCAGCAAGGTTGATCATATCTAGGAACTGGAAGGTACAAGGAGATTATCATGTCGAAGATTGGTATAAAGAGATTTGGGATATTGCTATAAATGATAAATTGACATGTAATATAAAAGTAAGAAGAGGGATAACAAAAATGAATGATTTTGAGGGAATTTGGAATCAGTTCCTAGAATATGCATTATCTAAGGGGGGTGGAAAACCACCTCCAGAAGAAACAATGAGATTTTGGAAACAGGAATAGATCCCGGGGTGGGGGGGGGTGCACTTTATGTTATGGGATGATGTCAAAATATTAAGTTAGAAATGTTATAAGGTCATTCAATTCTATGTATTATGATTTTAATTTGTAAAAAAAAAAATGTTTTGTTTTGTTACTGTATTGATGTATGTTTAAGTTTAATAAAAAATATTTTTTTAAAAAATAGGCCCCTACCAACTTTACTATTCTATGATTCTATGGGGGAAGAAAGGGGAGGGAAGATGTTCAACTTCATTTCCAGTTTTGTCATCACAGGAGAAGCTCTCTCCTTACCAGGGGCACCAAAATTTGTGGGTTCTGCATGCTCAACAGTGGGAAGCTAGGAGGCTGGAGGAAGAGGTTGCAGTCATTACCTTTTGAACAAAACTCATTCTGAAACGTGATGAAAGTTTAATTTTAAATATTGCAGAAACAGCAATTTCATTTTTCTCTACAATTTGGCCCAACCTCCCCCGCCCCCATATAATGCATTTTTCATGTTATTTTTCTAATATGCAGTTTTTAATGCATTTTTTTAAAAAAAGAAGAAATTGGAGTACTGCCTCATGTAATATGGAGACACAAACAGCAACATATAACTGCAATTTGATTTGTGTGATTGGTTTGTGAAGGATGAATGAGGTGCAGGGACATTAAAGTGCAAACCAAACAGATTTCACCCCTGTACCTACCCATGAGGACTCTACTGCAAAAACAAAAAACCCAAGCCCTTGTATGCGCATGTAAATAAATAAATAAACAACTTGTTAAGCTAGGAGAGAGGGAAACAGATGCCAGACTCAGTTCTTGCACCTTTCTTCTCTTCCTGCCCCTCCTCACTTCCAATCAGGTGATCAGAGCTGGTCTCTGTTTGGCAGGGAAGCCTCCACAGCTATCCTCCTATTGTTCCCTGGGTGAGGATTATAGTATTATGTCATGGGCTGATAGCAAAAATATACATCCCAAACCGCTGCAACAAATCAAACTATAGAGGAAACTGTCTCAGGAAACGCTGTTCTGGAAGTCCCTCAAGAATACTTGTACTCGCTTCTGATATTTTCATGCTCCTGTTATTCCATTTTGATACACCTCAATGCATTATAGGATTTGCTCTATAGGAAAGCACTTAGTGCTTTCTCCTGTCCCATAACAACCCTTTGCCAGTAGCCAAGCAGTTTATTGTTGTTTTGTTGTCAGTTTTAAGCTTCTTTGTCATTGTACTGTTGTTTTACATCAATGGAGGTGGGGGGGGGGAACCCTTGTCTCAATGAAAACAATGTACCTTTTTAAGAGAGCAAACCTATAGTCCCTGTCTACTGCCTGGTGGGCAGATTCTCTCTTGCCACTAGGCAGTAGACAGAGCTACAAGCTTGGAGGGCCTTGGAAGATAACAGGGAGAGAGGAAATGGGGCATGCCAATAGTGGGGAAGTGGGGGGAGACACCCCTCTTGCATGAAATGCAGGTAAGGAAGATGGAGAGGTGGAAATAGCCTGCATTGCTCTTCATGTCTTGTTAGCAGGAACCAAGCAAGGCATTGGATATTCAAAAGCTTCCGATCTCAGAGGCTTCTGTCTAGCAGGTGGCAACCTCGTAGAATTGCACCCTAAATGTATTTAGTATTTTCAAATGATCTGGTAGCTTCATGGTATGTTTATTTTTTTTAATGCTATTAGCCTTCCTGAGTATCGGGGGTTAGGTTGCTAGAAATATAAAATAGGCAATTAACTAAAAGTAGTGTTTAATTGTCCATGTTCCTGTTGGAAATATTGCATCCCATCTGTAAGTCACTAGAAAGGGACAATGTTGCAGTTAGCTAATTTGAGGGAATTTTGACCACAGCTAGCCTTGAGAACTCCATAGCCTACAATGTGGTTTTCTGTAATTTCTTTCTTCAGTGCCTCCCTTCGTCACCCCTCCTACCTACCCCCCTTCTCTCTCTCACCTCCATTTCTGGTAGTACTTGTGTTTGCTCTCTTGCTCCTGCCTCTGTAATGGAACACAAAACAGACTGAACAAACTCTTTTTGACACTCTAAACTGTACCTACATTTTACATGCAAGAATATTGTGAATAAACTATTTTACCCTTTCTTCCATAAAGAAGGTTGAAATCTCCTTCTGTTATTATGTTAGCTTGTTTGCATGTGTGACTGGTAAATGCTCATACTGCTTTGCCTTTTTAGTTTTTCTTTGCTAACTGCCTTTCTAATAGGAGGCATCTTTACTAAATAATCCCATCAATTCCTTTTGCAACCACGTACAAAAGCCATAATTCATCACAGACAATCCTCCCTACCAATGTACACTTACATACAGAGACCACCTTTCTGTACAGGCAAGCAATGGCTGCAGTTTCCAATGTCCATTTGTTTGATGCTCCATGATAGAACAGGAATACACACCAAACCGACTTCAAAGATCAGTATCTGTGGTCATATATACACAACCCGCTCCTGTGCACAAGGAACTCTTGACCAAGATGTTTGTCATTAGTATACCTAATGGAAATAATGCTATTTCCGCTATTTTGAGATTACTGATTTGTCTTGTGGTCTTCTGCAGGGGAGTTGCATAGCTGCTTTGAAGATCAGAAGCACTATCTGCATACTAAGTGTTATTACTACATACTAGTTGGCTTCTTCTAAGACCATGTGATGTTGATGTCCCACAATTGCTTGCACGTCTGCCCCTGCATGACTCCGACCAAATAGCAACAACATGTACCTATGCAAGGCAAATGAGGATTAGAGAGATTTCTTCACACATACGCCATTTGGCATCTTGAGATCCATATTCATACAATGTTGAATAACATATGGGGCAACAAGTTGAATACGGGAACTCAGCACTGTTCTGCTTCACATCTGGACATGGTTTTTCATCATATTTCCACAGGCTGAAGGAGTATAGATCCAAGATCTATACGTGATCCAGAGCCAGTCAGCCTTGATTCTGTTTATAATATTTTTCCAGTGACAGAACAGTTAGTTCATAGAAAACATCACTGGGCAAAATTGTTTACTGTCAAATTCCATGTGTATTTTACAGATAATTTCCCCTTATGCTTTACTTGTTATGTCATGCTGTCCTTGGGAAAGTCATCTATGACTAGAGTCATATTTTAGTTTAAGAGCCAAACCAGCTGAATTTTATTAATCAGTCACTGTCAAATATACACACTTATGGTCATCGTGAGGACTGTCCCCTGTTCCATAAAATGAATTCTGCATCCTATGTGAGTTGGCTGGATCACATGGTAATTAGGATCAGACTATGGGTAGTATCCAATGTTATTCCTATCTAGACTGAGCCAATTGAAATGAATGGGGTTTAAGACAGTCACAACTAACTTAAGCCCCATTGATTTCAATGGGTCTAGTCTATGGTGTTGGTGTTGGGCCTGTTCAGAAGACATCTTAAACCTGCTGCGGTGCATTTTGCTAAACCCTGCTCATTCACTAACCACAGTCGGACTACCTGCATCTGGGTTTTAACCATGGCTTAAAATGTTGTGTGCGACAGCACAGTTTGTGGTTAGTGCTAACCCCAGAGAACCACAGTTTCGCTAACCACAGAGCCTGAAGTGTCATCTGAACAGGCCCGTTGTTTACTTGAGTAGCTGCAAGTTTACAGGGTCTTTCTCATCCTTTAACTGGAGATGCCAGGAAATGCATGCAAACCATGTGTGCAATCACAGAGCTATGGCCATAGTGATCCATTCCACTGTTACTGTCCTCGAGGGATGCACTGCATTCATGTGGATAGTTACTACATGATTCTGTTGACCAACCTGCATAAGATGAGACAAGGTAGTACAGAATATTGCATGGAGCACTAACCATGTGGTCTTGATTTTCAGAAGTAATTAGACCATGGAGGTAGTATTTCTATATAAGGTGGTATCTTTTATTACTGACTTCTCACTTTATATACTTTATATGCCATATATAATTAATCTTCTGGGCATCAAATCACAAAACAATCCAGCAACTCTTACATTTACAGAGGGTTCCACAGCACATGGAGCTCCATTGACGAAGGTGTTACCCCATTCATGTTAAAGTCAAGGAAAGCTTCACACTGTGGACATGCTCATGTGGAGCTTTCTGAAACATCAAAGTAAATAAGGTAAGACTTCCTCATGCAAACACCCATGCACACATCAGAGCTTTAAAACTCTTGGAGGGTGATTCCAGATAGAGGGTGCTCCTAGTATTAGCAAACAGAAGGCATTGTGCAGCAATTTTGTCTTTTTTCCTTCCCCTTAATGGATTTTCCCAGTTAAAGAAAAAGATTGAAAACATGATGAGAAAATACAGGAGGATCATGAGTAGAAGACAATGACATCTGGACCTCATGTTATCCTCTGTGAATGGGCCAGGGCAATGTCATCATAAAAGTCTTGTTTGGAAGCACCCTGATTATCATATACATCAGACTTTTAAACAGAGATGTTTATGCAGAAGCAAGCTGCACTGATTTTGGGAGAATCTATTTCAAATTGGTATGTTAAGGAGTTATGTGCTTGATATAATTTCAGTTTCACATAAGCAACAGGAGATGGATAGCCAGCATCCTGAATAATTGCAATAAGTTTTATTCCCTTTCTGAAATTACATTTATCTGCATGAAACTAACTGTTTTACAAATGAGGAGAAATTTCACTCAAAAAAATGAAGAAGAAGCATTTTTCTTCATTTCTTCAAGTCAAGATGCTGCCATCAATTAGACTCCCAATTCCAAATAAAATCTAAGGAATGCCATAGAGGATGGAAGCCAAATGGTCAGAGATGTACCAAAAGCTAAGCATGAGGCATGAAGTGAAACCAAGAGGTTTGGTAGAGACAAGACTCTACCAGACAAAAGTTCAGCAAGAGACAGGAATTCAATATGGTTGGACCTTCTTAGCTATGTTATTGTTCAATAACAGTGAGAGCCTGGCTCTGTCAGTACAACCAGGCAATAGCCACTAACAAAAAGACAGAGCAGCAGAATGAAAACTGTGGGTATTGTGACAGAGTTTTGAACCTTGGTTGGGTCGATTCTATTCAAACCTAGAATTTCACTGGTGTTCTTCACCAATTTTGATTTTCAGGATAAAAATCCCCTACTCCTGATAATGTTTGCATTTTCTCAGCTGTTCAGTGCCATTGTTCCCTCAATCTATTTCTGTTTGACACCTATTTATCCCTTGTGTATTTACTTTTAAAATAATGGTGTTCAACATTTATAAACCGGCCTTCACCTACTAGGAATCCCAGGGCAGTGTACATAAACTTTTTAATATATATATCTCCAATTTTAAGACCATGCAATTACAAATTAAAAGGCAGAAACAAACAATAATTCTCCAAACAGCAAAACCAAACAAAAACACAATGATCCATTACGTTTCTTAATGAAATGGTTTTTTGAACGTTAAAATTCTAAAATGTCAAAATGCCTACACACAAAGAAATGTTTTAATTTGGCACTGTAAAGAAAATTTAGTCAGTGCTAATTGTATCGCCTTTGGGAGGGACTCATTTAGGTCTTCTTGCCAGTGATCTCAGCCAATAAGGCATCATGTAGTGATCATGACGATATCACTCACAATGCCATGCAGCCACACAGATTTGGCTAAAAGCTAATGTCACTGAGGGCAAATAGAGCTGATTTAGAGTGAGGGAAAACAAAGCCTATTCAAGCGGACAATAATTGAACAGACAAGCATTTCATCCATTTCAAAGCAATCCCCCCCCAAAAAAAATAGTCAAACCTCATTCAAGTATCATTTTTAGCTCAACCCTGTTCATCATCATCATCATCATCATCATCATCTATTATACGGTCACAGACCCAATGAGAAACAGTGGCAGACATCATTAAGAAATAAACACAATCATTAAATCGTTATGGTGAAGGCAGAGAAATTATTAAAACATGTGCATGTTTAAAATATCGTAACATGGTTAAAACACATGAGACAAAGAGAAGGGGGGAAGGAAAACAACAACTTGAGATAGAAGTTGCTCAACCCTGTTCGAATCCACACTCTTTGATTGTAAAGATCACTGGATAGATAACAGAGTTGTGTGGATAAAATTAGATGCATCCATGAAATGTCATCTTGAACTCCTTGAAGAAACCGCACAATACAAGTGTGATAAATAAATACTTCAATAAAAGAGCTGTTCATAGCCAATGCATGTTATTTTCATATCCTCATCCTGAAATGGGCTCTTAAAGGAAACCATGAAAAGTTTCTATTCTTCTGGGAGGGAGGTTTTCTTAAAAAAAAAAATCCACATATTTTTCTAGTTTTTCAGAAATAAGAATATAAGAACATAAGAAGAGCCCTGATGCTGGATCAGACCAAGGGTCCATCTAGTTCAGCACTATTCACACAGTGGCCAACCAGCCATTGCCCAGGGACCAACAAGCAGGACATGGTGCAACAGCACCCTCCCACCCATGTTCCCCAGCAACTGGTGCACACAGGCTTATTGCCTCGAATACTGGAGATAGCACACAACCATCAGGGCTAGTAGCCTTCTCCTTCAGGAATTTATCCAACCCCCTTTTAAAGCCATCCATAATTTAATTATGCACTGTACTTTTATTTGTCCTGGATCTCCCACCAATCAGTTTCATGGGATGTCCCCTCATTCTACTATTTTGAGAGAGAGAGAGAAATGTCTCCCTATCCACTTTCTGCATACCATGCACCTCTCTCAGGTCTCCCCTTAGCCTCCTTTTTTCCAAGCTAAACAATCCCAGTTGATGTAACCTTCCCTCATAGGGGAGATGCTCCAGCCCCTTAATCATTTCAGTTGCCCTTTTCTGCACTTTTTCCAGCTCCATAATATCTTTTTTTAGGTGTGGTGTCCAGAACTGTACACAGTAGTCTAAGTGTGGTCGCACCATAGATTTGTATAAAGGCAGTATGATACTGGCAGTTTTAGTCTCAATTCCTTTTCTTATAATGCCTAACATAGAGTTTGCTTTCTTTACAGAGGCCTCACACTGGGTGGACATTTTCATCAAGCTGACCACCACAATCCCAAAATCTCTTTCTTGTTTGGTCACCGCCAGCTTCGATCCCATTAGGTTATACTTGAAGTTGGGTTTTTTTCCCTCCAACGTGCATCACCTTACACTTGCTTACATTGAACCGCATCTGCCATTTGGCTGCCCACTCTCCCAGCTTAGAGAGATCCCTTTGGAGCTCTTCACAATCCCTTTGTGTTTTAACAACCTTAAGGAACTTGGTGTTGTCAGTATTAATCACACAACTGTATTATTAGATGTTCATTTTTGTGATCAAAAATTAGATGTTTATTTTTGTTGTAAACCGCCCAGAGAGCTTCAGCTATGGGGTGGTATATAAATTTAATAAATATCATCTCTTATATTTTGCAGATTGGTAGATGACTACATCTGACAGATTTTCAGAGTCACAAAAATGTTTAGCTGGCCTACTTAGTACTTAAATTGGGTAACTAAATTGAATGGGCAAGAGTGAAGGTTTAGAGAACAATCCTAAGAGTGAAGCCATCTCTGGAGCCATAGGATATTGCAGACGCCCTCTCTTAAGTGAAAGCTCCCCCATTATGCCTGCCCCACCAGCAGTGCTCTATGGGCAGTAAGTGCAAAAGGGCAGCACTCTGAGCCTGTGCCACACATGCCCCTGCGACAGAGGGGGAACAACTATGCCAGCTCTGGAGCTGACATGGTTATTTCCCCTCCCATTGGAACTAAAAGGGATATTTTTAAAACAAAAAAAAGTGAGGAAAAAGGGGGAAGATAAAAACTGCTGCACCCCACCCCCCTCTGTTCTAGCCAGCACAAGCCTGACGGGGCTTAGAATGTGGTGGTTCCTCCACCATGGACTTCCCCACCCTCCTGATCCCCATAGGCTTGCTCTGCCCAGCAGTTTGCAGGTCATGCCAGTCCAAATAATGTCAAAAGGGAGCTGCACTGTCATTGTTGTTTTTACCCTATCTAAACACGTTTCCTTGTGTTTTATTTGTTAAACACACTGGGGTTCTCAGTCATGCTAGCCTTCTCCTCAAGAACTAGGACTATACAAACAAGAGCTAGTTTATTATCATTATTTTAATGGCCTTCCACTTTTCCTTTTTTTTAACCTGTGCCAGGAGTTTTTTGAATGGTAGGAGAGTGCCTGTTGCCATTCCCTTTCCTTTCTAAGGAGACATTCCTCCTAGTTTTTGGAACATCTACTAATTTGCTGCTACATATTCTGGGAATAGTGAGACATTTCACGTCAGGCATATTTATAATGCTGTAGTGAGAAGAACACCAGTCAGGACCAGAATGCCTCGATGTCCCATTCAGAATGAGATACATGGCAAAGAGACACCATCAGAAGTCAGAGACTGATTAAGGGACCTGTTAGTATTTACAAACACACATGCAAAATTAATTCCCTTGGGAATGTCTCAGACTGTGACCTTGACCCGACCCGACCCTTTCGGTTCCAAAGTATAAGATGATGACATTAGGAATGGACCTGGAGGGAGTACTTGTCTGGAAATTCAACGACTGGAAAAATGAGCTCACGAGGGCCTGCTCAAAAGTTCCCAGCAAAATACGGCTCTCATCCAGCAGACAAAATTTTTGCTGCCATCAATAGTGCAACACCTCAAGAAACTGATTTAGAAGGCATGTGATAAATCTAAAGAATAAATAATCGTAAGCGCTGTGATTTGGTCCAGTGGTAATGATGCCACTTGTTAAACAACAGCTTAAAGTGAAAGAGCGGCCTTAGGCTTGCACACGCACACCATCATCAATTTATTGAAGGCAACCAATTACAGGTTTTAGCCAATTATATAGACAAAAGTTATACACAGAGTATAAAAGCATGTCATATAAAAAAGAATAGATAAAATGTTATAAAATGTTAAAACATACAGTACATGCACATACAAACAAAACCTTACATGTTAAAATATTAAAACATACATGTGCATACAACTAAAACCTTACATCTCAAGGCAGGCGACATGAGTTTGTCTAAGCTGAGCAGCCTTCACAGCAAATTTGGCTGTGTTGCACGCACACACACACACACACACACACACACACACACACACAGAGGCAATGGAAGAAGGGGGATTTCTCTGCCCCCTTGGAATCAGAAAGGATATACACAGAGAAATCCTATACTGGAAAAGGTAATGCTGAGGTGAAACCAATCCACCCAAGAACAAAGGATTGATGGTTCTTAATTTCAGAAAGGCTATGAAAAGGAAATTAATCCACTTGATGCTCTTCATTGGCTGGGGTGGTGGGATGGAAAAGAAGTCCAGAAAAGTCCTTTCTGCAGCCCAGGTTTGTTTTTTTTACTTCTTATTCCAGCAAGTAAGAGCTTAGGGTGGAATGCACCATCGCTGTGCCGGTGCTGATGATGTTCAAGTGCTAACTTTTCGGACTACGATACAAGCCTTGTCAGCTGAACCTAGGCTTCCCCAGTGTCCATTTTGAAACACTGACATTAATCATCATTTTCCATTTGTTGCTTGAAAGTGGAATCTGAAAAACTGCCATAAAAATCGGCCCAAAATGTGTTTCCAATTGTTTGAACAAAAATTATTTCTTTCCCAAAAGAATGGTTGCATTTTAGTATATTTTGCCCGTGACAATTCTGTGCATGTATAATTGTGATAAGCCTCAGTGTGCTGCAGATGTCCATGTGAGGCCCTTCTGATAGTTGTGGGATTTCTACAGTTTGAAAACTTAAAAGCAACTGAAATATTACACCAGTACTAAAATTGGTATTGCTAAACAGTCCTCCCACCTGCCCACCCCACCGCCACACACACACACACACACACACACACTAAACAGTGTCCCCTTACCAGCCACTGAATCTCAACAACATATAGGGGAAAGTCGTAACTGGTAGAGCAGCACCTGTTTTACTTGCAAAACTTCACAGTTTCAGTCCCTGGTATCTGCAGGCAAGGTGAGGGAAGAATCCTGCCTGAAACCCTGGAGAGCCATTGCTGCCAGTCAGTGTAGGCAATAATAGGTTGGATGGACCAATGGCTTATCTTGGTATGCAGCAGCTTCCTATGTAAGTAACCATTTTGCCAAACAGGAAAATAGGGTGTTTGTTCAAGATGCTAGCCTGCACTTCTATACCCAAAGCTTCACTTTCTAAGGCCTTATCTAGACCTACCTGAAAGTCCGGGGGAGGGAGGAGAGACCTCGCGTTGCGATTAATGCGAGATCTCACCTCCGTTTTCACGTAAGGCGCAACGACCTCCGGAAGAGAGGTGTCGCGTCTGCCATTCTTTTTTTATTTTTTAAAGGGGACAGAGCGCACCAACACACCAACGGTTTTTTTAATTTTAACTACTTTGCCCGCTCCCCCCACCCCACCCCCGATGGGCGCAGCGCTCCTGAGGAGCGCTGTGCCCTGTGCACGACACCCGGCTCCGCGTTATTACCCATAGAAATGGGCCACACGCTCCACGGTCTCAAGCTCAGCCCAAGACTATGGAAAAACCGGGCCCAAATGGGAGGGCTGTGTCCCAGGGCAAGAGAGGGATGATCCCTCCCTGATCCCAGGGTTTGCACCGGGATATAGCCTGGTCTAGCTAAGGGAGTGAAAAAACAAGCCGAAGGCAGGGGCGGAACCAAGAATAATCTTGCAAAATATTATTTGTATAAAAAAGGTTTAATGAAGGTGCCTACGCATTTTGAACAAAAAACGTCCTTCCTCAGGGCTTATCTGAAAACAAAAAAATCTTTCCAATGGTGAACAAGTGGTGCTCCTTCTCTTCTACATTTGATCTTGCTAATATGCTCACCTATCCTGGTTTTGACACTTCTTGTAGTTTTTGCCAATATATAGCTTTTCACAGGGACAGATTATGCTGTATACCACAAATGTGGTATTGCACGTGGTGAAATCTTTCAAAGAATACTCTCCCGGGGTGTACACACACACACCCCAGTAAGTCCAACTTCTTTTTAAAGATGGAAGTTGCCGCTATCTCTTGCTGTGTGCAGGAGAAGCAGCGGGATCAAAACAGCCCACTCAATGGGCCACCTGCACGTTGTTTTCTTCTTCTTTCAAAAGAGGATGTAATGAGGGACAAACACACAGGCAAAGAAGTGACAGCAAGCAAATGTAATTTCCCCCTGTGTGATGACTCCCTAAGTCTTGGAGGAGTCATTTCACCCTTTTCAAATGGGGAAACATTGGACAAACGCTAGGAAACCACCAAACAAACAGTAGTTGCGGGAAAGGGGCAGGATGAAACCGCTATTGAGCTTCAGCTATTGGGCGGTATAGAAATGCCATAAATAAATAAATGAAAAGGAGGGGACGTGGTCATCTGGAAAACTCTGGAGGGCCAGCCCCCCCTCCCTCCCCATTTTGACAACAGCCTGTTGGTGCTGCGAAGCCACTGGCTCACACATTTGCACTCCTTCCCGGTATCTGCACAGAAAGGAATGCAAGTGTGGAGTTGCTGCCACCACTGCCACCATGCTGAGCACCAGGGAGGATGGGGGAGGAAGAGGCAGACAGAGGGGGATGAAAAAGGGATGTGCAGTGCCCAGACTGCCTCTCCTCCCTCTGACCGTCCTCTGGCTGCCCGGTTTCCCCCCCCCCATTTTTTTATCTGTAAATAAAAAAAAAAAAATAGGGGGATGAGAGGAACGGGGGCCATTCCTTCCTTCCTTATTTTATCTGTAAATGTGAAGCGTTGTATTTACATATTAAAAAATAAAAAACAGGAGAAGGAATGCCCCCCTTCCTCTCCTCCCCCCCTCCGTTTTTTTTTTTTAATTTATTTATTTACAGGGACATGCGGGGCTCCCCTGAGCTTCCGGAGGTCTGCCTCCTTCCCTGTCCAGCCGATGGTGACCAATCAGGTGGCACCATTGGCTGTGTCACGCCTCTGCAGCCAAAAAAGTTGTGGTTAGTGCCTGACGTTTAAAAGTGGAGTTTCTGGGGTTTGCCACTGGATAGCTTCGCAATGGTGGCTACATCATGTAGATGACCTGCCGCTACTCCGAATCCATCCCAGGGCAAACCCTTCATCAAGACAAGCCCCAGGTCTGGCCCATGTCCCTGAGGTTCCCTACCCCTAGTCTACCAGTTGCTTTGTGTCTGATCCTGGCCACTGCCTCCAAAAGTTGGGAAGGATCAGGGAAGCAACTTTTTACCACCACCCAAAAATGTGCTCTAGGTAATATATGTGATTAAATTAAAATAGAAATTTTAGATTCTATAGATGAGGGTGGGCGGAAACTATTTTTCTTAACCTACAAGCACTGGGTAGTAACAGACAGAGAAACCAATTATTCCTGTGAGTTATTTCAATACTTTATTTCAAACTACCTTTAACATAGCCACCCTCATTCTGATCTTTATGTGATTAATTGCTGAGTTCTGTTTTCAGTTTCTCACCAGCTGAATAAACACGCACACACACTCAATTTTTTATTCCTTTTTCACCCAAACTATACTTAGTGGTTGGTAGGTATACAGTTTGACAACTTCCAAGAAATTCTACAGTTCTGCTAAGCTGGCCCACTGTAACAAAATGATACCAATGCACAGAGTTAGGTCCATGAAGACACAGTGAGGGATTAGGGTTTCGAAACACAAGGGATTCTTTAACTTTAGGCCACTTCTTTAAAGGGAACCTCATATGATAGTGACTAATAATGCAGCGGCCAGATTGATTTCGGGAACCAGAAGTTTCGACCATATAACACCTGCTCTGGTCCGCTTGCACTGGCTGCCTGTATGTTTCCGAGCCCAATTCAAGGTGCTGTTTTTGACCTATAAAGCCTTACACAGCTTGGGACCACAATACCTGATGGAATGCCTCTCCCGACGTGAATATACACGGTCACTACGTTCAACATCTAAGGTCCTCCTCCGGGTGCCTACTCCAAGAGGGGCTCGGAGTGTGGCAACGAGGGACAGGGCCTTTTCGGTGGTGGCTCCCAGACTATGGCATGATCTCCCTGACGAGGCTCGCCTGACACCAACGCTGCTATCTTTCCGGTGCCAGGTTAAGACTTTCCTCTTTGCCCAGGCATATGGCGGCACATCTTAAATCACCCACATGTTTAGTTTTTTAACGGTTTTTAATGCGTTATGTGTGTATGTTCTTGTGTTTTAGAATTTTAAATTTTGTATACTCGTTTTAATCTTAATTTTAGAATTTCTGTAAACCGCCCAGAGAGCCCTGGCTATGGGAGTGGTATATAAGTGCAATAAATAAATAAATAAATAAATAAATAAATAAATAAATAAATAAATAAATAAATAATACCACTGCAATGTAGTAGATCCCATATACAGAAATGTGCATGTTGCCAGGAAGTTTCAAGATGTGGAATAAATGCTGCACTCTGCCTGATTTCCTGTTTGCAGCTATGCTAGGTTTTTGCATTTAAATCTTTCATTTAAGTCCACACTAACAGAATTGCCACGTACACATCCGAGAGAGGTGCTGCAGGGTTTTAAGGCCCACACGTGCCACAATGAGTCCTCTCAGTACGTAGCGTTGATGAGTGCAGATC
The DNA here is from genome assembly GCF_023053635.1 of Elgaria multicarinata webbii. Lineage (NCBI taxonomy): Eukaryota > Metazoa > Chordata > Lepidosauria > Squamata > Anguidae > Elgaria > Elgaria multicarinata. The sequence goes on from NC_086174.1 coordinate 107,192,633, forward strand.
CTAGCATACCCAACGATGCCTACTATTTACTGTGCGCTGACCAGGGTTCACATGCATGATTTATGCAATCCTTCCTCCACCTCCAAATGGAGGAAATAATTTACTTATACATCAAGTGACCCATGCCTTTGTACACATGAGTAAAGCTTGTGGCCATGCATGCTTCCCCACCATGAATGGAGAGAGAGGATCCATTTCAGTAAGTGTGTGAAGCAGCCCTCCTGAGTGTAAAATACAAATCTCAATTAAAATGATTTGAGCCCATATATAGTCCCCACCCCAGGGTGATCTCTCTCAGCACCAAGCCAACATGACATGACTCCAGTGGCCATGTGCTGATTTTCACTATTAAAGGACTTAGATATGACCTATGGTATGCAAGTAGGCTTCTTCCATGGGGGAAGGAATCCTACTTTGGTGGAGGTACCCTACATGTGTACATCAGAAATTCCATAAGCCATCCCCTTTCACATTAATGTCAAATGTGTAGCACACCAAGAGGCATGGGCAGTAGGCATCAGAGGGGCATGGCTTGTGGATGCAATCATGATCCCCACTCATGTGTTCCTTAAATATGTGAGTATGAGGGTATTTGTCTGAACAGCCCTAGTGTTAATGCACATCACGTTCAGTAGATGTATGGTAGAATCTGTGGTGAAATGTTACCTTTAGAGGCTCCTGTTCAATCCTTCATCTCTATCTGAACCCATCTCCAATTACATGGCATTATATAGTAACCCAGACCAGAAGCATTACACAATCAAATCACTATCTGAGCTAAAGCCAGCAGAGTCATCATAATTCTTTGCCATGCATAATCAAAAGAAAATGTTATCATCATTTCCTTCTGAAGCTGCAGAAATTGAGATCCTATTGACTTGATTTTTAATGTTTAAATTAATTACATATTTGTTTAAGAAGAAATTTGTCCAGAACATCAACTTTTGTCTTTTTTCCCATATTCTTGCCAAGAAAATTTCACAAGAAATTATAATAAGCTAATATGAAATGACTCCATTTATTTAGCAGAGGTGAAGTACTATTTTCCACATACAAATGTTACATCTGTAGAAAAAGTATATGGAAAAATCAGGAACTCTTAATTATGACAATCTCCAGAATAAATCTTAAGAGGTTTTCCCCCTAAGGTGCTGGTTTTAACCTATAAAGCCTTGCACGGCTCAGGACTGTAATACTTGATGGAGTGCCTCTCCTGATATGAACCTACCAGGAAACTATGGTCAACATCTGAAGCCTTCATCTGAGTGGCTCTTCAGATAATGATAACAAGGATGCCAACATGGAGAGGGCTTTATCAGTGGTAGCCCCCCCCCCTCTGATTATGGTACATCTGGCACCATCTTTTGGTTGACGGGTTAAGACTGTTCTCTACTTCCAGGCATTTAACAGCATATGATGGGACAGGACATTTATGCCAGTTGTTTTTATCAGGTCCAGTATCTTACTGTAACTGTTTTAGTTGTTTAAGGGTGCTGTCCAATCGGGATGGCCATAAGCCTCTGAACTCAGATGCTTATGGCCGTCCAATGCAGAGCAGAAGGAACAGCAGAGGCACTCTTCACCTTTGCGCTCCTCCGACTCTGCATTTTGGCTAGATGGGCTTTTACACCCGTTGAGCTGGGGCTCTGTGGAGCAGGAGGGAAGGAGGCTGGACCTGTCCCCTCACCACCTTTCCTTCCTCTCTGCAGTGGCTACGAGGGGCAGGGGGACAAAACAGGGAACTTGAACTCCTGGCTCCAAAGTCAGACTGCTATGGCCCTTTCTACACCTAAGGATTATCCCAGGCAAATGGAGGGATCGTCCCTGCCTGCTCCCGGGATCCCCTGTGTGTCATTTAGATGCACAGGGACGATCCCAGGACAATCCCAGGATATAGGCATGGTGTAGACATGGCTTTTGTCTGACCTTGGATCCAGAAATCTGAACTATCCTACAAACCCCAGTCTCTGGGGCCATAGGATTGCTCCCTCGGTTGTTTTTAAATTTTGCATGTTAAAGATTTTATATTGTGTTTTTATTATCTTGTATTTGTGGTTTGCAATTTTTGTGGGACACACAGAGAGCTTCAGCTATTGGGTGGTATAGAAATAATAACAATAAGAATAGTAATAATGCGATTAATCTGCCTGAATAGTAAAAAATATATCTGTGATTCCACACTGTTTAATATTCAGCTCTCTAAGGCTGCAACTATACCAAGTTACCTGGGAACAAGCCTCACTGAACACAATGGGATCTATTCTCAAGCAGACTTATATGGGATTGCATTGTAAGCCCCTTTGAGCAGATTAGTTGTAGTTAACTGAAGTCCTATTGCTTTCAAAAGAACAAAGTCACCATTAAATACAATTGGAATACGTTGGCTTGTTTTGCACTGCCACTGCAAATCACAACAGCATCAACTGTATTAGCAGCCTGGCCCCATTTTGCATCTGCCACAATACCCCATACTGGCATCATTCCAGGGCATATGCACGTGTGTTTTGGAGGAGGAGGAATTGCAGCTACCACAAAAAAATAATCAAAAAGAAAATGTTGAGGAAATTCTCAAAGTGGCCTGTTATTTCTAAGGTAGGATAGTGAGGTAAGATAAGAACAATTCCAGGACTTTTGAGAAAAATGTGTTCTAAGAAATTTTGGCTCAGCTCTAGTTGTTCAGGTCTCAGCACCTTTTTTAGGGTCTTCCAAATGTTAAATTTCTGAGTGGCGATTGTGGATTTAGCTGATGCAAGTGCTGATAACACCATTCCTTTCCTGCAAGCACTGTAGCAGATATGAAAGCAGGCAACAAGGGAGAGGGCCTTTTCAGTGGTACCCCCCCCCAATTATGGAATGATCTCCCTAATGAGGCTCGCCTGGCACCAACATTGTTATCTTTTGGGCACCAGGTCAAGACTTTTCTCTTTCCCCAGGCATTTAACAGCATTTAACAACGCTAAGTTTTTTTTTTTTTTTAACGGATCCCAGAACTGTTGTTTTTAAATGGATACCGTTGTTTTTAAACTGTTTATGTTTCTGATGGTTTTAAATTTTGTATAGTTTTTAATGTTCATTGTTTTTAACTTTTGTAAACCGCCCAGAGAGCTTCGGCTATGGGGCGGTATATAAATGTAATCAATCAATCAATCAATCAATGTCACATGCAGCTCCAGGGAAGAGGTGGAGCTTGTGCTGTGCCAGAATCTGATCTCCAATTTCCGGATACTTTTCTTTTGCTGAAACTTTTCTTCCCCCATGAAAGAAGCCTCCAGTTTTTTGCCTCATTTTCAGGGCATGTTATATTATAATTTATTTGAATTTCGTTTGGTGGTGTTTTTGACCTTACCTAATCACTGTGAGGTGGCTGAGGGTACTGTGTATTTTTCTTTCGATTGCATATTCCTCTTTCTATTACACATCTCTAGACATCTTCCTATTAGACATGCTGGGTCACTCCTGGGATGTCTGCACTTCCTAATCTGAAAAATCCCAATAGGAGGAATTACCTCATGATGTCTTCCTCCAGGAGTAAAGTATAAGGAGCCAAGGAGACTGCAGACTGCCAGAGAGATGACTGTACACTCCTCGGTCACTCTAGAAGGTAACCACAAGGCCCCTGAACTAAACCCGTGAGACTTTCTCTGAAATTTCTTCTCCTTTGAATTTCTTTTCAAAAGCAATTCAAATTGAATGATAATGGTCTAAAAATATTTTCAACACTAATTTATACCACTTTAGTAAGGATCAGACCATAGTGTTGCTGTAGTTCACGGGTAGGCAATCCAGTAACCTCCTGATATTTTGGACTACAAGTCCTATAAGGCCCAGATAGCATGGAAATTGTAGGATAAAACATGTGGAGGGCACCTGGCTGCCTGTTCCTGATATACTTCATAAGCCACAGTCTACCCACTCATTTTTTAGCAAAGTAATAAGAATGCACTGTTAGTTTTAAGCAAGACTAGAAGGAACATGGGACAATTCTGACTGAAAAAAAGCCTCATTTTAGTTCCATGTGAGAACTTCATTACCAGACCATGTTAATCTCCAATGAACAGGCTGCTAATAATCTTTTAGTGGGTATTCTGGTTCAAAGGTTCATTTTCATTGAAATCTCTTAATTAAATCATAATAATAGAGGCTCAAAAACAGGTACAAGCAGGTTTTATTCATTACAAAGTCATGGATTAAAGTATGCATAACGTCACTGCATTTGATGTCATTTCATACTCATCTTGTAATTTTATTCATTATTCTATCATGAAGGACAAGGGACTAAAAAAACTGTTCTTGGAAGTTGACTCCAGGAAGAGCATAATTTACCTTCAAATAGTCCTTGTAAGTCAACAAGGTTCCAAAGAGGCAGCGGGGTGGGAAACATAGAATCAGAGTGTTTTAAAAAAATAATTTAATCCATTCTTAATGGTCTATGGTCTTAGTTTACTAAAAGTTCCCTACCAGTGATTTTCTGCTGTTACCTAGGAAAAAGTAATTAACAAAACAAGTTGAGTCTTGTTGTATAATCCTCTCTTCAAAATAGCATTTGTACATTTTTCAATAGGGATCAGCAATTGATTAAAAAATATGTACCTGACTGAATGCTGAGAGCTGTTGGAACAGAGCCTGCTGTTTAATGTGGGCTTATTAACTGTCTTTTTCCTTTTCTTTTAACAAGCACGGTATTATTCTTTGCAGTAACAGCCTCGCTGTCTGCCTGCTCATCACTGTTTAATGAGCTTCAGTAGAACTTGGTGGAATTTTTTTTGAAGAAGAAAAAGAAGAGGCAGTTCCTCTATTACGATTACATCTGCCTCTATGTATCTCTTCCAAAGAAAGTTTATTTTAAGTCTGTGTGAAACCACTTCAAGGTTATCTAAAATCCACATTATATGAATTATTTTCATGATAACTCTCTTTCACAAACCATGCATCAAGACCAAAAGTACTGCTAGCACAATTCCATTATCCTATCATAATTTTCTACTTCCACGTAATTTGGTACTCTCAAATCCAGCATTGTAAGAAGAGGCACAGGTGGCTTCAGTGTTATAGAGTATCTTTTATCAGCTTAGACCGATATACCAACTGTGAACCTATCTGGACAGAGATACCCTAGGTGCAGTTATCCACACCCCAGTAACCTCTCATTTGGATTACTGGAATGTGTTATACCTTGGGCTGCCTTTGATAATGATTCAAAAATGACAGCTGGGTCATAACAGGGCAGTGAGATTGTTAACAGGGTCCGGCTGATACAATCAATGCTTTATGATCCATGGTTGCTTCCAGTCTGTTTTCCCATTCAATTCAAGGGGCTGCATTAACCTTTAAAAGCCCTAAATGTCTTGGAGCCAGGCTACTTGAAGGTTTGTCTACTCCCATATGTATCTGCTCAGACTCTAAGATCATCTTCAGAAGCTACTTTCTGGTACTGCTCAAGGTCTTAGACATGAAAGAGATTTGAGTTTGAACTTTTTTAAAAATTCTAAAAATCAAGGGATGAACAGATCTGATTCAAACTTGGCATGGCTAAATCCCTACTTAAGAGTTATCATAGTGCCATGTTGCATCTCTTTATCTTTAAAGAATGAGGGTGATGTAAGCATTTTGGTTAATTTATTAATTTGAAATGTGAGTTACACTAGCTTTAATTTTATATTGGATGACAACATGGTGTAACATCCTGGATGAAGGCCCATGCCCCATAACACAGAGAACAGCTCCAATAGTGCCCAAAAATAGTGTCCACAACAATGTAGGTCTTTAATGTCTATATGCTAATGTCCGGAGTATGGGAAATAAACAGAACGAACTTGAACTCTTAATACATGAAGGCAAATATTATTTGATAGGTATAACTGAAACTTGGTGGGTTGACTCCCATGACTGGAATATGGCAATTGAAGGATATAACTTGTTCAAAAAGAACAGAAGAAATGGAAAGGGAAGCAGAGTTGCATTGTATGTTAAAAATACCTATCCCTGCACAGAAATACAGGTGGATGAGCCTGGGAACCCCATCGAGAACATCTGGATTAAAATAAATGGTGCAAGGAATAAAAAGAACATGATAGTCAGAGTCTACTATTGACCACCCAATCAAGGAGAGGATGAGGATGAAACTTTTGAGAAACAAATTGCCAGTGTTTCAAGGAAATGCGATGTAGTAGTGATGGCGGACTTCAATTACCCCGATATCTGTTGGGAGGAAAAAAGCAGCCCTTCCAAAAATTCCTGACATGTGTGGTTGATAACTTTCTCCTACAGAGGATGTCAGTGGGCATGGCTACCCCCCACTGTCAGTGGTGGTAGCCATGCTGACTGTCTTCATCAGCTCTCCCATTTTGCCTTTCTCTATGCTGAGAGAGGCATGAGTTCTTCTCCTGACACCAGACAAGTCACTGGCCTCATGCAGTGCATGTTATCTCCATGGAGCGACAGTGTGCTACATGAATGAGCTCAGCCAACCTCATCAGTCCCTGGACGAAGCGTGAGCTGAAGCTTCTCCAGCTGCCACTTTGGCCAGAAGACGGCTGCCTCCATCCTGTGCATTCCTCCATTGGTGAGGAGAGAGGGTGGCAAAGCACTTAGCATGCTACTTCTCCTCCTCATCTGGAGGGGGAGCAACACACTAAGAGCATTTCTACACAAGGCTTTTATTGCAGACTTGTGATTGGTCACTCATGGAAGTTTGTGGATCCTTTACATAATGTCATCAACCTCCAGAGTGTCTCCTGTGCTTTTTGAGCTTTATTCCAGTTTTTAAAAGATCAGAGATAAAGCGATATCTGCAGTTTGAAATAATGGCATTGTGCTATAGTTCAGCCACTAGATGGTGCTGTGCAATGAAAGAGATAGAACTTTGCTGGAAAATGAAGTTTTCAATTCAAATCATGTGTCCACCATGTAAAGCAGCTGGAGATGTGAAGTTCCAGAAAAAAAAACAGAAAAATTCAGGGAAAAAATGTTTCCCCCCGCTTTTTTCCCTAAGCCTTTTTTGTTTTTTTTCTGAAAAATTGGGAAAATTGGGGGGAAATGAAGAAAAATTGATTGTGGAATGCTTTATTTTAGCATGATGAATACAATGTTTAAGACAAGGTGTTCATATATTTACTTCTCTTAATGATTTTCAGATTATTACGATTTCTATACACCGAGGACAAGCAAGTCTTAGGTTGCAAACTGAGTCTACAACTCTCAAATGCAAGAGCAAGATGCATTTCTGCCTCTAGGGGGCACTGCCATTGAAGCAGAGACTGAAACTGATAATGATAGCTATAGCTCAGAAAATGAGTCTGATTAAAAATTCATTGAGTCTTAGCCCCTTTTTTTCTCCGTTCTTTTTATGGGAATGAGTGCTTGACACTGTGGAGGACCAGCAGAGACATAAATAATTTTCTTTGTTACTAATGCTGATGGTTTCTTCAGTTTGTTTGTTTTTTAAATTGTTTTTTGCCTGCTCCTCATAAACTGGCAAAACCAAAGAGGTCCCTTATAGTTCAGGAGCTTATAGCTCCATTTGTTACAAAAAATTGTAAACATTTAAAAAAGTAAATTCAATTTGTAATAATTGTTTGAATACACTGTACTTTTAATATACGAAATGTAATAATTTTATGCCAAACCAACTTATACATAATTACTTTTTGTTCCTAAAGTAACAAAGTGACTTTCAATCTGTAAAAAGTGCTAATATTGCTTCTTCTTTTTCCAATTTCCCCCAAATTTTTCATTATTTTTCCCAAGAAAAAAATGGTGGGGGGGTTCCTATGGCTTCCAAATTTCTGGAAATTTTACAACTCCAAAAGGAGCCCTTTGTAGTCCTGTGAAGAAACAGGAAGCAGAAAACCTTAGTAAGGATGTGGGATTTCAGTCTGGTGTGGTGATGCCCTAAGGAAAGGGAATCCCCTTGTTCTCTCTGAACTGTGACACCCTCTCAATTAGGAAGCGGGTGCATGGGAATCCCCTTGTCATCTCCATGTTTAGTTTGTGGTCTACTAAAACCCCTATGTGATTGGCAATACCTCTCCCCATCTTCTTCCCAGAAGGCAGCGCTTGGGGAGGGAGTTTCCCCAGGCTCAATGGGGAAGCGCCATGGGCTGGATTTGGCTGATGTGCTGATAATTCCCCACCACTGATCTACAGGTTTTAGTACACCACAATTTGAATATAAGTCAGCAATGCAATGTGGTGGCTAAAAAGACTAACCTAATTCTAGGCTACATCAACAGAAGTATAGTAGCAAGGTCATGAGAATTAATTGTCTCACTCTGTGAGACAATTAATTGTCATATTAATTGTATGCAGTTCTGGGTGCTACACTTTCAGAAATTTGGGCACAGAGCGCTGCAGAGAGGAGAGGGGGTTCACTGACAATTGCTCCCCTCCCTATTCCGCTGACAGAAACCTCCATCAATGGAGGAAACTTGTTGGGTTCTGCCCACCACAACATCCTTTTTGTTGATTACAATAGTTGTTGAAAATTAGGCATTTATGCTTGATGAGTATTCAAATTTCAATCCAGGTTCTATTCATGGGGAAATGCTTCATTTTCTTAGCGCTCACGACTTACCGCAAATTGAGATCATACAGATGGCAAAGAGAGGCATTGTTTGGCTTCCTGCGTGCACACAGATCTTCTTTTCCATGAGATACTAATCAGTACATTTTGCTTCACCCATCTGTTCCTTGTTGAATATTAAGAGGCTTTACCTAGCCTCTGCTGCGATAAAAGGAAGCAAATGTGCTTTGCTCCTGTTTCCTCTGCAGATTAACATGGCGTAAAAATAAAAGAGCAAATGCCACAGCACACAACATTTAACTGTGATAGATCGCCATGTTGCCTGACTTGCAGGAAGCAAGAAAGCAAGAAGCAAGAAAGAGGTCATGGCTTCCTAAAGGTAGACTGATAAACAGGGAGAAATTTTACTATGTCCAGAAGGTAAAAGTAAATGGAGCCAGTGGGTTTTATTGCCATGTAATGGGAAGAGGTGTATGCTTATGTCACACTAAAATCAATGTGACTTATGCCCAGAGTTAAGTATTTAAGTTCCAAAGGGGCTTAAACATACAAAACATTCTTGAGAGTTCACCTGCACATCATGAGTGGCAACTGGCCTGGGGCAATAGGTTTCCATATCTGGATTGCCACGACTGCATCTGTACGATGGAATCTGGAACATGTTTATAACAGGGATGCTATGCTTTTAATTTTAAATGACTTCATCACCAAGGTTCCAAATAATGATTTACAGCCACGTCTGCAACATGTTTGTCCCCAGTATTCCGTTACATTGATTCTGACTCCAAACTCAAGCACATTTGGAAGGATCCAACCAGTGGAGGCTGGTGGCTCTGATTCCATTGGGGCTGTGAATCCATTCTGGGTTTCAATCAGAACCAGCTAGAAGTCTAAAGGAGATATCCAAGGTGATGAACCCTATCCCCAAAATAGTTTTACAACCTTGGATAGCCCCTGAAGAGTTCTGCTGCTCCTGACTGAAACCCAGAATGGATTCATGGGCCCAAACAAATTGGAGCCACCAGCCTCCACTGGATACACTGGATTTCCATAGTATTTCTTTCTCAACAGTGTGCCTAGAGTCATAACCATAAAGCTATTGCACCCATTACAAAGCTGCAACTCCAGGTTTGAATCAGTACTCACTACTCAGCAGAGAACCCCAACCAGATGAGTGTAAGTTTATGATACCCATATTTGCAATGATGTTTGTCACTTTTACTCATGTATATTTTTAAGTGTCCAGTATCAGAGGCAGTAAGCCTATACATACCGGTTGCTGGGAAACAAGGGCGGGAGGGTGTGGTTGCATCTCGTCCTGCTTGTGGGTCCCTGGTCGACAACTGGTTGGCTATTGTGTGAACAGAGTGCTGGACTACATGGACCCATGTTCTGATCCAGCATGGCTCTTCTTATGTTTTAATGTTCTTATGTGTGCATTTTAAAAGACATTAATTCAAAAGCAATGCATGAAAAGGCTCTTACTGAACTGGGATTATTAATTTGAGAATAAACAAACCAGTTAGCTTTATTCATTGAGATTCTGTTGACCACTGCAAGGTTTTTTTCTTTTTTAAAGAAATGAGCCATGTTTCTGATTTTACATGCTTGTTGTTAAGGAACAAGCATTCTCAAAATGACGCACCAATATCAACAGGAAAGGCACACTAAGTGTATTTTGTGACTCATTTCAATTTACTATCTAGTGCACTCACAGTTTGCTTATTAGCCTCGGCGCTGGTAGCTAATGGATACTCTGTAGGAAGCAATTTTTCATCATGAATGTTTGATGGAGAAATGGAGATGGAAACCAGGAAGTTTCTTGTCAATGGCAAATCATTTAAAACAGCCTTACCCAAGCCGGTACCTCTCAGATGTGTTGGACTATAATGCCCATCATTTCCAGCTAGCATGGCCATTGGGCACCAGGTCGGAGAAGCTGATTTAAAAGTTTCAGGGAAATCCCGGGAGAGGGGGTGATCCCGCATTTACCTACTTCCAGGATCGTCACCCTGAGTCTACACAGCTGTGCGATGTCCTAGATGGGAGGAAAGACATTGCACACATTGTGGGAGCCTTTTTTAAAAAAGGAAAAGGAGCTGGAGCGCACTCATACTCCAGTGAAAAATAAGGTTAAAAAAGAAGAAGCCCCGACCCTGCTCCCCACCCCACCCTCAATGGCACTGGACTCCCTCTGACCCAGCTCCTTCCCTCTGATGACCCTGCTACTTGCGGGGAGGAGGGAAGGAGCTGGGACGGGCAGCCACACACCTCCTGTGGTCTCGGGATGATCCTCAGACCGCAGAAGGAATTGGGTTTTCCCAGGGAGTACTTATCCCTGGGAAAACCCACGCTCATCACCCCCTGCCCCCAGGAGTCCCTGGGGGAATCCGCACGTCATTCCGAGATCGCTTCTAAGCGACCCCAGTGCAGCGTGAAAGCGAGCGTGTAACTGGCCTTTTGAAGAGCCGACGAAGAGACGTCCTTCCCGCCGCTGCCGCCACCCGCAGACCTCCTCGCCAGCTGGGACGGAGAGCTCAGGGGAAGAAGGCGGGGTGGAGAGCTTCTTCCGCTCTCAACCCCGCCTTCTTCCGCTGAGCTCTCCTCGGCGGTCGGCGAGGAGGTCTGCGGGTGGCGGCGGCGGCGGCGGGAAGGACGTCTCTTCGTCGGCTCTTCAAAAGGCCAGTTACACGCTCGCTTTCATGCCGCGCTGGGGTCGCTTAGAAGCGATCTTGGAACGACGTGCGGATTCCCCCCCTGTGCATCATTTGGACATACAGGGACTCGACTGTGACCAGCCCACATTTTCGGGCTGGTGTAGAAACGGCCAATGTGGGATTTGTTGTTTAATTCATCATGAAATGAAGCATATTAATATGAAAGTAAGAAAAGCAGGAGAAGCTTGTGGATGAACACAATGACCCTGTTCAAATGACACACTAAGCCAAGGTGGGTAAGCATTTTGAGTTAAATTTATGGCTTAGTGTGTCATATACATAACCATGGTTTAAACACATTCACTAACCATTTGCTGTAAAAGGGTTAGTGGCCTAACTATAGCTGAGCATGTTGGCTGAACTAGGGCTGTGCTCCGCTCCGTTTTGGGTCGTAGAAGCGGGAGCGGAGTGACCTGATTTGCCTCCGCCAAAGGCGGATACAAATCAGGTCCACTCCGTGTAGTTCCGGAGCTCCGATCGCCATTTTGGACGGGTTTTTACATAGGATTGCATTGGGCAAAAAAATGCCTATAACTTCTTTGTTTTTAAAGCTAGATCCCTGAAAATTAGTGTGCTTAGAGATTGATGATTGGGGGTCATTTGTGTAGATTTTCAAAAACATACATTCAGCGCTTGGGTTGCTATTAATTTTTATTGAATGGGTAAAAGCAGGAGGGGGGACCTTTTTTCTCAGCGTTGATTGAAAGCTTCATCTCCCAATCGTGACGATAAGTGATCACCTGATGTGAAGCATCCTCCAATCCCAATGTTGGAGGGGGAGGACTAAGCCAGAAGCACCAGGAGACACTTTTCTTTCTCTTTCATTGGGGGTTAGGACTTCAGTCAGAGTGGAGCGTAGTTCTGTAGCTGTGTTTGGAGGACATATAAGATTTTGCTTGGGGTGTGTGCTTGTTTCTGACTTTTTCCTTAGCTTTCCTGTGCTCTCTTTTGCCTTTCTTTGATTTATATAAACTTATAATTCTTCCTTTGGAGTGTCCCCCCTTCCCCCTGTCTTTTCCTTAGTTAAACCCTGTGTTCTGTGAGTGTGTTCTTATTTTCCTTCTTTTTTATAAAAAAAAAAACTAAACAAAAAAAAATACAAAAAATACATCTATCTTCTCTGTGTGTGTGTGTGACTGTGTTTGCTTTGCTTACAGTGCAGAAGCATACAAAAACTGAGGGCAAAGCATCACACCACACTTTTCCCGTTTCCCCCATAAATAAATACTCCCCCAAAATCAGGGCATGATCTGATTTCCTTCAAAGTGGCCATGCCTAAGGATCTATGTGGAAGCTATCAGTGCCCAGTTCCATGTGTGTAGCTTAAAAAATAACGGAGATAACTCCATTTCTGTAAATGGGGGGGGGGGAATCTTTTAAATATTCCCAAAAAATCAGGGGATGATCTGATTTCCTTCAAAATTGGCATGACTAAGAATCTATTTAGAAGCTATCATGGTGCCCATTTCGATGTTTCTAACTTGAAAACTAAAAAAATTATAGGCATTTTACCTTTGCAATGCAAGTCTATGGGGGGAAACCGGAGCTCCGATCTGGATCTGGAGCTCCGCAGCAGAGTGGAGTGGAGTGGAGGCGGATTGACGTGGAGCGGACCTGATCCAAAAGGAGCGGATTGGGATGTGGAGCAGATCGGGGGGGTCAATGCACAGCCCTAGTCTGAACAGGCCCATAAAGTCATAACATGACTAAGTTATCTCTTTGGGGAAAAGAGCCACAGCGAAAGAAGAGAGGATAACTTTATGTCCAGAATTAAGCAGTACTTTTTTTGTAAAGCTTTTGACTGTAACCTTCTTACTCTGTGCTACTCATATTTGGATTGTGTTTGATATTGTTCTCAGTGTTGTCCTGTGTTAATGAGTTCAATTTGGAATTCCATGAGTGATGTTCCATGCATGGAATGGGGCACTCTTGTGCCCCTTGAGCATTTGCTCCAGATCATCCAGGAACCTTCCAGAACACTATGAGAGGTAGCCCAGGAGCAAGGCCAGCCCAAAACACGTTGTTGCCTAAGCAGCCCAAAACACGTTGCTGCCTAAGTGACACCCCCTCCAGTAGACAGAGCAGACATAATCAACGCTACTATGCTATCTTCCTCCTCTTCCCATGGGGCCAAGGTACGGACTCCCCAAAGCCAATGGACTAAAGTCAGATCAGAGATAAATATTTTCTATGCATGTCTGTTTATGCAAGCTTCCCCCCACTTTTTCCCAATTTTCGATGCATGTGAAATTAATTGTGCAGCCTGATCCTATCCATGTTTTAGGGGCTCAGGAGAAATGGCTGCTCTCCACCACAAGCATCTGCCACCTGAGGAGGCTGCTTCACTTTGCTTCATGGTAGGGCTAGTCCTGCCCAAGTGGTAGCGGGGGGGGGGGGGGAGAATAACAGACAAAAACAACATTCCCTTACTTCCATTTACAGACCTCTTTACTGCATGCAAGTTCCATCCATTCACAGAAGAGACCTTTCTATGAATGGAATGGCTCCTTCTTTTCTCAGAAGGGCACAATAAATTGTGGTGATGGTGTTTGTTTGCTTAAATGCTATTGATGTAAACAATTTGGGAAAGAGGTATAAATATATTATAATAAACATTAAAATTATCAGTTAATCCAGTAGTGTCTACAACTGATCCCATCAAATTAACATGTTTTACAATTAGCTAGGAGGGGAATTGTGGAGCATGCGTCCACCTGACTCAGCCATGGCAAGTACATAGACTGACCTAAAAAGAGAAGTCAAGGAGAAGTTTGTGTCTCAACAGAATTTGCAGCCCCCAGTTTCCTCCCTCCCCAAGAAAAGGAAGAACATGGCATTCCTGTTTTGTTTCTCCTCTTCATCCTTTTAGGAATATGCTCCTGATGCTTTTTGTGGGTATGTAGATTGCGCTGAAAGAACTGCAAAATATTTAGTAGTTTTGAATAGGCATCCTGGTGTTCTCTGCTTACTCATGGGTTGTTAAACTGGCAGGGAGAACATCAACCTTTCACTTGAAATGGATTCCTTCCCCAGGAATTGGATCTTCTTCTGATGAAGGATTGAAGCAGATCTATAGGGAGTAGTTTCCAGCCTGCAATTTGGAATCCATCAGACAATGCTTATGTAATGCAGAAGCATGGACCTACTGCTTGGCCTATCATTAGATGGCATTAGGCAGCAGATGCAAAGACAAAGAGAGCAGCAGTGAGTAGTTGGAGGACAAAGCTGTGTATATCATACAGCCTAACTTGTGTCTCAGGTGCCTTGTCACATTGCCATGTTGTAAACTGCCAGTCTGGTTGGCTTCTGTATATGAAATGGAATGAGACACCATCTTGTCCTTTACTCAGGCAGCAAAATATCTTGAGCCAGCCCTGGATGAACTACTACATATGGAGCTGTTACTACTACATATGGCACAAAAGGGGATTGAATAACATCCTTAAAAGATGGAAATTAATGTGACATTTGTTTCATTGACCAAAGACTGTTTAATGGCTGAGAGAGTTACTGGTAAATACCTGAATAATATGTCTTCATACTCATCATTTTTTTCAGAGTAAATAATGGAAATGTGGATGAAATCATTGGGAACTTGGCTGACATCTGGTTTTAGTCGCAAATGAATAACACTTTATGAACCACCTGGCCTACCTAGGCTTCTATGCCTCTGTCTATATTCATACACGTGTCTGAAGAATTTTGCAACCAAGAAGCGTAATGGGGGATGATGAAGGATGCATTTATTAGGGTGCCATTTTGATAGAGCCACAGAGTTATGCCATTTGAATGGCTTTAGGTGTTTTGCTCAAAAGGCTAATTCCAGAAAGCCCATGTCATGCCAGTCATTTCCAAAAATGACACTGCATAGATACACACAAAGGATCCTGACATTTGCTTATTATTATTCTTTTGTTGGCAACAGCGTCTAACTAATATTAGCTACAATGCCCTGCAATATGCAAGCACTTCCCGTTTAAGCTGCCATGACACGGCACCAATGAAAGAACTGCCTTTCTGACATTTGGAAGAGAAGGAGCCATTGCTGGTACACCACAGAATCCGGCCATTATTCTTTCTACCACTAACAATGCCCTGCTTATACTACTGAGCTTTAATTAATTTATTCAAGCATAATCATAGCAGCAAGATTAATGCTGCATTGATTTATTATCATAACATGGGCAGGTGTACATTTACTCTTCCACCCACAGCCACATCCTCATCAACCTCCTTCTTGTTGCAGCTCAGGATCAGAAATGAATCATTTAGAAATGCATTATAATGTTTGCTGATGGCTTTTCTTTCTACATGTGGGGGATTAGAGCAGATTATAAAGAGATGCAGGCAAACCAGCTGTCACATGTCGATGAACTGGTTGGGTGCTCCAGTACCGATCATATGGGAAAGGAAATGGGAGACTGAGCGCATTGGGGGCGGGGGCTGTTTCACTGAGGTCAGAAGTGTGATTCAGATATGTTCATAAAAGACAAATAGGGATTTCCGAAAGGACTCTGAAAAAGAATCAGACCAACTACAAAGAGCTGCAGAACGTATCTTATACTTGAAATTAACTGTGTTCAATTAGATGCAGATTGCATTGGAAGCTTATGTGCAGATCTGCCTGTTACTAAACTGAAGTTTCTTCCTGATCTCCCAAACTCATTGGCAGCTTGCACATTTCCCAGATTAGAATACAGGCCTTTACAAATTAATATAAAATCAATTTGGATGGGTCAAACCAGAATTTCGTCATTTAAAATGTTGAGCACTGGTTGCTAAGAGGAAGCATATCATAAAAAAGCAAAAGCAAAAGCCAGCATGTTCAAATCCCCATCCATTGCTCCCAGCATTTGGCAGTTGTCTTTAGAGATGTTTTCACCAAGAAGCTGGATGCCCAGTGCCTCAGGCCTTCAGGCATCATTCTGTTGTTTCAAGTAGGGCAACGTCAGAGTCAGCCAGACATCCAGCAACTGGAAATTGCCAGGGGTTACAGGAAGGGTAGGTTTTCCTCAGCCACTGAAATCCAAATGAAACGTATAAGCAGACTTTGGCCTACAATGAGCAGTGAGTTGGAAAAAGGAGCTACATATTTCCACAAAAGCCCGGTGCCCTACAGATGTTTGGACTGCAACTCCCATAATCCCCATCCATCGGCCATTCTGGCTGGGGATGATGGCAGTTGTAGTCCAATGGGCAGTATCCTATTTGAGACTAGCACTAACATAAATTACATTGCACTAGGGTAAATTACCTGTAGCGCAGGGATAGGGAATCTCTTTCAACCTGAAGGGCTGAATTCAGTTTCAGAAAAGCGCTGGGGGCGGGGGTTCATTCTGATGGTGTGGAGGGCTGAAGCCAAAGGATATGGGGTTGAATGTAAAAGGTATGGAGCCAAAAATACAAAACAAATACAAAACATACCAGCCTAATTTAGCTTAACACTTTTACTCCCTCCACCATTCCATGTTAAGAATCTGACCATGCAGATTCTGACTTCAACATCAAGGCAGCCTCTCCGTTTTTTGTCCCCTCTTCTCCAGATGTTGCTTTTTGCGACCTCTTCCCTAGAGAAAAGATCTGGAGATCTTGAAAGCTTGTTTCATATGTTGTGACCCTTTATTAGATCCTTAGTTGGTCTAATAAAGGTATTGCCCTATTATGGATTTTGAGGTTTTTCCTGTGGCTGACCCAGCAACCTTTGTGTTTTGATTAATTTCAGTGAGAGAGTTAAGTACGCATTTAAATCTTTCCCACTGAAATAAATGGGACTTAAAGTGCCTAACTGTATCTGGACCATAAAGATTTTGGTTGTGGGTTCTCAGATTTATGAATTTTGGCCACCCCTGTCCTCAACATTGCTTTTACTGAATAGCTTTCAGAAAAGACATCCTGGATTTATATGAGAATTTAGTTCAATCATCCACTGTATAAAAAGCCATATTTCAAGTGTGAATTATGTGTTTTTCATTTGCCTGGAGTAACTTATAAACCTCAGCAGACCTTCTTAGGGAAACGTCTATGAGGCCAACCTTCTCTACTTCAGAGATAATGCTGACTGCTTTCACCCTTATAGGATGCTCTGCTCAGTGAATATTTTGTCTGCTCCAGTCTTAGTGTAGAGAGATAGCAGGGCTGATTCTGCTGCCAATCTTCTCTGTAAATATGTCAAAATGCAGACTGTCCTTGTTAGACTTGGCGATTAGATGTTGACTAAAGAGGTGGACTAGCATAGGGAAATAATAAATAAAAAGTGAGGTATACTTGTCTTGGATGGGCCTTTTTTTCCAGCTTACTCAAATATGAGCTCCCTAGCTCTTTTTGGCACCTGCTAGGGAATGACTAGCCAGAGTAAAGCAGAAACCTGCTTTAGCACTTCATTCATATGCATCATTTGAAAGTTATGCATGCTCTACACTTTTTTCCAATCACACCAGGCATTTGGGGGGGAAAGAAGATCATACCAGATCGCAGAAAGCAACCTTTCTACTATTTGAACTTGAATGGAAGGGGAGGGGGGGATGATATTGCCTTTCAGGAGAATCTCCAAATATTCTACAATGTTGTCTGACTATAAACAGATTTAGAGTGTCATCACACAAGGGAAAATTGCATTTGCTTACCATAGCTTCTCTGCCTGCGCGTTTGTCCCTCATTACTTCCTCTTTTGAAAGAGGAAGTAAACAACTTGCACGTGGCCCATTCAGTGGGCCTTTTTGATCATGCTACTTCTCCTGTACTCAGCAGGAGATAGCGGCAACTTCCATCTTTGTTTTAAGTCGGACTTACTGGGGTGTGTTTGTGTGTGTTTTGTGGCACGAAGAAGGCTAGAAGGGGCGGGAGGCGTGCAGGAGGCAGACAACGTCATGAGAGAGACCCGCGAAAATCCATGAGTGCTCAGTAGCGAGTGTGCAATAAAACAGTAGTCTGATGGAACTCATAGGCTGTAATCTTATACCCTCTTGCCCATGAGCAAGCCCAATTATTATTATTATTATTATTATTATTATTATTATTATTATTATTATTATTTATATAGCACCATCAATGTACAAGTGAACTCAATGGGACTTACTTATGAGTAGACATATACAGGATCATGCTTCACAAATGAAGCTTAGAATTCCCTGTCTCTAATATTGTGGGGTAGGATGGGAGGTTGTTTGCTTTTTAGTTTTCTACTTTTTTCAGGCTTATAAAAGTGGTTAATGGGGCATATAATGAAGAAATTAAACTCTTGTAAAAAAAAATGATGGAAGTCCTAAAAATTGCTTATTGCATGTTAATGATTCATTGAATGCATATTTCTCAGTCCTACGAACAGATGTTTTCTGACCAAGGGTGCTGTTTTTCCTATAGCATAAAATGCTAGGTGTGGTATTTCCCCCTCAACACTGCTCAGTTTCTCTAGCACAGCCTTTCCCAAACTAGTGTCCTCCAAAGGAGTTGGTAGGGTGACCCTATGGAAAGAAGGCCAGAGCTCCTGTATCATTCAAGGAAGATGATGAGGTACATGAGGAGAAGAAGAAGACAACCACACGGTACAAAACACAATAGATCTCTCTCTGACAGACTGTGAGAACAATTTCTGTTTGATATTGCCTTGAAAAACAAAATAGTCACACGTGTTTATTAACCCCATCCCCTGCTTTATAAAAAACTATGACTGATTCATTTGGATCACTTTCTATGCAAAGTGTTAAATAAAAATAAGCCACTGGACATGAAAAACAAGCAATGAAAAAATGAACTATTGCTCAGGCTCAGATCTACCTGAAGTGAACTGGCATCTATGGATGTTGAGCAGAAGTGCACCATGTGCTGTAATTTGGTTAGATTGGGGCACAAAGGCAAACACCCCATTGGTTTTATGGTGGTAGATTAGCTGTTTATCAGCTGAAATTTTGCTAACTTGGGTGCACACAGGAGATAATTGTGTACCCTGTTCAAAGGGACCTGGCTTCATAAGCAACCCAAGAAGTTATTTGTGGAAGCAACATTTTTAGGAGCATCACTGAAACAATAATTCAGGAGGTGCATCCTGGTGCATGATACCCTGCGGACATACTTCTCCAGTTGTGTACTCTAGTTATTTGGGCTGTACATTAATTAATAACCTCATGGCAATTAGTAGCCTTACAACAATTAATAATTCACAGCAAACAGTTCCCTGGCTCCTTTGCCATGGCCAGAAACTAGAGAGCTGCACATCACTGTCCAATCCATGTTGTGAATATTGACAGTAATGGACAAAATGACAGCTTCTTCTCATGGTGCTGATAATACATGCCAAAGCATTAGTGATGAGCAAGAAAGTCGCATGAGCTGAAAACTAAGCCAGTTGGCACAAATAAAGCAATCTGTATTGTGAA
Source organism: Elgaria multicarinata webbii (assembly GCF_023053635.1). Classification (NCBI taxonomy): domain Eukaryota; kingdom Metazoa; phylum Chordata; class Lepidosauria; order Squamata; family Anguidae; genus Elgaria; species Elgaria multicarinata. The sequence goes on from NC_086174.1 coordinate 107,212,243, forward strand.
GTTCACATGACTGATTCCCTTTTCCACTGGTATAAATGTGGTCAGAATAATATAACATTCAAAATGCATAAAAGGAGGAATTTCCTGGTATATGCAGGCCAATAATCTGTTTCATCCCACATTAATCTTTCATCCACAGTTTTATTGGAAAAATAAATAGTTGGTGGATTTCACTGAAGAGTAAGACAACCATCCCCTTTCCCTTAAACAATCCAAAACCTGTAGTATGTATGTTCTGTTTCAGACAGCAGTGGCAGAAGGGAAGTGTCACTTAACAGAATACTCAGACTTACTGGAGGAGGTTCATGTTTGCTTCACTTAGAGACATGAGCTTCAAGCTCTCTTAGTGAATTAAAACAATCGCAATGACAAGAGCTGTCCACAAATGTGGCCAGACCAACAACTTGAATCAAATCACTACAATCCCATCATGGTAATGCCATATCCCTTTTGTGCATTTGTACCTCATAGGACACACTTCAATACCACTATAGAGCAGTGACGTAGATCTAGCCTGTGACAATAAAAGTCACATATTACACTCCTTTGAAGAAACAAACATCTCTCACTTAATTTGGGTTTGAGTCACTTACCCAGTTTGCACAATCACCATGGCCCATGCCGATGGGTTGCAACACATGCCGATGTGTGCCAGACAACTTTGAATATTCAAGCCACCACTGCAGCTTGTCATGTCATGCAAATCCAGTGAGGAAGGTTTGTTGGCATGGTTAACAAACCACCCACAACCCTAAAGCAGTGCTTGACAAGACTGACCTTTCCGGAAGGTGGGGACACCTCAGCATTGGACCATGTTTTCCTGCCCTGTTTTGATTGTCCACTGAAATGGTACCCTTATGGGTTAGTTAGCCAGGTAGAGGCATGTCAGTCGAGAAGGGATTTTCATGTTTTCCCCAGTTGCAGGAAGCACCCGTCTTTATTTTAATCAAGGATGAAGCAAGCACATTCTATGGGTTTCTTTGCTTCCAGAGGGGTTCCAGAGCCTTAACAGCATTCCTGGTAACTCCCAAGCTATGCCTTCCACATTGGAATAGATTCTTGAGCCAAGGTCTCAGGCTCATGCCAGTTAAGATCATTGTACACAGTGCACATGGGAGAGAGGCAGCACATCTGGAGCTCTTCTATAACATATCAATAGGCCGCAATCCAGTGATATAATTCTGCAAGTAGCTATTAATTTATTTATTTATTATATTTATATCCCACCTTTTTTCCTCCAAGTAATTCAAGGTGGGATATAAATATAATTAATTTTATTTATATTAATTATAATCAATTTTATAAATTTTATAAAACATAACTAATTAATTAACTCATAATCCTCTTTCTCTCTATTTCATTCTCACAAACACAACCCTGTGAGGTTAGCCAGGCTGAGAGTCTATGACACGCCCAAAGTCACCCAGTGAGCTTCCATGGCTGAGTGGGGACTAGAACCCTGATCTCCCGACTCCCAGTCTAACACTCTAACCACTACACTACATTGGCTCTCCTGCATGTCTGCACTGAAATGCCCTATGCTAATACAGTCCTCCACTGTCAAAACTGTATACTAACATGATAAGGCCATGGATCATGGTGTTAGCTGGTCTCCTATGCAATAACCCTTTGCTTATGCTGTACAATGGGGTTGCTCTAACAAAGCTGTGAGAAAATAGAGGATGGCATGTATTTTATTTTGCACCAGCTTTCCTGCGATTTCTCCAGTTTAAATATTTAGGTCCTTTTAAAAATGTAGACCTTCTCAAACATCCATTCTTTTGCCAGCACTGGAATGGTCCACATTTAATCAAAGGACAAATTTGCTTCTCCCTCCCCCAGCTATTTTGCAACAAAAAAGGTTGTCTGGCTCTTTCCACACACATCTTGATATAGTTTAATTGAGCCCCAAACCAGCTATGATAGATACGGAGCTAAACTGCTCAGTAGCTCATATAATGGCAGCTTTTTGTTCCGTTTTTATCAGATTTCCTCCAAATGTTAATTAAAAGTGGATATGAGAGAGTAATCCAATATGATCCTGTAGCCAACTTCCTTAAACAACATTGCAGAGTATTGGGTAGGAGAGGGACACATTCCGATTAATTAACAATGCAAATGATTTCAGTTTGAAATCAAATGTTTTGTTGGTACAATAAACTAATCACCCTCCTGCATCAGGAAATATTTTGATTTCCCATCATCATAAGAGATTTAATTCAAATTGTACAGAAAAGGGCTGCCTTGGAAGTAACATTCTCAAGCTTATACCAAGTGCTTATGCAGATTCTCTGACAACTCAAAGCAAATTGTACTAGCAGCACATGAGCTAGGAGACATACTAAGAAAGAAAGAAAAAACAAAGGCCCTTTATTCCTTCCATTATTTTCAAAACAAGAACACACAAGGAAGTACCATGAAGTGTCAGGAATTGAACATGCTAAAGTGTAGATATTGCATCTAGTCTGTGCCTGAATGGGCCAAATTATCCCCCATTTTCTAATGGGTAATACTGCTGCCAGTGGAAGCACTCCCTGAACAGAATCCCACTCACTCCAGCTGTAAGGAATCTGCAGGAGCTATACTAGAGTGACCAGATTTATAAGAGGGCAGGGCACCTGCAGCTTTAACTGCTGTGATGAAGAGGGAATTTCATCCTCTTCAATTGACACCTGCTGAAATTCCCTTTTCAATACAACTGTTAAAGATACAGGAGCCCCGTCCTCCTTTTCATATGGTCCCCCTAATTTAAGGCATGGAAGAGAAACCTGGAACCCTTCCTGTCCCTTCTTAAACTTATTTACCTTTTAGATGGAGACAACTTAATATAGGAGTGCTTTAAAATGGACAGCATTTGCTATGTAAAACACTAAAAGTGGGGCCAGTGCAGGGGACAACAATGCTCAAGTAGTGGAGGGTGGGATTAACCTAGGGTGACCATATGAAAAGGAGGACAGGGCTCCTGTATCTTTAACAGTTGTACTGAAAAGGGAATTTCTGCAGCTGTCATTTGTATATATGGAGAACCTGGTGAAATTTCCTCTTCATCACAGCAGTTAAAGCTGCAGGTGCCCTGCCCTCTTTTAAATATGGTCACTCTAGTATAGCTCCTGCAGCTTTAAATGTGGTGATGAAGAGGGAATTTCACCAGGTTCCCCATATATACAAATGACACCTGCTGAAATTCCCTTTTCTATGCAACTGTTAAAGATACAGGAGCCCTGTCCTTTTCATTTGGTCACCTTAGATTAACCTCTTTCTATGAATGCACTTACGTGATTAGTAACCTTTCTATTGCAGGAAATACTATTAAGTCATTTTCAATAAAAGAACCGAAGACACAAACAAAAACGTTTTCCTTCCCTTTTCTGCTACAAACATCTTGCATCTTTGAGTGCTGCAGTCAGTGCTCTGTCTACCGTTGATTAGATAACGACGGCAATGATCACATCCAAAAGTTAAAATGCACTTTAACAGATGATTTTCATCATTTGCTATTTCAAAGCTAATCCTTCACTATAAGGAAACAGTGCCAAAAATTAAAGCCTGCCCGGGAGAAGGTGAAAGGGAGTCTCTGGTTGTGATCCTGCCTGCCTCGCTCTCCTGTCCGTTGAAACAAACACAGTTTAGAGGATTTCAAGTTAGGGTAGTTTCAGTTTCAATCCTTTCAAAAAGATGGAGCTCCATCAATCCTACAGGGGCTCACTGCTCCTCTCAGGAAAATGGGACCAATGTTCTGTGCTCCCTACTGCACAGATCTGAATCATTAGGGATGGGGCAAAATGGGGTTTCCTAAGGACAAAGATACAGACATGGGCAGGATCTATACTACCGCTTTAAAGCGCTTTACAACAGTTAAAAAGCGCTTTAACTCCTTTGAAGCGCTATAAAACTGTTATAAAGTGCTTTAAAGCAGTAATGTAGATCCGGCCATGATTATAAGTAGAGATGTTGAGGAAATCTGCAAGGAAATCAAATGAGTTCAGATTTCTATTAATCTGACCTGTGGATTCCCTCAGTGACCAGCTTTTCCCAAGTTGTACAGACTCTGTGGACTTGTGGACCTTTTTATTCTTTTACTTTCCAGAATTTTATGCAAAGTTAGTCATAGAAAAATACAAAATAAAAACACACCGGCTGAAAGTGAACATTTCCCCTTAAGCTAAAGCATGAAAATGCAAATTTTGGAAGGATTAACACAACCAGATGCTCTCCAGATGTTTTGGGCTACAACTGCCAACATTCCTGACCATTGGCCATGCTGGCTGAAGCTGATGGGAGTGGAAGCCAAAACATTAGGTTGAGGAAGGCTGGGTTAGACAAATTTATGTAGAATAAGTCCATCACTGGCTAGTTGTCATGATAGTTATATGGAATCTCCAAGCTCGAGAGGCAATATTGAACTGAATCTCAGTTGCTAGGGAACCACAATGGGAAAGGCCTGTTGTCTTCATGTCCTGCTTCCGAGAGATCTCTGGTGGCCACTGTAGGAAATCAGTTGCTGGGCTAGATAGACCTTTGATATCCTTCGATTCCTAGGCTCTTCAGCCTTTTCTTAGAAGTCTTCCATCTGGAATTAGTGGGAGCACTATGCCCTCTGTGCCACGGAGGGGGTGGGGGGGAGAGAGAGAGAGAGATTGAAATTCTGACTCATTGCTATTGCCTTTTGCTGTGGATCTTCTATATAACTCACCTGCTTAGTATACTAACCAGGGCAAATGCATGATTACTAGAGCAATTTTGTTCTTTTCATTTCATTGAATACAATCCTATAAGCTTTGACTTTATTCCAGTCACAGACGCTCAGCCCAACTACCTCATAGGGTGATTGTTGTGAGGTTAAAATGGAGAGGAGTGTTATGTATGCTGCCTTGGGTTCCTTAAAGGGGGGGGGGGGGAGACAGGATATAAATGCAATAAATAAATAATAAACATAACTCCTTGGTTAAGTGAATCATTGTGTTCTGAACTGTTTTGCTCTTTTTTGGGGGGGGGGGCACCTTATTTTCCCAGGCATTTTAGTCTTTCAGTTTCTGTTGTTTTAAATCCGTTCCTGTATTTTAAATCTTTACATTGCTGGTAGGTTTTATTTTAGTAATTTTTATACTGTAGTTTTAAACTTGTATATTGTATTTTATCATGTTGTATTTTATGGTTTCAATAGTAGTGAACTGCTCAGACAGCTTTGGTTATTGTGTGGTATAGAAACATTATTAAATAAATAAATAAATAAATAAAATTATCTCCCCTCCATTCACACCTTTGTCCTTTCACCCAAATTACTGGGGGCAGGGATGCAAAGACCCTGTAAGAGAATTGGGAGGTTTGAGTTTGGAAGTTGACAGCAACATTTTATTTAGAATATTTAGACGGGCTTACAATAAAATAATAAAGTCACAACAAATTAAAAACAATGAGTCATAGAAATCACAATAAAGCAAAACTCAGCTGAGCAATAAAATAGGCTAAAACGCCAACGCCTAGACTGTCATCAATTAACTAAAAGCCCTGGACAAGTTAGAAAGACGTCACCTGGTGCCATAAAGAAAACAAAGGTAGATCCAAGTGTGCCTCACAGGAAAGAGAATTCCAAAGACAGGATGCCACAGGAAAAAAGGCCCTGTCATCGCACAATTCACCTAAGGGTTTCAGAGGCAAATCTGAAGGCAGTCCTTCAAGTCACTTGACCACATGTCATTTAGGGCTTTATATAGTGAAACCAGATTTTCTGAATCCTCCTTTATATATTGAAGCCAGAAATGTTTAAGAAGTGGCAAGACGTGTTCTATACATCCATTTCCAGTTAATAACCATGCTGCTGTATTCTGCACTATTATAGCTACTGAAGAGTCCTTTAAGGTCAGGCCACATTGCAATAAGTTATCTAGGTGAAATGTTACCAGTGCATTTCATGGTACCCCCATTAGATCTCTTAATACAATAGATTAATACATTGATAATGCAATCATGTGAAATCTACTGGGAAGTGTGTCAATGGGACTAACTCCCAGGTAAGTGTGTGTAGGATTTCAGCCTAAATAATTTTGCCCAATAAGCTAGTAGCAGCTACTAGAAACAGATTGCTTGTGTGGGTTATGGTGGTTTTAGTGGTAAAGCTGGAGTAACTAGATGCCCATCTATCAAGTTACTGCTGAGAAGCTACACTAAGGACTTCTCAAAGGATTCCGGGGAAGTCACATAGTACATGGTACAAAACTGTCCCTCTTAACTACCGGATGTCTGCCATTGTAACTAAAGACAGAATGCTAGTGGCACTGGGCACTGCCACAAATACCTCCACCCATGTGGGAGCCAACTTCTCACAACGCCTTTTCCTAAAGGAATAGTGATTCGGTGGGAAGGGCTCATATGATCAACCTCATCTATGTCACTGTGGCATATATATATATATAATATATATATATTAGGGTGACCATATGAAAAGGAGGACAGGGCTTCTGTATCTTTAACAGTTGTATTGAAAAGGGAATTTCAGCAGGTGTCATTTGTAGATATGGAGAACCTGGGGAAATTTCCTCTTCAGCACAACAGTTAAAGCTTCAGGTGCCCTGCCCTCTTTTGTATCTGGTCACAGTATAGCTGCAGTATAGCTCCTGCAGATTTAACTGTTGTGATGAAGAGGAAACTTCACCAGGTGCGACATTCATACAAATGACACCTGCTGAAATTCCCTTTTCTATGCAACTGTTAAAGTTACAGGAGCCCTGTCCTCTTTTTCATATGGTCACCCTACCATAGCTCCCTGGGATAGTGCCAAGGGAAAGTAGCTCTCATATGACTCTTGATGTATTCCCTTAGATCACTGAGTTCCACCACCGAGTATTCTTAGGAATACTTACTGGTGGATTGATTTTGCTTATTTTCAAGAACTGGGGTCAGAAAGGAACTTCTTCCAATACCCTACCTGGATTGCTACTAGATACACCCATGAGAGAGAGAGAGAGAGAAAGAAAGAAAGAAAGAAAGAAAGAGAGAGAGAGAGAGAGAGAGAGAGAGAGAGAGAGAGAGAGAGAGAGAGAGAGTTTCCCCCTACTTGTAGCACATGGCTTGGCTCATTTGCTTGAGTCACCTTATTTCCTTTGGACCTACCTTTTTTGTTTCTGCTTCAGGCTCACTTTAGCATAGATCACCAAGATGCATCTGGTTAGGGTTAGTAAGTGAACGAGTCCTAACTTGGGACTGAACTAGGTAGCCTTAAAACTCTGTGATTCTGGATGTGTGAAGCTCAGCTGGCGTAGATGGTTCCTGGGTGGCAAGAAAGGCCTTACGATGAGACATGTGACTTTCAAGTCTTTCCCAACAGCTCTATCATACCCCTTCTCCACCGCCCTTTTGTACGTCATTGATCATTTTGGTGGTGCCCCAAACAAGCATTGACGCCTGCACCCACTGTATAATATCCTGCACTGCCTTGAAATCCCACAAGCTGTTATGGTGTTCTGCCACAAAATCCTCTGTGCCTAATCCTACTAGCTCATTTCCCAGAATGGCAGCTCACAGGATCAGACCATATGTCAACAAGTAGCGCTTTCACATTATGCGGAAAGCTTTTCTCACATTAATCTAGCATGAGCAGGTGTAGCAGCTGTTTCCCCACATATAAGAGCACAGGACACTTAGTAATCATTATTTAAACATCTGGTTTACCGTTTGGCACAATCACCTAGGGAACATTTCCATATTTAATAAAATCACTGAGCAAATGAAGCATCTTTTCACAGAATGGTTCTGATGTAACAGTTTTCCTTTGTGGAAACCCACATTGAGCTCACCGTGGTAGCTTAGAAAGAAAACATGGATTTTATCTCAAATGAAAACTTTATCAGGCCATGCTCCTGCATTTATGGCTGGTTCCAACATAGCACTGTTTCACCTACCCCAGGGTTTGGGTTGCCCACATGCAAACCGGACCAATAGTGGGGCTTTTTAATCAGTGGGGGCAGTGAGGGTGGGGTGCAGCAATGGAGGAAAACATTTCTTCTTAGAAAGTCAAGCCATATACCAAATACATAATTGTCGTAGAAAATTATCTGAAGTGCTAGCATCTGTTTCAACTGAGGGCAATTTTATTGTTTTTGTTTATTATTTCATCTATATCCCACCATTTGTCCTCTTGCAAGGAACCAAAGGTACATTATATGGTCTTCCTCCTCTCCGTTTTTATCCTCACAACAACCCTGTGAGTTCAGTTAAGCTGAGAGTCAGTGACTGGCCCAAAGTCACCCACTGAGCTTCATGGCTGAGTGGGGATTAGAACCTGGATCTCCTGAGTCCAGTCCATCACTCTAACCACCTTGCCACACTGGCTCAATAACAAGTCTCATCACGACTAAAGAGAAAGCATAGACCACGTGAATGCCTTTGTTTGAAGGTTTTAGCAAATTTCCTCCAAACAGGTTGGTGGTTCCCCTTTTGGCTCCAATGACAGGAAGTGCCTTATCATGCTCTAGAGCTGCTGCTGCTGCTGTAGACATTTATCTGGGGAAAATACATCGTTACGCAAAATTCAGAAGGATTATGCCGAAAGGATCTGTAAGTTGAAGCCCAGATTCCTGCTCACTTGTTCTCCTAGATCTTAACTGCAAAATCCACTTGGCATTGTGTAGCAGTGGACAGTAAATGAACACACTGTAAGTAGGTTCCATGTCTGCACTTGGTATTCCTATGCAGCAGCCAAGAATCCACAGATACTTGTGCTTGTGGGTTCCACCTTTCCAGCTGTGTTTCCTTGGCCTTGCAATTGCCAGCTGTGCTCACCATTTAAAATTTCACACAGTGCCCAAGGTATAGCGGCGCTTCACCAGACCATTGTGGGGAAATTAAAAAGGCGGCTGCCTCACAGGTGCCTGACGTTTAGGGAAAACCTTCCCAAGGCAACTTACAAAATATGCAACCACACGCGAGAGGCTGTGCTTGGTTGGAAATTTGGCTGGCACATGCAGCTAATGCAGCCACAAAGGGAAAAATATAAAACTGACCAAGAACAGAAGAGAAGGGGTGGGGAGAAGGCAAGGAGCACTGTGTATGAAGCCCTCCAGCAGACAGGCAGGTTTTGTTTTGAAACGCCTGTAGGAGATGATGGGACAATATATGAGAAAAGCAATGAGCCAAGTAAGGCCAAGCTGGAAAATATTTAGCTTTCACAAAGCGTTAAGAGATACTAAACTAACTGTGAGGAGCATTATCTTTAACTGCTTGACACACCACAGAACACAATAAAACAATGATTAAAAAATAACATCAAAATTTAACAATTGAAACTAGGGGTGTGCACGGACCCCCCGCTCCGCCCCGCGGGCCAATCCGAAAATTTCGGATCGGCCCGCTCCGCTCCGCACCGCCCATACTCCGCTCCTCTTCGCCACAGAGCTCCGGCTCCGAATCGGAGCTCCGCAGTGGAGGGGAGTGGTGCCAGGTAAGGCCGGGAGAGGAGGGCGGGAGGTTTACTGGGCCCTGCCGCCATCGCCGCCTGTGTGGCGACGGCGGCAGAGCCCGGTAAGGGACCAAGGGGTTGGGGGGCGTTACCTGCCTCCGTCCGCGGTCCGTCGGCTTCTTCAATTGAGCCCGTGGTTCAACCAGGAAGTCTGGGCCGCAAGTGCGGCCCAGACTTCCTGGTTGAACCGCGGGCTCAATTGAAGAAGCCGAGGGACCGCGGACGGAGGCAGGTAAGGGAGAGATGGGGGGGTTACCGGGCCCTGCCGCTGTCGCCGCATGGGCGACAGCGACAGCGGCAGGGCCCGGTAAACCCCACTTACCTTTCCGGCGGAGCTCCAGATCGAGGCGAAGGATCCACCTTCACCTCAATCCTCTTCGCCAAGCTGCGCCGGCCCCCCGATCCTTCGCCTCCGCCTTAAGGGGAGGCGAAGCACCCCGCTCCGCTTCTAATTCGCTGATCCGATTAGAAGTGGAGCACATCCCTAATTTAAACCAGGTAATACAATATACAATATACACAGGAGCACCCAGTAAAGTCCTGACTCAGTTATAGGTAAAGATAGATAAAGAAGTCCTTAGGGCCCTCTTGAAGGCCTGTAATGATGGGGTCTGGTGGCCTCATTTGGAACAGAGTTCCAGAATTGGGGAGGGGGACACTATTGAGAAGGCCCTATCACCCATGCCCATCAATCTAATTGCTTTGACAGGGAGACACACAAGCAGGGACTCCAATGTTGATTGGAGGGCATGATGGTATAAGTAAAGTGCTTCAAGTAATCTTGACCCAAACCATTTAGAGTTTAAAGGCCTGTACCAACACTTTCAATTGAGTCTGGAAATGCACTGGCAGCCAGTGCGACTGATATAATATAGATGTCACAGGATCCAGGCACCCGCCAGTGCTCAAGAGGCCATATTCTGCATGATTTAAAGATTCTGAATCGTCTTTAAAGGCATCACCATGTAGCATTACAGTAATCCAGCTTGACTGTCATGAGAGTAAAGGTAAGCAACTTCTTGGGGCACATTTAGCAGTTTGAGAAACTGTTCTGGGCTCCATCAGAAAATGGTTGCCATGGTAGGTATGGCAAAGGACAAGTAACCTGCCTCAAAAGACTGAATACAACACAGAGGCAGGGGCTTGAACCCCAACACACTAAACAACTCCTTCAAACCCTCAGTTTCCAGCACCAACAGAAATCTTTTTCACAGCAATCACAACTGCTGGTAAGGAAATGGCTCAGTTTGGACAATACGATAACCGGCGGTGGTTAAGGTAGTCAACCATTGTTTACATAGTCAACTGTTGACTATTGTGTCATCTGTCAGGAAAAACCACCCCACAGTTGACTATTTTCCAAAATAACCAACAGAGATAACCAACAGTCCACAGTTTTGCTTACCGGGTGTGTGGGTGTCTGTGGGTGTCAGGTAATCCCCATGCCAAGGAGGGAGTGCAGGGTTTCTGGCAATCATGCGGGTACTGAAGCTGCCTGACCGCCCTCTCCCTGGCTTCTAGCAACCAATCACTGGTCGCCATCCTCCAGGATCACCTCCCAGATCAGCCATAGAGGATCTCAGACAGAAGAAGAGCCAGAGTGACCTCACTCCTACCTAAGTCCCCGACTTTTTCACTGCGCAGCTTCATGGAAAAGCCTCGTGGCAGCTATGAATCTGCGGCTGCATCATATAACTGATGCAGTGCAGATTAGCAGCCACTGTAGGGCTTTGAGCGCAAATAGACAGTCCCCAGGTTGGGATAGATCTAAATAATCAGTAGGGCCGTGCTCCGCTTCGCTTCGCTTCTTAGAACCGATAGCAGAGCGGCCTGATTTGCCTCCGACAAAGGCGGAGACGGATCAGGTCGGGGGAACTGCAGGTCAAGACAAAGCGGATCGAAACCAAACGGATCCTTCGCCTTGATCCGGAGCTCCGGAAAAAAGGTAAGTGTGGTGGGAGGGGGGCTTACCTGGCGCCGCCGCAGTCCATGCGGTGATGACGGCAGAGCCAAGTAAGGGGGCAGGGGAGAGGGGGGCTTACCTGCCTCCGTCGCGTTCCGGCGGTGGCTTCAACTGAGCTTTCTTTGTATTTTTTTTAGGCATTGTAATTTTATTCTGCATCCATTTTCTATCAATAAATTCTCATTCTTTTCAGAGGTGGCCTAGTTTCATCTCAAAACAAATCCCTGTGCTCAGGATTCTTTCATTCTAAATGTATGCCTTTCACACCAGGCTCCAGTTGGTGGATCTCGGGATTCTAATGAACAAAGAAATCACAACTTTGAAGTCTGCCCATTCCTGAACAACTGGGTAGTAAGTGACTCAGGATCATGCCCTTATCTACTTATACATAACACATAATATGTCTTTCATTTTTATTAATAATAGGCCTCAGGGCAGGTAGCAATAAAACCAACAAGATAATTATACATGATGAAAATGTTTTAAGAGCAGACTGAAAAATTCCTCCTCCACTTTATCCCAGTGATTAAAAACAGACCAAGCAAGAATATTTCCAGAAAATACGAAAGCAGGGGAAGGCAACCTGGTGCCCTCTAGATGTTTGTAACTACTATTCCCATAAGCCCCAGCCAGCATGGCCAATCACCAGGCATTATGGGAATTGTAGTCAAGAGCACCTGGAGGGCACTAAATTGCCTACCCTTGAACTAAGGTTTTGAAGTTCGATCAGCGTCACAGCTGTAGGCAACCAAGAACAGCAACTCTTTACTGTGACCCTGCTGTTCTGACTTGATACACAGGTGACATCAGGAAGCATGGTGGCATTCTCAGCTAATCTTATATTTATGGTCTGACCTGTGATGTGTTAACTTTGGACTGTTTGAAGCCAAAAGGAAGAAAATAAAATAAAAGTTAGGACTGGCGTAGAGGGTGTGTGTGTTTCCTTTTGGAGACAAATATAGCCATTTTCTATTCTTACCAGCCTTCTAAAGATCCTTCTTTCTTCTTCTTCTTCTTGTTTTTTGCAAAAGAAAGCTTGGCCAGAAAAATACACAAGAAACTATTTCTATAGATGGTATCTAATTACCATGCAACCTTAAAGACAACATAAAATGGTTCTACAGTCTACTTTATGTCTCAATAGAAATCCATTACAGTCCATAAATATGAAGTCATTTCATTTGATGGCATGATAGGAAGAGTTTGGTTTTGTGACTTTTAGTCATTCATGCAATAAAGGGCACAAACATGTATTATTTTTCTTGAAAACTTCCTTACGTTTCACATTCTCCACCCTGGGTAGATCACTGGGCTCATGCATTTGAGAGCATATACTATGTAATATATCATAATGCTATATTATTATACTTACTACAGAAAGCCATACAATCAGATCACAAATGTATTCATTCATACCTCATCACATTTTGCCTGCATCTTTCCATGCCTTGCATGTTCTGGATTTGGAGAAAAGAGGAGACAATGTGGATGGTGTGCCCTTTAATTGATATTTATTAGCATAAACTTTCCTATATTTCAGAGCAACAAATGGATAAACACATCTTTTTTAAAAAAAAAATTCTGATGAATTCTCAAATCCAGTACATCAGTCAGCATGTGACTTTCAGCTTTTGACCAGAACCATGCATAACCAAAATGAAACCAGGGTAGAAAACCTTCCCAATGATAAGAAAGTATGTGCTGAATAGCATTTGTCATCACTTAGAACAGCCTTTGTAGAGGCCCAACTGTTCCTCCAAGTGCAATGAAATCATAAAAAGACTCTGACCTGCTTTGCACAATCAAAATAAGCTACAGGCAGGATCGACACTACAGCTTTATAACATTTTATAATGAGCCAATGACACATTCCATACACCGTTTTCAAACTGCTTTCAGAGTGTTATATCCTGCTTGGTATAGATCTGGCCAAGATGGCTTATTTAAATATTGGTGCTTTGTATAATTACTGCCCGTGCACATCTTGTCATGTCATCCAAACCAGGGCTTGGTTTGTTGGAGGGGGAAACAATTTCCAATAACCCTACAATAGCCCATGGGTTATTGGAGGGTTGTTTCCACCTCCAAAAAGCCATGCCACTGGGTATGAATGATACAAGAAGCCACGCCTAGGCAGTGATTATGGAAATCGTGCCTGGCACATGCTGTGATTTAAATAAGCCATGGTGGCTTATTATGATCATGCAAACCAGCCCTGTAAGAAGGAGATGTTTAGAAAGGATCACCAAGGAAGAGGAGAGTCTAAACTCTTATTACAGTTATTACACATTTTAGCCAGCAAGGAAAATGAAATAAGTTAAGCAAAGTGAATATATGGGAAATGGGCTTAATTTGCATACTTTATTCAGATTACAGATTTTGGCTTTCTATGAAACTGTATACAGATTGTTTTATTTGTTTGCTTAAATACAGATTACACAGCCCTGTTTGTTCCCAATCTGGAATCCATGGAAGAAGGCAGAATAACAACTCAAATAAATAAATGTCCTAATTTTTCATGGAATCTCCCTCTGGGTGTTTCCAAAATCCATCAGCTAATTTAATTCCACTCTGGGTCCAAATCTAAATTCTGTTCTGGATCCAAATAACGATGACCTAGAAAATGCAGAAGCTTCTATACTTCCTACTAGGGCTGTGTATCGCTTCAGATCCAAATCCCAAATCCAAGGTGAATTGGGGTGATTCAGAGGGCTTGGAAACAGATCCAAATCAAATCAAAACAGGTCCGAATCAGTCTGAAGCAAATCGCATGATCTGAATCAATTTGGATTGATTCAGACTTTTTCCAAGCACAGATAGACATGAAAATTGGCACAATGATAGGGCTTCAGTAGGGATTCATCCCTGCCAAGCTTGAAACACATTGGTTCATCCCCTGATTTTTAGGATTTTTAAAAAAATTGAGGTTTTAAAATTATTAATTAAAAAATATGCTGTCATTTTTAAAAATAAAGAGATGAAACTTAGCACCGTGATACCTCTTAAGTAGGTCTTTAGGCATGCCAAGGTTGAAGCATATTGGTTCATCCCTTGTTTTGGGGGGAATTTTTAAAGTTCAAACTCAAACCTCATCGGGGTCTAGCACCTTGAGAAGTAACTATGTTTCAGGGGGGGAATGAAATTACAGATAAAGACATGAAGATTAGCGCCATGGTAGGGCTTCAGTAGGGCTTCAGCCATGCCAAGTTTGAAGTAGATTGGTTCAACACTTGTTTTTTGATGGAATTTTATAAATGAGTGCTTTATTATTGTGTACTGCTTGTGCACAACACACAACAGAGACACACACACACAAATCAGAAGACACTGAGAGACTAAACAACACAGAACTCACAGAGGATGCTGTTGTTATTATTATTATTACTATTGGCTGTGCTGCTTACAGTGCAATAATACAGACCCTGAAACAATCCTCCTCCGAGCTTCCTATTAAGGGGATGCCAAAGTATCTCTCACTGTCTATGTTTCAAACCACTGTGCCCGCTTCGCAGGGCTGCTTTGTTTGCTTTCTGCCAGCCTCTCTGGGCCAGCCTACCTCTCTGCTGTCATGGTGCCTTGGAGATGTAGATGGGCTGGGTGGGTCAACCCCACAAGCCTATGGCATACTTGCTCCCAGTGGTCCATGACCATAGCTGCCTGCTGCCTCTTCTCCTCTGTGCCTGCCTCACAGGGCCGGTTTGTTTGCTGACCTCTCTGTGCCTGCCCACATAGCTGCCTCCTTGCCTCTCTGCCTGCCTGCCTGAGCACCTGCACACTTCTCCAATATGATCTGTTTGGTCCTGCTTTGTGTTTCTGGCTTTGAATCAAGACAATCCTTGGCAATCCTCACTTACATGTGCCCATATAGCTGCCTGCTGCCTCTCTGCCTACCTCTCTGCCTGTCAGCCAGACTGCCTGCCTGCCCACTTCTCCAAGTCTGGTTCCACCTTGCAGGGTTGGTTTGTATTTCTGGCTTTGCTTTGACTCAATTTCTAAGGCACATTGTTCCCAGCCAGGTAATGTGTGTATTGCAGGCAGCCTACTTTCCCTGTTTCTCTCTGAATCAGAAGAGCCTGAGGATGTGTCAGCTTCAGAACAAAAGAACAGTAGGGGAGATTTGCACTTGAAGGGATAGTGTGTGCTTGAATGAATACACACCTTCTCAAATCTCTCTTTGCTTTGAGTGAGTGACTGCTTTGTTTCCTTGAAAAAAATCATTTTTAGCAGTGGATTACAGGAAAACCACTGTAGAGATGTGTCTGAAATTTAGCACATATGAGGACCTCTAGGGCATCTGTAAGGTCACTAACTTTCATGTTTCTAACTTGAAAAATAAAAAAAGTTATAGGCATTTCTTTTTTTCAATGTCTATGGGGAAATGAAAGTCTATGGGGAAATGAAAAATCTGGATAATTTGAACATCCAAATCTTGATTCGGATTTGGATCTGAGGCAAGGGGGACTGGGTCCAAATCGATCCAAATCAAATCAGGCCCGAATTGAGATCTAAAGTGAATCAGGGGGTCCATGCACAGCCCTACTTCCTACTCACATTTGGTCCACTATGATTTTTTTTCTAAAGTCTTAGTTATCTCCTATGTCCAACAGGAGAAATCATCCTCTACTGAACTGATAGTTTATCCCTCAGTCTTAGTTTCAAGGGTTCGCATAGAACTTCCCCCTTTTTCATCATCCTTTACATTAAAATGGCAAATTAATTCTTGGTCAACACCTGCAGACTGCTAGAATGTTGTAAATATGCTGGTCTTAGGATTTCTACCATGTGGTGTTATGCATCTGTTACCTTTACATCATCTTCACATCTGTAGATCAGCATCAGCCAGATGCAAAATGCTGTGTAGTCAGAGCCAACAGCCTTGAGTGGTTACACATCTGTGCCCCATTTCTTATGCATACCTTCTGGTTTTCTTCCACCAGCATTTTGCTGGTGCATTTTGGACAAAAGAAGCTGGGTTGTGGCTTTGATCTCAGGTCACAAGCAAGGTGCGGGGAGAGAAGAAAGAAAAGAGATTGGTCAGCTCAGCGTATTCCTCTTTCCCTCAGCTCTTCTCCCCTTTCTCATCACTAAGCGAGCCACACCTGATGGCTAAATGCTCTCCTTCTTTGGAACTGTTCCATAAGAGATTTAATTTTCAAGAAATATGATTTTGAATGAGAAAGGCGCACAACTTTTCTGCATCTGGTATTTGAGACCATTGACTAATACTCAGTAAAGACTTCCCTGATATGGCCTCTGCCATGATTGATTGATTGATTGATTGATTGATTTATACCCCACCTTTCTACCAAGAAAAATGGCCCTCAAGGCAACTTAATGGCACACAATGACTTCAGGATGCTGAATGGCCAATGGACAGTATCCTCCCCAAAATGTGTGTTCAGCTAATGTTATGGACCCAGAGTAATAGTTTGTCTCAATCAACTCCCGCCACAAAGAAAAGTTTTCCTACACCAGTGGATTTATTTAGCTTCTAATCACAGTTTTCCTATCCCACAGAGGCTTTTCGCTTTACTTTCTGCCATGTTTCAGCATTGAGTCTTTTCTTACTTCTGCTGCAGTATAGATCTATTGGCTTATGCCTCAAGATGCATCCTTCAAATTTCAGAAGCTACAGTGTTCTTTGTTTCACTTTCACTCAGCCTGGTTGAAAACCCCATGGGTGACAAAAGGATTGTTTTATTCTTTCCCTCGGGTCAATCTAATCACTCCTCAGGAAAAGTAGATGGGCACCAGAAAAAGATGGAGAAGCAATTAACTAACATCTAATAGGCCAGTACTTAAACCATGTTTCTGTCATGTCTTTTCTTTTATATTCATACATAGGCCAATTAAACAACAATGATTAAAAGTAAATTGCAAAAGACGAAAAGAATAAAAGACGGGTTTCAAGTCTGGCTTTGGCATGTGAACAGCCTTGGTCACCCTATATGACCTTCATCTGGAGAAAGACAGGGGGAGTGTGACTCTGTCGATTCTCCTTGATCTTGATTCTCCTCGACCATGGTATCCTTCTGGAACAACTGGCTGAGTTGGGAGTGGGAGGTACTGCATTGCAGTGATTCCGCTCCTATTTGGTGGGTCGGCTCCAGAAGATGGTGCTTGGGGGACATTACTCAGCCACATGGACTCTTCAGTATGGGGTTCTGCAGGAATCAGTTTTGTCCCCCATGCTGTTCAACATCTACATGAAACCGTTGAGTGTGGTCATCCAGAGTTTTGGAGTGTGTTGTCTTCAGTATGTTGACGACACACAGCTCTACTTCTTCTCATCTTCATCAGGTGAGGCTGTGGACGTGCTGAACCAGTGCCTGGCCATGACAATGGATTGGATGAGGGCTAATAAACTGAAACTCAATCCAGACAAGGCCGAGATGCTGTTAGTGAGTGGTTCTGCTGACTGGATGGAGGGTGTTCAACCTGTTCTGCATGGGGTTACATTCCCCTGAAGGAGCAGGTTCATAGCTTGGGGGTTCTCCTAGAACCATCTCTGTCACTTGAGGCTCAGGTGGCCTCGGTGTCACAGAGTGCCTTCTACCAACTTCACTTGGTGGTCCAGCTATGCCCCTATCTGGACAGGATTGACCTGGCTTCAGTTATCTATGCTCTGGTAACCTCCAAGTTAGATTACTGCAATGCGCTCTACATAGGGCTGCCTTTGAGATGGTTTAGAAGCTGCAGCTTGTGCAAAATGCAGTGGCCAGATTGATAACAGGAACCTGAAGGTTCAAACATATAAGAATGATTCTGGCCCGCTTGCATTGGCTGCCTGTATGTTTTCGAGCCCAATTCAAGGTGCTGGTTTTAACCTATAAAGCCTTACACAATACCTGACAGAATGCCTCTCCTGACATGAACCTACCCGTACACTACACTCAACATCTAAGGTCCTCCTCTGGGTGCCTACTCTGAGGGAAGCTTGGAAGATGGCCACAAGGGAGAGGGCCTTTCCTGTGGTGTTCCCCCCCCAATTATGGAATGGTATCCCCGATGATGCTTGCCCTGAACCAACATTGATATCTTTTCATTGCCAAATCAAGACTTTTCTGACAGACATTTAAGAGCATATGTTGAGCTTTCTAACTGAACCCAAATCGATATCCATTTAAACGGATATTGTCTTTGTATATTATCTATTTTATGTTTTTGCAAGTTTTACATTTTGTATATTTGTTTTCTTAAATGTTCAATGTTTTAATCCTTGTAAACTGCCCAGAGAGCTTTGGCTATGGGGTGGTATATAAATGTAACAAATCATCATCATCATTATCATCATCATCGTCTACAGTTAATATAGTAAAACTCAATTTTGGAAATTATGGGAGGAAAGACAATAAAAGCACACTTCTCCTATTGTGTTTATTTTATTGGTTCTACTTAGAATTCTCTCTCGGATACTTAGCTATAATGAATGGATTAGGGTTTGTGAAATGGAGGCTAGGTGGGAATATTAGTAATGGAAAGTGACTGGAAGTAATTAGACTTGTGAAGAAGCCATCTGAAGTAGGAAAGTGGGTTGGCATCGTACGTGAGCATATATGATTAACATTCCATGACAAAGAATATTTTGTATGGCCCCACAAAATGTATATATCTCACGCATATTTTCCATTTCTAGAAAGAAGAAAAGGGGCCTTTGCTCTTTTCCAGTCTCTTTCTCTTGGCACTAGACCCAGCTTCGTTTCCAGACATATGCTGTCAATCAGTATGCACGGTTCTTTTTGTCATTGAAAATCAGAACTTTCTAGGCATTGGCCCTTTTCTGAGAACACATCAGGCAAAGAAGCCAATAGTGTGGATGTCTAGTGTGAATGCGAATCACAATGGCCAGGGTGCATGATGAATTTGGGATGCGGCAGGAGATGTTAGGCACAGAGCCTTTGCAAGCACTCCAAAGGAACGTTCATAGCATGTTGAGGATTACGATGGTTTTAGCTTTTCATGTGACAAAAAAAAAACAGTGGGGCTCACAAAGAGTATGCCGACACTGCTGTCCTATTCCCCTGCTTCCCAGGCCATAGCTAGACCTAAGGTTTATCCCTGGATCATCCAGGGGTCAAACCTGTTCATCTAGGTGACACACAGGGGATCCAGTGCTCAGGCAGGGGTGAACCCTGGATGATCCCAGGATAAACCTTAGGTCTAGCTGTGGCCTCAGAGACCCAGAAGTCTTACCTGGTGCAGGACAAGGGCAGGCATTCCACATGTTCCAGTGGAGCATCGTTTCCGTGACAGATATGGGATTGGAACTACTAATCCCAGAATCCCTATTGGAAACACTGCTAATAGTGGTAGAGCACTCCCTTCTACTATATTCCCCTGCCCTGTGCCACCTGTCCTTGGAAGGCAGGAGAAGGGGAGTGGCCATAGATTTCCAGAACTTTTGGACTTCGCCTTTACTCAATCCTCACCATGCTGGCAGAAACTTCTGGGAGCTGAAGTCCAAAACTTTTGGACATCTACCTTCTGACCACTCCTTGCTTATGGGATCAAAGTGAGTAGATCGTTGCTGGCTTCAATCCTGCTGGCACGTATTCAAACCGAAACCTTTGCCTTTGTGAGCGTCCCCTATTTGAGTGCTTGCAGAATCCCTATAAGGCTGGGTGTTGTTGTTGGTCTTCAACTCCCATCAGCCCAAGCCAGAATTGCCAATGGTGAGGGATGAACTAGTCTAACAACATCTGGAGATCTACTGGCACCCCCTTCTTCTGTCCTCCAAGGCTTATCTCTCAGGGGAATGAGTAGGTGCTCTACCACTATTTGCATAATTTCCAATGCGAATTCTGGGATTGCCCACCCCTGCTATAAGGTACAGCTATGGATGAGAGCCCTGCATAAATTTACATAAGAAACTCTGGACTGGACGTAATCTGAGCTATGGCTCACTTCAGCCCCAGAACTTGCATGGATGCAAAGTAATAATGAGGAACAGCCCCACCTCTGGGCACCTCTGATATCTTAGTATATAGTACCACTAAGAAATTACAGGAGCAACACCATTGGAATTAGAGTACAATGTTTTAGCTTATTTATGTCAGAGAGCATGGCTTGAGCCCTGGCATGTCTCATTTTATAAATTAATTGCCTACTGGGAGAAACACATATGAGATACTGTGCCAGAACCTAATGTATTTTGTACTTGACATTTCTGTAAGAACAGAGTTTTGAAGATCTGAAAACCAAGCCAAGGGACATGTTTTATTGCCACCCCATAACTGAGATCATTGTGAGTTAAAGCTCAGAGAACAGGCATGGTGGGTCTCCTGCTGCTGAACCCATTAGGGAGATTATGTGATCGACTACCCTGCAAATGCCCTGGCCATTTCTTCCATAGAAGACATTTTGACAGCTTAATGGAGCAGAGCAACAATATTTCCCAACAACCTCATGCCATTCCTTCATTAAATTAGTCTATTTTCAAATATTTTTCCAATTGACCCTTCACACCACTGTTTAATAATTCCCTTATATAAGCAATGGCAGCTACTCCATAGTTTCTCTCTTTATTTTGTCCCTAAGTTTAGAAAAACAGCCCATTTCTCCTGGCAAAATCCTGGAGTGGGGGAAGCCTCCTGAACTGAGCGAACTTGTGAAAATATCTGTGAAAATGTCTCCTATTTCAAGTTTCTACATCCTTCCACTCTCCGTTCTGTTTTCTTTGGCCTGTGTGCCATGCCAAATTGTATAAGTGCATTATTTCTGCTGTTATCCATGTTCTTCATCTCACATCCTTGAAAGCCACTGTTCAAATGTTCAGTGGAAGCACATGGTACAAACTTCTTGGAACTCTACCCTCTTCAGAATAATGGCATGTTGAAATGTTTTGAAGGTTTAGCTTTCTCCACATACAGAGTGTTCTTGAAGCATTCAAACTTCCCATTCCATACCTGCATTCTGAACTGGTAGACTAGTGAAATGGCTAAGCTGAATGTTGGCCATGGACACATGGATGTCCAGAGCACCTGTAGGCAGAGGAGCAATAGCGGCAGAGAGTTCCATTACAACTTCAAGGAAGCTTCCAGCAACAGGCCTCCTTCTCTTCCTGTTGAGAACGAGCTCTGCGCTATCAGAATAAGGCTCCTGGAACATTCTCCTAGGGACCATGAGACTGTTCCTTAATAGCTTTTCTTAGATTTTGTGGTACTTCAAAACTTATAAGCCACCTTGAGAATCTGCTTAGAGGTTAAACAGCAGGAGATTTCTAAAACTTGGACATAAAACTTGGATTTCTAAGTCTTGGACTTGACAAAGGAATGTTAATAGCCTAGGATATTCCAGTGATGTCCCTCAATTGGAACGAATTCTTAGCAGATAGCATTGTGACACAGTTAAAGAGGATGTAAGGAAGCCTTGCTGGTTATTCCACTAATGGAATGTCACCATGTGACATCTAGGCAGTAGTGGTAGCCATCCTCTAGAACTCTCTCCTCGATACAGTTTGCAAGGCAGAAAATATGGTGAGCTTAAAACACCTCCTGAAAATATACCTGTGTATACAAGCTTGTAACTGACTTGTAACAAGGGATGCTGAAGAAATTCAAGATGGTCTAAAACGACTTTGGATTTCTAAGGATCTGACCTGCAGAAACCACTGCACTCCAGCCTCCTCAGGCTGTGTGGCGTCCATGAACTTCTGGGTTTCTTTTTTTACTTTTCTGAAACTTGCGCAAATTCATTCGCAGGAAAATAGGAATATTTCTGCTGCACCATATGCCATGCTGGAAAATATACATGGAGAAAAGTCAAATGGAATGGGGGACAATACACCCAATGTTACATACTTATACATTATGTAAATTGTTGCGAACTTTCTTAAAGAATTATTTGCATATTTTCCCACAAAACAGAGGAAAAATTGAATCCAACTGTGAACAGATGCCAGAACAAACGACACTGCACAATCCCCGAAACACACATGGAATGGATTTCACAAAATCCAGACATCCGTACTTGTAATATATATATCATGATGCTGCACCATTTGATTATTTTTCTATTGTCGTTTTTCATTGTTTCTGTTATTTACTTGTTCTTGTTGTATCTGTAATTGTTTATTAATTGAATATTGTAATAATGTTTTCGTTTTTTACTTTAACATGTAAACCCACTTACATGAGATGTTGGTATACGAAGTGGTATACAAGTAGCTGTAATAAATAAATATAAAATAAAATAAATCTAGATCTGTGTGTGAAAAGAAACAATATTAAGGCAGACTGGGTCCCTTTCTACACCTATGGGTGTAGAGGGAGGGAGAGGGGGAGATCCTGGACTTACCTGCTTCCGGGATCATCGCCCTCAGTATAATGGACCACGCACATCACGGGTGTCACACTCGTCGCGGCCACCTTTTTTAAAAAAGGGACAGAGCTGGAGCGCACTCGCACGCCAGCAAAAATTAAAAGATTTTTACAAAGCCCTGACCCCACTCCCCACCACATCCCTGATGGCCCCATCCTGGCTCCTTTCCTCTGATGACTCCTGCTACTCGAGGGGAAGAAGCCAGGAAGGGCGCCCACACCGCCTGCAATCCTTGGGATCATCCCAGGACCACATCTAAAACCAGGATAACTGAGCTTTCGGTTATCCCAGGGAAATGGAGGGGTCATTTGGACACACAGGGATGATCTCAGGATGATCCCTCTAAAAAAACAATTGTGTAGAAAGGGCCTGGGAGAGACAGACAGAGAGAGAAAGAGAGAGGCTTGTGGGTGGGGGGAGTCTGTAGCTAATAGCATCTGGAGGGGAGGATTTCCTCTCTGGAGTACTGATGCAGGATCTCCACCTGTGATCCACCTGTATATTTTGTAAATAAACTCAAATATTGGAAAATGCTTTAAGCCTCCAGATCCTTCCTTCCAAAGAAACCAAAAGCCAAAGAAACACTGTGTTCCCCGATACTTCTTACAGTTTGTAGAAGTAGTACCTATATAACATTATAAGTAAAGATATTGAGAAATAAAATAAAATAGAAATCTTGGGATGCCGGATTTTCTGAAAGGTATGGACTCATTTGAACTCTGCTGTTTGTGAACCTTCAGCTCACAGTCTTGTTGGCAAGTATTTCTGAAGACCAAAATGGCACGAAGACTCTTTCCTTCCCTGGAAATTTAATAGGGCTGCAACTCCAGAAATACTTTGATTTAGCAAATATGTCTATATGCCATTTTGTGAAACACATTGCCATTAGCTGAAGGCTGATTTTTAGGATTGCTACCCATAACAATCAAGTATTTTTACATTCCCTCTAACCTTGTTTTAGGAAACCTCTCCTGTACACTCTCCTTCCTTCTGTCTTTCCCTTTAGTTATGGCCACCTTGGCTGTGCTATATTGATATGTTTGGATTAAACCTGAACCAATGCAAACATTAAAGGCGCATTTATCCATTCTCTACCCAGCACTTCTCAGTGGAAAATCTGCACTGGTTTAAACAATATTGAGTTTTTTTTGCTAAAGAAAAACACAGAGTCCACGAAGGGCATACTTGGCATACCTTACCTTTCAACGGGGGGAGGTTATTAGTGGAAAAGACAGTGAAAACATTTCTTATGCTGTATTTGGCATTTCACACAACCTAGCTCATGTTTTAATTTAGAATTGTACATCTTACCACATAAGGGGTAAAAAAAGAAAGAAAGGGAAACACAGGCTATAAAACAGCTCCCGAATCCATAATGAATGATCCATTATGTGCTTGCCCATCTTACCCCAATTAGTCTGTGAAACACAGATATATGGCTGCAGAGTTCATTCACTGATCATTCTACAAGTAAATAGAAAGACAAAACCTATATTCTCCAGTTTTAAGATGGACAATATAATGAATATTCAATTTATATAGCTTGCCACCTAAGTTCTAGGGACAAAAGAAAGTGGGTTTGCATGATTGCCACAGTCCACTGTGGCTTAATTAAGCCACAGTGGGTTAGAGTGCAGGTCAGCTGCCCTTTAGATTATTCAAGCTGTGACAGGTGGCTGCCAGGGCTTATTGTGTCACACGAACCTAGGAAGGTGGCTTCTTTGAGGGTTAAACAGTCCTCACATAAGCCTAAAACAGGCCATGGTTTATGCAAGGGTTGTTTCATAAGCCACCCTTGCCAGGTTCAGATGACATAATAAGCCATGGATTGAATATCTAAAAGGTCAGCCAGCATGCACTGCAACCCACTATGGCTTAAATAAGCCACGGTGGATTTTGGTGACCATGCAAACTGGCCTTGAGTCTTATGGTACCGTAAAGACTAACAAATATTATTATTATAGCATGAGGTTTCGTGGACTGTAGCCCACTTCAACAGATGCATGGAGTGTGATTCTCAATGGTCAGTTTTATATTGTACCCAACATGGGTACAAAGCACAGGGGGTGGGGGGCACTATCAACGTTGGAATGAAATGGTGATGGAATGCAAAAAGAAATGGTGTATGAAAATTCAATTGGAGTTTAAATATATGCAACATGATCCTCCATAGCTGCAGTACTTGGTGATAATGCCATCATTTTAGCATTCCTGGGTAAATTAACCCCTGTAGTGGAACAACAGACCAGTGTGTTTAATGTGTTCACCTTTAAGGTGCCGGAAGACTCTTCGTTGTATTTGCTGCAACAAAGTAACATGGCTACACCTCCGGAAATTAAGGGGGATTTAAACCATATGGGTGTTAAGGGTGAGTCGGTTGCCATTATCATCAAAAAGTTCAGGCCAGTAGTTCCTATCACTTATACTGAGAAAATGGCTCAAAGACTGATTTGACACTTGGCAGTATATGCAGAAGAACTGAGTTGGAGCATGGTCTGTGCCAACTTTGAGGTAAGAAATTGCTTATTTATAGGAGTTTAAAGTCTGGTGAATGCCCATGAGCGGTTTGAAAAGTATTGTCTTTTTTCTCCCTTAGACTTACATGGGGTTGACTTTGTAGTAACATTTCTACAGCATCTTTTGGCAAGCAAAAATGGTATTGGTCGCCAGTTGGGTACTTGTAATGTGGAATGGTAGCTTCAATTGTAGATAGCTTCAGTTGCATAGACTTCATGGGCCAACTTCAGCGAACAGACAAATCTGGGACTTGGGTCCATCACTCTGCCACTGTCAGACATCCAGATGCAAGGTAGTGCTGGAGCTGGAACTAGCATACGAAGTTATTCCATATCCATATTGCCTAAAAAACATTTCTGTTAAAGGCATGCCCCTTAACAGCTATAATTGCCCACATTTTTGGAGCCTGAATGAACATGGAAAGGCATTTATTAATTTATTTATTTATTTATTACATTTATATACCACCCCATAGCCGAAGTTCTCTGGGCAGTTTACAACAGTTTAAAGCAGTGAACATTAAAAACAAATATAAAAATTTAAAATCATCAAAAGCATAAAAACAAAAGAACATTTTAAACTGAAAGGTTTTTGTTTATTGAATTTATACTGTTGTGCCCATGCTGACTGCAGCTACATGAGGTATGTAGAATCTGACCATGTGGTGAGGCCAATTTTAACACACCTCCATAGACAAACCGACATTTCCAAATGGCTGCAAAGTTAGGGTAACCCTAACCCTAACCAGAATAAAACCACACGGCAAAAATTAATATAGGTTACAATATGAGATTAAAACAGCAAAGTTTAAATTTAAGTTAAATTAGGTGTTAAAATACTGAGAAAATAAAAAGGTCTTCAGCTGGCAACAGAAAGAAAACAATGTAGGTGCCAAGCGAACCTCCTTAGGGAGCTCATTCCACAACCGGGGTGCCACAGCGGAGAAAGCCCTCCTCCTAGTAGCCACCTGCCTCACTTCCTTTGGCAGGGGCTCACAGAGAAGGACCCCTGTGGATGATCTTAAGGTCCGGGCAGGCACATATGGGAGGAGGCGTTCCTTCAAATAACCTGGCCCCAAACCGTTTAGGGCTTTAAATGTTAATACCAGCACTTTGAATCAGGCCCGGACCTGGATTGGCAGCCAGTGAAGTTGTAGAAGGACTGGTGTGATATGATCTTGCCGGCCAGTCCCTGTTAGTAGGCGGGCTGCCCTGTTTTGTACCAGCTGAAGTTTCCGGACCGTTTTCAAAGGCAGCCCCACGTATAACACATTGCAGTCATCCAAACGAGAGGTTATCAGAGCATGGATAACTGTAGCTAGGCTATTTCTGTCCAGATAAGGTGTAGTACTGTAGTTGGTATATCAGCCTAAGATGATAAAAGGTGTTCTTTGCCACTGAGTTCACCTGTGCCTCAAGTGACAGTTCTGGATCCAAGAGCACCCCCAAACTACGGACCCGATCCTTTAGGGAGAGTGCGACCCTGTCCAGGACAGGGTAAACATCACCTTGCTGGACAGATGAACCACCCACTAACAGTACCTCCGTCTTGTCTGGATTGAGTCTCAGTTTGTTAGCCCTCATCGAGTCCATTACCATGCCCAGGCACTGGTTCAGAACAGGAATTTTAGGAATTTCTTTCTTTCAAAGAAATCAAAGTGGCTAATAACAAGCAAAACAATTAAAACAAAATTGTCAAATTGACAGAGCAAATCACAAAATGGCAACAACAGCAAACTTTTTTTAAAAGCCTATTGAAATAATAAAACAGCAAAGAATATTTTTTTAATTCCACATTGCCGCAAAAGCAAGAAAACAGGCTGGAACCAGGAGGCAGGCAATTCCAAAAACCTCTCTAAACAGTTTTTGTAAGTCATCTGTAAACACTTGACGAGAGGGTTAGGCGGGGCTCAATAGAATAAAATTTTCCATAAAGTCAGCACCAAAACTGGGAATGCCCCCCCACAGTTGCGAATACCTACTATGCAACAGTCAGTAGTATAATATGTAGCAGGATCACAGATGATGTATGGACCATATAGGGAAGAATGTAGGAGAGAAGATGGTCCTTAACCTGGTAACCTGGTCCTGAGACATTTTCAATGCAATCCTATACATATCTTTGCAGAAGTAAGTTCTCTTGAGTTCAATGGGACTTACTCCCCGGTAAGTAGGTATACGATTGCAGCCTTAGGAATCAATATTCATCTCATTGCTACACAGATCCATGCAGTTGCACCACCCCACCCTGAGGATTATTACTTTGTTTAGGTGTACACCCTGCAATGAGACATGTTCAATGCAATGAACATGTCTATCGTACAGGTACACTCCATCAGGGTGCCGCTTAAGTTAGCTTTACCATTTAACAGAGTTTATCAGGCGCAGGAGTGGCAAGCCAGCTGGTCACATATTCTTTGAGAACACTCTGGAATGCGTGCCCAGCCAGATCTAGTGATAAGAGCCTGTTCGAATTGGTTTTTGCACTTAAAGTGTATTCAGTTCATTTCTTTGCTGTAGAAAGTTATTTCCACCTTTTATTTCTACAGACTATTTCTTTGAAGAGTAGCCGTGGTATAGCTCCCTCCCTTCACCGTCATCAGCTGTGCGAGTTGGGGAAATCGTCTAAAAGGCCCTGTGAAAAATGAAGGTAAGAAGTGCATTGACACTATGCTGAATAGCAATCCACACTAGCACAGAATGATCTATGAAGGCTTTCTGTCTGTCTGAGAAAACATAACATTAAAACACAGCAAAATCTTCTACTTGGTCGCAGTATGGATACAAAGGTGGGAGGGCTCCTTCCTAAAAGGCCTCTGTGTCTTTTATTTCATTATCAGCCATTCAGTCGTTCTTTTCAGTGAGGATATGCGGCAGGGTCTTGCTATTTACTGTTTTACTCTGTACAGCACCATGTACATTGATGGTGCTATATAAATAAATAATAATAATAATGTCATAATGGGTAATGTACTCATTCTTTAACCTCCACAAAGCCGGAAAATAAACTAGCTCAGAAAGGGGGAGGGGATATCAGTCTTCTGATTTCAGCAGGAATGGATGATCTCATAACATGCCGGTGATTCATGTGCCATCAAGCAAGGTGCAAATGATCTGAATTGTTCAACCGTCAGTAAACACAAAATAGGCATTCAAGACCTTGGGGTATTGACAGTGGTGCTACCGTAAATGCCTACTTTTCATCACAGGTACGATCAAATATTTAAAATCTGAAGACCAGTGCCACTAATCAAACATTCCCACTAAAGGATCGAGAACTTCTATTTTTCCATGCTGCAGAAGTAAATGTGAGATCAAACACGTTGAAGCAACAGCAACTGCCATTCCACTAGTGATGATAAAATTGACCAAAGACATCTATCTTCACAGGGCCAGCTCCAAACTGATTATTAGTTTGGGTGGGAGAGAGCGCGTTTTCTGTGATGGATTACCACAAAGCTAGGCATATCATGACATGTTTTATGCCTTTTCATGAAGTACCATCTAAAATCAGATACTGCTGAAGAATGATTAGGTTAGCATTTCTATTTAGATATAGTGATACCAGGACAAAATCCACTACCTGATTACTCTGGAGAAGACAATTGTACTCCTTCGGAATAAATGAACTATCATTCGCTGTAAACCTAATGGAATGCTCGCTCATGTTTGTGCTTCCTTCACAAAATCTACTTCCCTTCTTTCATGCCTTCATTACCCTGCAGCTAATTGGAGATAATCTATTCTGTGTCGAGCTGCCCTTGATGACTGTTCAAAAGCTTCAGCTAGTGTGAAATACACTGGCCTGCTTCCTGCCATCATAGGTTAGCCACTTAGGCATCACTAAAAAAAAAAAAAAAAAAAAAAAAGAGGGCAAAAGAGGACACAGATTTGCATAAAATTTGCAGATGTATAGAAACTACTATAATTTAAATTGAAATGCAATACATTATGCTGTAGTGGGGAAGCTTGAGTCACTAAGGGGAGATCTACCCTCCTGCTTTATAGCAGTATTGAAGTGCACTGATAACTGTTGTGCCACATTACACATGCTATTTACTATCATGGGCCTTAGCTAGATGGAGTTTTATCCCGGGGTGAACCCCGGGATCATCCCTGTGCGTCCACATGATGCATAGGGCCCTCCAGGATAGAGCCCTACACTTTGGGCCCGTTTTTTCCGCGATCTCGGGCTGAGCCCGAGACTGCGGAATGTGTGGCCTGTTGCCGCGGGTTGACCAAGCTCCGTGCGAGGAATCACACGGAACCGGGAGCCGCGCATGGGGTGCAGCACTCATCAGGAGCACTGCACCCATTGGGGATAGGGTGGGGGTGGGGGGAGCGGGCAATCATGCAAACCCACTTTCTTTTGTCCCTAGAACTTAGGTGGCAAGCTATATAAATTGAATATTCATTATATTGTCCATCTTAAAACTGGAGAATATAGGTTTTGTCTTTCTATTTACTTGTAGAATGATCAGTGAATGAACTCTGCAGCCATATATCTGTGTTTCACAGACTAATTGGGGTAAGATGGGCAAGCACATAATGGATCATTTATTATGGATTCGGGAGCTGTTCTATAGCCTGTGTTTCCCTTTCTTTCTTTTTTTACCCCTTATGTGGTAAGATGTACAATTCTAAATTAAAACATGAGCTAGGTTGTGTGAAATAGAGTGGGGGGAGCGGGGATATTAATTTAATTTTTTAAAAAACTTACCTTTTGCGCATGAGCATTCGTGCGCTCCTGTCGCTTCAAGAAAAAAAATTTAAATGGTGGGCGCGACGCCTCTCCTCCTGAGGTCGTTGCGCATCATGTGTAAATGGAGGAGGGATCTTGCGTTAAACACAATCTTCCCTCCTCCGTCATGTGATGAAAGGTAGGTCTAGCTAAGGCCATAGTGTTATTCCCTGCTTTTTATTCCACATTATCCAAAATATCCAAAATTTTATATTGTATTTTGTATTTGTATTTTTAACTTGTTGGTTGTTTTATGATGGTTTTAATTTTTGTGAACCGCCCAGAGAGCTTCAGCTATTGGGCGGTATAAAAATGTAATAAATAAATAAATAAATAAATAAAAATACCGCAGCAAATGTCATTGTGTGTCCTACAAGCATTATCACGATGGGATCATAATGACTTGACACAAGGTTTGGCCCTAGGGACTGATATACCTGCTCAGCCTGCTGTCCAGGACTGGCAGTTTCAAGGCTCCTGTTCTACATTATGGTTTGTTATATTTGAATCAGATTTGGACTGAACCATCCTACTATGTAAAGTAGGGCACATGGCCACCTGATGGTACAGGGGAATCAATGGGAGAAAAATACATAAATCACAGTGCTAGTTTCAATTTATAAATCAGTTAAAAGCTTCATCTCAACATAATTTGATGTAAGGCCACAATGCTGAGTGCACGAATTTGCAAGTAAAGTTGTATATCAATCAATCAGACCTACTTCCAAGTAAATATAGTTAGGATTATGCTGTTAGTGAATTAATGATTTGTATTTTAAAACACCGTTGGATTTAACTCGTTTTCTGATGGATTTTCAGTAGCATGTCATCCTCCTCCACCACCACTACCATCACCACATACACATAAATGCTTCTGTTGTTGTTTTTCCAAACTAGATTGTGTATCATTTGTTTGGGGTTACAAAGGTGACTTTTTCTGAGAACACAACGATTCTCTCTTCCAAGAGAAGGAAGAATGCTAATGCACGTGTGGGGGGCCTGCAGATGGCAGCTGTAACAAATTGGAAGAAATTGGCCCCGCCAAATTATTTTTTCACCAAGAATTATTATCGCATGGACTGTAGGAAAGCCTGCATGGTGTGCCTAGTCCATGTTGGTCGCTCAGTTGTCTCCATTAGCTGTGAAGACAGGTGGCAACAAACCTGGCTGGTTTTCTTTCTAAAGAAGTCGTGTTGCTGAGCCTTCATTGGGTATGTGTGAGTCAATCTCATTTTCATCATTACTCTTATGTCTGGGTGTCCCATTGATAACTGCTGGACACAGCACTGTATCAATGTCTTTATAAGACAGGCATGTTTGTTATTTGCCTTGTCCTGTGCTGAAATACAGATGCTCCCTAGAGGCTTGACATGGAACATACACAAAACACATGCCTGCAAATTCATAGGGAGACAACTATGGGTTGGGGACAAGCTGTTGCTAGTGGTAAAGAATATGCTTTGCGTGAAGCAGTACCCATGCCCAATTCCTGGCTTCTCCAGGAAATAAACATATATCTCAGGGATCTGTTGGAAAGTGGTTGCCAATCAGGGCACAGACTGGTGGGCTAAATGGGCCAATCAGATAGTGTGATTCAACATAAGGCACTTCCTATGTCCACATGACTGTACAGTCAAAGCAGCAATTTTTCTAGCTGCCGTAATCATGACAATCCATGCGAGCTTTAGATTGCTCATGTGGTGGAAGTCACATCCAAGCCCCAAAATAAGCAATGTTCAGACATACCCATGGATTCAACTCAAACAACAACAAGTACAAGGAAAGTAGCCTGGCTAAAAATATTCTGTCTAGATGCCTTGAGCCAAACTGCCGGGACACACCATATTACCCAGAAATAAAATTGAATATCAAATATGCTCAGGCCCTTTTTGGGAACTGTGAGTCTTATAATGCCAGGCAAAAAGGGTTTGGATGCATTCTTAAGCCAACACCAGCTTTGGCTCCTGTGTGCTTTGGCAGCAAGTCTCAAGCTGGAAACTCCAAAACCATAAAAGCAGAAGACAAAACACACTTTGCCTCCTCACATAAAACTAGTGGGGATAGGAAAAGCTACTCAAAATACATGCGAGGAAAAATGTTGGAGAATGAGTATGGATCTGAAGTTGGGATGTTGTTGATTTTTTCTGTAAAGAATTTCAAGGGATGGATTCTGCTGAGTGCTTCAAGATGTGAGAGCTGCTTTCCTAAGGGAGTAGAACAGCACCATCCCTAGTGGCTCTCTTCTTGGATCACAGCTTTGAACAGCCAAGAGTTCAAATGATGCACCATTGCATGAACAGAGCTCATCATGAACTGATGCACCATTTTGAACAGAGCTCATCACAGCTCTCACTTCTCTTATTAGTGAAGTTTGGTTTTATTGCAGTTTTACTGCATATCACCCCAGGTGCCTACTAGATAGTGAGTTGACTCCGCCTGATGGACCAAGCATGCAGTTCGGGAGTTCTCCTGAACTCTGCCCAACTGAGGAAATGTAGGGGGCAGCAATAGCCAGGAGTGCTTTTTAGGCTAGTGCGCCAGCTGCAAGATTATCTGAAGATGGCAAACTTTGGCTCAGTTATCTGTGCACTAATGACATCCAGGCCAGACTACAGTAATGCACTCTGTAAGGGGCTGCCTTTAAAGATGGTTTAGAAACTTCAGTTGGTGCCGACTGTGGCCGCATGAGTCGGCCCCAACTGCACTGGTTTCTGGTTGTTCCTGAGCCCAGTTTAAAGTGCTAGTTTTAAAGTGGAGCGTTCCCCAGGAGACAGCTCCATGGGACCCAGTCCAGGAAGAAGCACCACAACTCATCAGCTCATACTTGACACTTCCTGGCTGAAACAAGGGGTCTCAAATGGCTGTCCTCCCTTCTACTGAGCTGGAATGCAATTGTTATAGATGATTCTGGGATACAAAGCTCAGTTTCCACAGACTGGTTCTTCTGGCCAGGAGCTTGGCGTTTGTGATTATTCATTTATTCCTATAAAACCCTTTTCTAACCTGCCTTTTCACTCCATAACAGATATTCCAACGCAGCTAATAAAACATTATTTATTTATTTAAAATGTTTGCATGCCACTGCTCAGCCCTCCCCCACCCCAAGTCTCCTGGAGCAGCTTACAATCAATCAAAGACTGCCCACAGTGTTACAATATAAAAAGACATGACAAAGAAGGAAAAGGCGATGCGGAGGGGAAAGGGAAGGAAAGGAAAACAACAACACAAGGGCCTAATCTACACCAAGCAGGGTATTGCACTATGAAAGTGATATATAAGAGCCAGGAGCCACACTACTGCTTTGTAGTGGTATTGAAGTGCACTGACAACTGTTGGGGCCCATTGACACATCCCATATTCCGCTTTCATACTGCTATATCTTGCTTGCCGTGGCTCGTGCCTTTTATAAACCAATTTCATAGTGCAATATCCTCAGATTATCCCCATAGCACTAAGCTTTCGTGGTGGTGGTGGTGGTGGTTGCTTTTGCAGCCGGGCGACAGCGATCCTTTGCATACCAGGAAGTGAGTTTAAGGGGGGAAATGTAAAAAATCATATAAAATCAACGTATGACCCAATTCAATTCAAATTTGGTAAGCTTAAAGCTCTCCCTAATATCTATTACTGTGCCAATTTTGGTGTCTTTATCTTTAAAGCTTGCGCAGATGTAAGCATTTCTTTAAAATCCTGCTCCTGTGCCCCAGCGGCGGCTTGGAAGATACACTCAAAATGTAGGGGCTAAATACGGCAAATCTTTTTGCTTTCTTGCACAATTAAGGCAGGCTGCATGGGAGTACTTCACAATCAAAGCAGATTATAAGGTGGAAAACGTCTGATTCCTTTGCATGCAATACACAGTGATTGCACAGTATAACGCTGGTGTGATAAAGCTCTTAAGACAAGGGGTGAGTAGGGACGGATTCTTCAGTACTTCTCCCACTCCTGCAATGAGTTAGCATAGAGCTGCTAGTGCTAAAGTGCCATTCTCCGACACAGGAATGAGGCACATGCCAGATTGAAGTGACTCCATCTGACTTTCCTGTTCACTGTGGCTTCAGGAACTGCAGTTCTTTCATTACTTGTTTAATTGTCCTGTAAAAGTCTTGTGTCAATATTGCTGCTTCCTGTGTTTACCTGGCTGTGGTGGACAATCTGCTCCCTTTACAGAGCTCATGACTAAATTTAACATGGCAGCTATAACAGAGACCTTAAGGCAAAGAGGGCTTCCAGTGCCATTGATGAATAGGAAAACTGTAAGTGTATTTAACAATTTAAAGTATGTCTGCAGACACTGGAAACAAACCGCCGCACTGTGAATAACGCCACTGTTCCCTTGCAGATC
This sequence comes from Elgaria multicarinata webbii, assembly GCF_023053635.1. NCBI lineage: Eukaryota > Metazoa > Chordata > Lepidosauria > Squamata > Anguidae > Elgaria > Elgaria multicarinata. The sequence continues at coordinate 107,246,578 of NC_086174.1, forward strand.
TTATATTGTTGGAGGTTTAAAGGATTCAAAATTACATTGGAACTATGCAATGGTTAATAATGAAAAGCTCATTTTCAGAGCTTTTTTATTATGACAATTCTGTAGGCAGCTCAAATGGATGCCTTGTGGGATTTGTGTGTTTTAAGGTTCTGAAATATGCAGCAGGAAAACACATACATTTTTTTGCTTCTGGCATTTTAACACCATGTAATCGCTTGCATCACATTTAATTCTAACTAAATGTGTTATTTCTGGCTCGTCTCTCTAAGTTACATTGATCTTCACCTTGTGCGCAGGCAGGCACACAGGAGCTAGCTGGCTGATTTCCAAAAGAATCCCTCCAAACCAGGAGACTGGGCAACGGTATGGTATGCAAAGTTGAACGAAGCATGAGAAAATCCCTGGAGTCCAATCACAGCCACTCTCTTATGCACAACAGTCGATACATGCTGCTGTCCCATTAGCAGAGCATTCCAGCTGCAGGAAGTAGCTGCTGATGGAAAGCGACTGCAGGAAATCCCATGCATGGAGCTGTGAAACCATGCAGCAGTGGGAGAGGGTGAATGGATGACTTTTGTGCACCCATAGGAAATTAGATCAGAGGTATGTAAAGCTGGCCTTCTCTCAATTTATGCAATTTGTTTATTTATCCATTTATTTCATTTATATCCAACCTTTTTTCCTCCAAGAAACCCAGTTATGGAGAACCCATAATCCTCCTTATCTCCATTTTATCCTCACACCAGCAACCCTGTGAGGTAGGTTGTGCTGAGAGTCTGTGACTGGCCCAAAGTCACCCAGTGAGCATCCATGGCTGAGTGAGGACTTGAATCCAGATCTCTTGGCTCCCAGTCCTACACTCTAGCCACTACATTGCAACATTGGAATCTGCTCCACAGAAAAGTCTGCAAACACCATGTCATTATGGAGCAACCATTACACCCAAAGCCCTGCTGGCTCACTGCAGCCAGGATAAGAGGCCTTTCTCCACCCACCCATTAGCTTCAATTGAAGGGAATTAATTGCACTATTTTCAGGCTGGCATAGTTTGGGGGGGCTGTTTCAGAGGCTTAGGATCCTGCAAATCCACAGCCTCCCTCAACACTCCCCCAGAATATCCTGTGTTGGTACTCCACTAAAAACAGAACAGGCTAGAAGGAAAGCTTCTCTCAGCTTCTCATTCTTCCAAATTTCAGTTGAGTTCTGAATGTGAGAATTTTTCCAATCTCAAGTTCACTTATTCCTGAACTGAGAGAGAGAGAGAGAGAGAGAGAGAGAGAGAGAATAAACTTTGCACGAATAGTAAAATACACATGCATTTTTGCAAAGAATTTTCCTAATCTAATATGCTGTTGCATATTATTTTCAGGGATAGATACATTCTTGAGTACACATTTCCCCAGTGTACTCCTTTTTGCATGTGTTTGTTGATTGGAGAATTCCATTGCAAAATACGGAGAGGTGCAAATTTCAAAGGATAGTAGAGTTTTGGTTTGCATATTGATTCAAAGGTGTAAAACTAGGTAATGCAAACTGAACAAATTTATCCCCCATCCCTACTGACAGTAGTGGATCTTTCTGCTGCTTCACCAGAGGGACTTAAGGGGTGCCTGTCCTATCCTGTTATGGGATTTCCGCCTACTAGCAGAGTCTCCTACTGCCTCAGTGGCCTTTCATAGAATAGAAGAGTAGAGTTGGAAGGGGTCTGTAAGGCCATTGAGGCCAACCCCCTGCTCAGTGCAGCAATCCATCTTAAAGCATTCTTGAAAGATGGCTATCCAGCTGCCTCTTGAAGGCCTCTACTGTGGGAAAGCCAACGACCTCCCTAGGTGATTGATTCCATTGTCAGAAAGTTGTCCAGCCAGAATCTGTCTTCCTGTAATTTCAGCCCAATATTCCATGTCCTGCACTCTGGGATGATCGAGAAGAGATCCTGGCTGTCCTCTGTGTGACAACCTTTCAAGTACTTGAAGAGTGCTATCATGTCTCCCCTCACTCTGCTCCAGGCTAAACATGCCCAGTTCTTTCAGGGGCCCCGTTCAGAAGACACCTTAAACCACGGCTTTAACCATGGTGGTTAAGCCAGAAAGCCAGGCCGTGTTCAGAAGACAACTTCAACATGATTTTAATCACAGTGAATAAGCCTTTTTGCCTTAGTCAACATGGTTTAAGGTGTCTTCTGAACACAGCCTAGCTTTTCGGCTTAACCACCATGGTTAAAGCCGTGGTTTAAGGTGTCTTCTGAATGGGGCCACTCTCTCCTCACAGGGAGAGAGCCCTCTGATCATCTCCATTGCCCCCTTCCAGCTTGTCTGCATCCTTCTTGAAGTGTGGTGCCCATCAGGGGCCTCCCGGGGAGCATAGTCTTGTTCTTTCAGATGCTTGGTGAAGGCCACATTATGGAATCAGTCTTTTGGAGCACATGAAGGTTTTAAGCTGCTGGACTTTTTGATCCTTGCTATTTCATTGCTACAATAATGGCTGTCTTACATGCTCAACATTTGCTTTTTGACATTATGCGTTCTGTTGTGCTGCATATTGTAATGGACTTTGATGCTTTCAATGTGTTTTTGTTTGGTTTTGGTTTTGATGCACACAGCTTGCCGTGGAAAAGTAGCATAGAACTTTTAAAATAAATAAAAATAAAACCATGCACATTTGGATAAAATCATCCCAACCACAAATTAACTCATGGGGTCTAAACTGGCTGTTGGAATTATGGAGGAAAAAGTTATTGAGGTTATAGCAGAAGGCTCACTGTAGTCATCAGGTTACATGTACTGCAGCTTTTCTTTACTCTACTTTTCTTTTAAGGCCAATATAATTATTGTAAAGAGATTGAAAATAAAACAAAGAATATCGTGTTGGAACTCTATAAATGTATAGTTTGTCCCCATTTAGATTACTGTGTGCAGTCCAAGGAGGGACTGTGTCAGTGGTAGACCACATGTTTTGAATGCAGAAGATTTCTCATTCTAGCCCAGTGGCATCTCCAGTTAAAAAGATCAGGCAGTGAAAGCCCAGAGACCCTAGAGAGCAGCTGCCAGTTAAAGAGGATCAATAATGCTAGGCTAAATGGACAAGTCAGAGGACCTGGCATAAGTCAGCTTTTTTGTGTATTGGTCATTCAATCTCAAAAAAAGTTATAATAGAACCAGAGAACTCTACCATATGGAGAAGAAAAGGCAAGCAAAATGAACAGCGGTATAATGATAACAACAACAACAACAACAACAACAAAGGTGACCATATGAAAAGGAGGACAGGGCTCCTGTATCTTTAACAGTTGCATAGAAAAGGGAATTTCAGCAGGTGTCATTAGTATGCATGCAGCACCTAGTGAAATTCCCGCTTCATCACCACAGTTAAAGCTGCAGGAGCCCTGCCCTTGTTTGTATCTGCTCACTCTAGTATAGCTAGTGAAGCTTTAATGGTTGTGATGAAGAGGGAATTTCACCAGGTGCTGCTTGCATACAAATGATACCTACTGAAATTCCCTTTTCTATGCAGCTGTTAAAGATACTGAAGCCCTGTCCACCTTGCCATATGGTCACCCTGAAATAAGGACTTAGAACATGGGGATTCTTAGTGGAAGAAACAAAGGAAGGAAGAAATAAACAAAGAACCAAGGAAGGGGGCACAATAATGACTACGAAATTATGAGCAGTGTAGTAAAAGTGGTGTTGGGGGGGGCATTATTCAACACACTAGAACCCAAAGTCATCCAATAAAAGGAACTAATAGTAAGTTCAGGTTAAACGTATGTGTTGTTTTATTCAAACCTACCAAGCCATGGTAGCCAAATAAAATTTTCATCACCGGATCCTGAAAAGAAATTGCCTCCAACACACCTGATCTCTTAGCTTTTTACTTCTGGGCAAGCCACTCCTTAAGATAGAGCTAGACTCAATGGGTTGGAGCCAGACTTCACTTTTAAGTATCCGAATAAAACTTACAGTTTATTACACGTTATATTGCATGTGTTTTTTAATCTGATGTTGGCTTCCTCTGTTTTGTTTAGAATGTTTTTATTGTAAGCTCCCTTTGAAGGGTTTGCGTAAAAAGCCAGGGTAGAAATATACTAAACAAACAAACGCTCTGCTATTATTCCTATGCCTGTCATTTTTCCTATATAGAAGAGCTATGCTGGATCAGGCCAACAGCACCCTCCCACCCATGTTCCCCAGCAACTGGTGTACATAGGCTTACTGCCTCTGCTACTGGAGATAGCACAATCCTTGAAAGAGGGATGGAAGTAATGGGCACAAGAGTTTTAAATACCTGCGATTAGGGGAAGCAAGGGAAAGAGGCTTAAGCACCGCTTTAAAAATATAGTGAAACAAGAAGGAAAGAAGGAAGGAAGGAAGGAAAGAAAGAAAGAAAGAAAGAAAAAGAGGAAACAGTATTTACAACCTGGAGCTCATAGATCAATAAACTGAAGAATAAAGATATGTAACACTGCAAACAATGTTTTAATTTTAATAGATCTGGAGAATAGTCTTCTGTACACATATGTTGAGGATATAAATTTTAATAATCAAATTGAAAGGGCACAGTATAGGTAGAGTTGTTGATTTAAGAATAATCGGAAAATGACAAATATTCTGTTATATATTCTAATGCATGATGTGTGGAAATGAATGTAACAAAACAAAACATAGCAACAGAAGTCAGCCAATTTAGTGAATTCCCATCAATTTAATGTATTTAATTGTATTTATTTATTACATTTAAATCTCGCCTTTTTTCCTCCAAGGAACCCAAGGTGGCATACACAATCCTCCTCCTCTCCATTTTATCCACGCAACAACAACCCTGTGAGGTAGGTTGAGCCGAGAGTCAGTGACTGGCCCAAAGTCAGCCAGTGAACTTCCATGGCCAAGTGGGGACTCGAACCTGGATCTCCTGACTCCCAGTCCAACACTCTGTGACCACTACACCACACTGGTTCACATTAACATTCTGTCTTGGCACTGAATGAATCCCCATTATCCTATTGTTGCATATACATGCTAATTCTCTGAGCGGTGAGAACTCCAAGGATGCAAGCATTTACCCAAAGCTTTGGTTACCTTCAAATGAAGTACTGGAACGTTGTGGTGTGTTTGGGATATATGGTTTATTGTATTTCAGGGCCACCATAGTGGATCTATGTTAAGGGAAAATCAGCTAAATCACATTCCACCATTATAATCAAATATTGGGGACCATAGCTTCTATGGCTTACACTGAGAAAATAGCTCAACCCACCTTGCCTATGTCAGCTGCATGAAAAATAGAAATTCAATAGGTTAAGATTTCCCCACAAATACTTCTGTATGTTAGGAAAAGCTTCACCTAGAGCAAATCTACACGTAGTACTGAAGGCGCTTGCGTGCGCCTTCAGTGCGCCGTCAAAACGATGGTGTAGACTGCGAAAGAAGAGACGGAGGAGGAGGAGGCTGGGGAACCGGCCGCGTCCTTGCCGCCGCCGCCTCTCCGCCGGCCTCCTGCTGCCGGGGTAAGAGCCACTCGGATCGGAGAGCTCGGCTTCCGCTTCTGCCGAGCTCTCCGACCTGGGTGGCTCTTAGCCCGGCAGCAGGAGGCCGGCGGGGAGGCGGCGGCGGCAAGGACGCGGCCGGTTCCCCAGCCGCCTCCTCCTCCGTCTCTTCCTCCGTCTCTTCTTTCGCAGTCTACACCATCGTTTTGACGGCGCACTGGAGGCGCACGCAAGCGCCTTCAGTACTACATGTATATTTGATCCTACTTAGTTTTTCCTTGCCATGCAGCTGTTAAAGACATGGGGAATTTTTCCAGCAAAAATGTTGGCAACAGTACACTCCAGTTATAAATCATATGAGTCAGTTGCACAAGTTAAACCTAGCTGTGGATTTGTACCAAGACAAACACTTCCTAAAACTCATCCTATTTGATAGTAATCTCTTCAGAGTCATTTCTGTCCTCCCTATGTTGGATCATATTGGACAAAAAACAATCATTTTTGTTATTACTCTTACCAGTAACATTTTCCTGATATCCATTCATCTCAACAGAGTAAAGATTTGAGTTTTTTCAAGCATTGGCTTTAACCTTGTTTTGTAATCCGCCATGTATATCTACAATGTACAGTGCTGGATCAATAATTAGACCCGTGGCTGAAATAAAAGTCACAGTTATTTTATTTCTTTGAGGCAGAAAGCCTTAAGGTGCAGCATCATTTGTCTCTTTTAAAATTTATGACAGAAGCAAAGTACATACAGTGATAGCTTCTATTCAGCCAATATTCATTGGCAAGATGTATCTAGTGCTGTAAATGGCATCCTCTGAAGTTCAGGTGCAATTTATAAATACTTATTTAAGACTGGCGGTTACCAGCCCAGGGCAGGGCGGGTGGGGGAAGGAGAATCAGCTTGGCCTTTAACAGAAGTCTGTCTGCAGAATTCAGCTTGTGAATCTTTTCATAGTATGGAGGCAAACATAATGGTGGTTCAAAAGCTGGCAGCCCTATAAGAAGGCCCTCAACCAACTGAATGAGATTGCTTTGAGTTTCTGTGGCTTAACTTGTTCAATGTGAAGTGGATCATGAGGAGAAAGCCACACAGTGGTCAAATGAAAAATCAACAACAACTTTGATAATAATCTTAACTGAGAACAGGCCATCCAGTACACTGCTGCAGGCAAGGCGGAACAGGAAACTGAAAATACAGTGCTTGAGAACACATCCTATGATGGGATGGTAGGAAGGCCTGTACACCATAACCTTGACAAGATGGATGAGGCTTCTGTTTTGTCAAGATCATGACCCATCCATTGCAGTCTGAGGAACTGCTGCCAGCTGAAAGAGTGTATCCACATGTTCTGCTGGTATATTTGTAAATAAAGCAAACATGATCCAAAAAACATCATAATGCAGAGCTCTGTTATCCAAAGGAAACTAAACACCAGTAGCACTGCTCTTGGAAACTCTTATACCCCTCATGGAAGTAGTGAGAAGGTATATAACAATTCATTCTTTGTTGGTGGCAGCTCCCAAGCTGTGGAAATCTCTCCCAAGGCAGGCTAGCTTAGCGCCCTCTCTGCTATCCTTCCGCTCTCAGGCAAAGGCTGCTTTATTCAAGAAGGCTTTTGGCCTGTAAGTGGGTCTGTTGGGTTGGGTGCTGCTTTCATTGTGTAATTGTCATGTTTTTATTGTATTTTAATGTATCATTTTAACCAACTTTAAAGTTTATCTAAAATTATCCTTTGATATGTGGTGTGTGTGTGTGTGTGTGTGTGTGTGTGTGTGTGTGAGAGAGAGAGAGAGAGAGAGAGAGAGAGAGAGAGAGAGAGAGAATGCAATCTGTTTATATGTTTTAAATAAATGGGTTTGTACTTTCTATAATGTCTTTTTAATGGTTTGAATTTTTGGGAACCACCCAGGGGACAGTATAGAAATATAATGAATGAATGAAATGAATGAGTGTCCTCTGTAAGCCATCTTGAGGGCCATTTTTTGGTAGAAAGATAGGTTTAAAATCAAATAAGAAAATGAATAAACAAACAATATAAATGGTGTAGAACCCTGCAATAAACAGGTTTGACTCCATGCCTTTCTAGGGATGGAGAAAGGCCATTTCATTTTAAGCCCAATAGTTAGACATGACCAGGCCTGAGCAATTTGTGACCTACATAACAGGAGCCAAGCACGATCAGGCAAAGGGTCAATCCATTCAAGTATCTCTAGGGTCTCCAACATAGCTGCAGATTCACACTAATGCATTCTGTTAAAGCGCAAGCTACCAATTCCCTGTAAATGCCCACATCTTTAACTCAGTTGTCACTTCCAATAAAGTTTACAGAAAACCTGCACTGCTGTGGGCAGGATGAGTCACAAGCAGTCAGAAGGCACTTAATTCAAGACATTCTTGCTCTGCTCATTGTTCTGGGAGGGGGGGAATCAAGCCCCTTTAAACATGACTCATAGCGAATGCCCCAATGCTCTAGTCCATTTGGAAAATGTAGACTGTAAATATCTGCATTTCAGATTCTGACCCAGTTCAGACGACATGCTAAGCCACGGTGGTTAAGCATTTCGAGCTAAACATTATGGCTTAGCATGTTATGTGAACCATGACTTAGCATGTTGTGTGAACTATTCCTAACCATGATGGCTACATAACCATGGTTTAAACATGCTCGCTAACCATTTGCTGCAAAAGGATTAGCAGCCTAACCATGGTTTAGTGTGCTGTCTGAACAGGTCCAATGGGTTGGATCTCATAGTCAGTACAGATCCATTGAAATCAATGGGAGTTAAATTGGTCATGCCTAACTTAAGTAGACCTATTGAAATAAGTGGGACTGTTTAATTTCAGCAGTAACTCACCAATGTTTTAGAGTCCAGAGCCTGAGAACCATCTATAAGAGAACATGCAATAACTCCATTTAATCGGAGATCCACAGAAATGGAAGCACTATTTACATAGATCTATACTGCCATGGAGATATAAGAAATACATATTATCAAGAGCTAAAGAAAAATTTGCCCCAACCTCTTAGTCTCTCAACTTTTGATGCTGAATATTCTCTGAATCAAGTTTTGATAATACCTGACAAATGATAGCACCATTCGGTATATGGCAGGCTCTAACATGATTTGCAATAGAATTTAGTAAAGAGCGCTTCAAGTTACATTTTGTAATTACAAATAAAGTCAAATCTATCTATCTATCTATAGGCCCAAAATGCTGGATCCTTGTTTACTATGCTGGCAAGGGACAAATACAGCTTCATCCCCTGAGCAACATGAATACAGATGAAGCTTCTGTTCTGAACCACTGTGATTAATATCCTCTGCAAAACTGTGCTTCTAATTCCCTACATGCAGATTCGCTGAATGCATAATCAATTACTTATATGCCTCCTCCTGATCAAACAAGGGTCCCGCATCAGTCATATTGTGTTGCTGTTTGAAAATGCAAATTGCAAAGAGAGAAATCGACATGTTTATAAAAATTGACAGGAGCTTTAGAAAACGGTACACCAGATAATACAGAAGACAAACTTGCTGCAGTTGCACAGCCACTGAGAATATCAGATACTTCAGTTCTGTCACCATTACCATCAGCTCCTAGTATGTGTGTCACAAACCACAAAAGCACAGCTGATCGTGCCTGTAATTGTTAAGCATGTGAATTGGTGCCTGCTTGCTTGACACCCAACAGAGTTGCCCAATATATCTGGGCCTGTTCTAAGTAACAAGAAAACTGACCTTCAAACAGGCCTTTATACATTTAATCAACAGCATGTAGGACAACTGTGTAAGTTCAATGCCAGACCTGACTCTTCATCCTTTCTTCTGGTGTCAAAAGTACTACAATCTGGTTGGCCACCATTGGAAGCAGAATACTGGGATAGATAATTCTTCGATCTAATTTATTAGGGTTATTCTTATCTTTTTTATTTTGTTTTTTTATTTTTATCCTACTCTTAAAACATCTAGACTGAGGGGTTGTTACTGTTTTTTTTTCCATTTGTGTTAATTTCTAGTCAGATCCAGATTTAGGTGCCAATGGACATGATGGAATCAAACTTCTCTGCCCACTCCTTCTCGTGGAAACCCTTCCAGTCCACCAAAAATGTTACACTGAGGTACAGGAACCCTTCTGAAAGGTGTAGGGTGTCATGCAGGGAGTTAAGGGAGGAAAGAGGGATCCTTGAAAATCAGGCTTAGGCATCTGAGCTCTGCTCGTGGAAGGTGCATCTCCCTTATTGTCAAGGATTCTCCTTCCCCTCAGCCCTCCACATCACAGCCAGGTTTCCCTGCATTGGGAGTGGGGGTAGTCTGCTTCCACCAGACTCATTGTATATCTGGATCCAACCAACTGCGTACTAGATTCACAGCTAATGTGATGATCTTGAAAAAAACAGATTTTTTGAAAATAATTTTCTTCTTTAATATAGTTGATAATTTGAGAGAGCCTAAGATGACCTCATTTGGAAACTTTCATAGAACAATAGCAACCTCAGTTTGTCAGGTTTCGACAACATTAGACTCTCAGTAAACAAAAATGAAAGCAAATGAGGTTATCCTTTGGCATGCTCCTGGTGATTCCACATGGACCCATAGCCTGAGTGGAATCCACCTGAAGAAAAGTCTTCAGTGTGGTGGGCCCCTTTCTATGGAACTCCCTCTCTTTGGAGGTGCATCTGGAAACACCTTTATTTCTAGAAGCCTTCCTTAAATGACAAGCCACAATTTTTATTGGTACTGTTTTTTAAAACATACATCTTTATAATATGGAGTTTTATTCTTTTCATCTTTTATTGTTCACCGCTGTGGAATTTGTTTAGATGAGGACCGATATAAAAATGTTGTAAATAAATAAATAAATAAATAAATGCTTCTAAAGTCCTTGTCACAGCTGAATCATAGCATTCAAATGCAGCCAAAGAAAGAAGGACTTTGCTAACCATGACCTTTGTTATTCACTATATTCCAAAATGTCCCCACTCAGATCAAACTGCCTTATGGATTGGCTTCCATAAAAGATAGATCAGCTTGTGCCCATTTCATACAACAGTGAGTGTTCCCCGGAGAACAGTTCTTTCCATAGCAGTGAGGGCAGAGTTTATAAATACACAGCAGCCTTTCAGTCACTGTGTTGCCATGTGTTGTAGTTGCAATGCCAGAAGATGACGAAGCCCCCAACGACCTTGTGTGGAGTTCCAGAATTTTTTCTCTGCTTTCTAATGGTGCTCACCATTGCCTTGGAAAAATGTCTGCCATACCGTTATCAAATATCCTCTCATTTATGAATGCACTGTGGGCCTAAACCACCAGCCCAGTCACTTGGGTGCTTGGAAATGACTGTGCGAGGAAATATTCCAGCTTTGACATTTCTCTTCAGGGGATTGTGCTGATGAAAGATTGCTCAGCGCTCATCCAAAATTCTGTGTCAAGCCGGATCTCTAATCTTGTTTTGGAGGATTTTCTAGTCAAGTTTGTAGATGTATAACCACGTGTACATTTGTTCACAAATTATTCTGAACTTGGGATGCCAGAAGACTGCGGGTGGCATTTGGACCATCTGATCAGCATGTCAGGCCTGTTCATTAAGTGATAACACAGTTAAATAAAACACACAACAATCAATTTATACTTTACTTTTGTCAGCCCCCCCCCCCACTTTTCTTTTAGGAAAACAGATGAGCTCAAATCATTAAGTCTAAATTATCTGTAAACCCTGTACAACCCACAAATAGTTCAATGGGACACGTACTGGGATAGAGGCTTAAAGGTGCAGCAGACAACCTAGGACAGTGTTCCCCAATCTGGTGCCCTCCAGATTCATTGGATTACAGCACATGTTGGCTGTGGGATCAAGAGAGTTATAGTCTAGAAGGCACATCTAGAGGGCACAGCTGGAGGTAGGTTGATCTAGAACTACTGTTGGGTATTTTGAAAAAAGTAACTGAGATTTTAATTGCAGATAAGTGTAAAATGCAAGAAGCCCCAATTAAATTGGAGGTACTGTGAGTACTGTAGAATATTGCAGAAATTATTAAACTAACACACGGTGAAAATTAGGTCTGTGAGTTGGCTTTTTTTGTAACATTTGGGCTCTAGAAATTGTGTATATCTTATATTGCACAAAATGGTGGCCATACAGGGCCACCTCTACAACATTAGAGGTGTAAAAGACCCTTTTATGCCTCTAATGTTGCAAAGTTGTCCATGTACAGCTGCCCATTTTGTATGACATTAGAAATATGCAACTTCCCAATCCCTGATCCTCCATAAAAATGCTGGCTTGCAGGGAGGAGCAGGCAGGTGCGAGATGCTACCAGACTGCACAGTGCTCAACAAGCACAAGTGCCCTGAAGCTCAGAGAGGAGGGTCCAGGTGACTGGGAGCAGGAGAGCCCACCTGACTCCCAGATCCAAGTGGCCGCTTGCAGCATCCCTACTGACAGCCATAAGAATATAAGAAGAGCCATGCTAGGTCAGACCACGATCCATTTAGTCAAACATTCTCTTTGCCTAGTAGCCAACTGGCTGCCTGTGGAAACCCCTAAGTAGGGAAAAAACCCACCATGTTCCCCAGCAACTGGTGTAACTAGGCATAATGCCTCTGATAGTGGAGGTAGCACATAGCCATCAGGAGTAGCAGCCAGTGATAGACTTATCCACCATGAATTTGTCTTTTCCTCTTTTAAAACCATCACTACATCTTGTGGTAGTGAATTCCATAGTTTGACTACGCGCTGTGTGAAGAAGTACTTCCTTTTATCTGTTCTGAATCTCCCCACTAATCAGCTTCATGAGATGAGCTCAGTTTCTAGTATTATGAGAGATGGACAAAAATGTCTCCCTATCCACAATCTCCACACCATGCATAATTTTGTACACCTGTATCATGTCTTGCGCCACCTAAACAGTCCAAGATGTTGTAACATTTCCTCATAGAGGAGTGGCTCCAGCCACTTTATTAAAGCTGGATTATCCATTAGGCAGAATAGGCACAATGCCTAGGGCCTACAAAACTCCCAAGAGCCTACAAAAAAAGTGTGAGGCCTACATAAATACTCAATTAATGCAAATTAGTGGTTTAGCAGTTCACTCATGCAGATATAACGTCTGTTCAAACGTCTCCTACAGATTCATATATAAGACATAATGATTTAAGCGAAATCATCACCTGCCAAAGCATTAATTCGAAATATATGAGTCATTACATTTTTCTCTTGTCATTAAAAAAACAAAAACAAAACTAAACTAAAAATTCTTGGTACAGATTTGTTTGTCCTGCCTGATTTCAGAAGTTATTTGCCATATTGCTAGTCTGTATATAATTATTAATCTTACCACTTCAGCTGTATGAGCTTGGATGAAAAGGTCATTAAGTCAGTTAAGAGGAATGCAAAAATGTTAATGAACATGAGATGCCAAACTCAGATTTGTAAGTAATGCCATAAACACATGCAGCCCAAATTCATACATACCATCACACTCCCTGGACTTCCTGGAGATAAACTATCCAGTAAAAATAATGTTTGTATTATAAAAATATGACACCCCATTTTTGTCCTTATCGCTATTTCTGTTTAACAGAAAACTACAGGCAAGAAATACCTCATTATTGCTGGAGATTTTTTATGAAAATAAAGTCTCACAATACAGGAGCAAGGCAGTCAGCTGGCAACATAAAAGTATCAGCTATAGCTTCAGCCCCAAAGAGCTTACAAACTTATTTTAGACATGACGCAAGAAGTTAAGGATGAATGAAACAGGGGTATACACATTTTAGAGTAACCAGAGCAATGTTTGTAGGTTCTGTATATTCAGGACCTTCCACAGGCCCCTTCTCCTTTCATGTCGGTGGTTACCATGGTGGTGGCAGTAATTTAGATGTCCAAAGCCCCATCTAGATCCAGATCCAAAGCAGACCAGATCAGGTCCGGATCGGACCGAAGCAGGACAGGGCTGATTTGGAAGATCTAAATCGACCTCTGAAAGCGGTTAGGAGGTCTGTGCACAGCCCTACTTTATAATAGTAGTAGTGTACTGGTGAGTTGGGCTTGACTCACCCTGTTCCTGCCTGCCTGCCTGCCTTCTTTGATATGTTTTGGTTTATCCCATATACTGATAGCAAACTGATTCTCCAAATGCCTATGTACCCAAAACAGCACCACCCATGAACAAGAGAATGGCATCCGCATGCTATAAGGTTTGAAGAAATGCCAAAAAAGAAGACAACCACCTCACCCTAAAGGGGAAAATACCAAAGCAGCTCAATGAGGACTGAGCATGCTCAGTGGCCGCAGAATACTGAGTGACAATTGGGTATCCTGAAAGAAGATTGACTGGCTGGAATTCTGAACAGCAGCACTGCATATAGCTATATTTTGATGAAGGTCCAACTTGTATTTCCTATTTGTAATGTATACCTTGTTTTATTTAGGCTAATAAGCTTGAATTCGACAAACTTAAGATTACTTAATTCTGCATGCCATATAAATATCAAATCCACATTAGCAATTGCCTTGTGTACCTCCTTCGTGGTACATTGTGTTGTGACCTCAGTCCTTTGGGGCTCGTTTGTGTCTTCTGTTACCTGTTATCTCTCTCTCTCTCTCTCTCTCTCTCTCTCTCTCTCTCTCTCTCTCCCCACGTTAGACTGTGTGCAACCATGAGTTATATTTTTGGGCAAAGTGCAGCCTTTCCATATCTGTTCATTTAAATTTGCACTATGCCCACTTGTGAACACTGAGAAAAATGAGATTCAGCTTGAAGGTTTGCATTGGTATACCACGAAGGAGGTACACAAGGCAATTACTAATGTGGATTTGACATTTATATGACATGCAGAGGAGATTATTACTCTTTCTCTTTCATTTGCCAAGACACTCCGATCTCTCTCTAACCCTATTAAAACCAGCTTTCTCTGTTCTTCTAATTCTTTTTCCCCCTCAAAGAACCTGTTATCATATAGATATAAGGGTGCTTTTTGAAGGTCATTTATAAACTGTACATTATCATAAATACACGAAAGGTCAAAGCTGTCTAGAAGTAATGACAAAAAATATGTAAAAGCACAAAGAAAAGAAACATAATTTGGCCACTCTCTTCAGTTCTACTCCCCCTCCTCACACGCATACCATTTAAAATACAGTTACCTCTAGAAATAGAAAAGTTTCCCCTAGTCAATTACGTTATATTAGTGGCTGGAGTTTTGGAAATTCTGCCATGCATTTTCCCAAAATGAAAAATAAAATTATGTTTTGTATGAATCATCCATGTTATGGTCTTCATAAAATCGACATCATTACCCAAATACGTTCCAAATTGCTGTGTAAATAAGAAGATTTAAAAACACTGGCTCTGAGGAATGGGATATTATGTTATGTCAGAGTGAGACTGGTTCTAATATGATGGTACAGCACAATCACACTGTCAGCGGATGAAATTTCTGTGGTGCTATACCAACTTGAAGACATCTGAATTTGATACAGAAACAGATGTGGAAATATTGAACTTTGCATACAGTATTGTGCTTGCATCCATTTGTGGTAACGCAACCTCAAACCATAAAAACAAAACAAGACAGAACTTTACAGCATTTTTTGAAAGTGTGCATTCTAGAGTGATAGTTGCAGCTTGAACAGGACTGGTGGTAAAAGCCCTGGAAGAGAGGACAAAGGACCACTACAGCAATCAATCCTACTATTCAAGAGAGACTTCTTTAGAATACTTCCACCGCCATTTTGTAAGCAGAGCACTCTTTTTCAGTAAAAAAGTGGAGTACAGATTCTAATACAGATCAACTGCATTAAAATTGTCTTCATTTCATCTATTACATTTTTTTATACCGCCCCATAGCTGAAGCTCTCCATATGGTTTACAAAAACTAAAAAACATTAAAAACCCATTATACAAAATACAAAAAGAAAAGTGTTTACATAAAACCAAAGACAACATATATCTAAAACAATCTCTTAACCCATCAGCCAAGATGATCCGAGAATTAATTTAAGTTCATTGTATGCTGCCAAATGTTGGAGAGTAAAGGGCAGTTTTAACCTGGCACTAAAAAGATAGCAACGTTGGCATCAGGTGCGTCTCGTCAGGGAGAGGATTCCATAACTAGGGGGACACCAGTGAAAAGGCCCTACCTCTTGTTGCCACGCTCTGGGCTTCCCTTGGAGATGACACCTGGAGAAGGGCCTTAGATGTTGAGTGTAGTGTACGGGTCGGTTCATGCTTTGAACTTTATACACTGGATCAACATTACAACCTTGTTAATTTCTTATTTCCTCTGCAACACATTATTTTCTCCTCAATTCTCCTACTATTTCCCCGCCACCACCACCACAAGCTGCCACATCAGTGACTGCAATGTATACATGAAAACCTCTTTCCGCTCAACAAAGCTACCAAACATGGCTAATTGGGGAAGGGGGAATGTGTCCTCCATTCAACAGCGGAGTTAAGAACCACTAGAGCTGTGCAGAATTTCCAAATGAGATCCTTGGCAGTAGTAATCGGGAGAGCAGGAGCTGCCATTGGAAGAGCGCAGCTCAGTGGTCGGGCACCTGCTTTTCTTGCTGAAGATCCTAAGTTCAATTCTCAGGATCTTCAGGTAGGGCTGGGAAAGACTCCATGGAGAGCTGCTGTAATTCAATGCAGGCCAAGGGTGCACAACCTTTTCAGCCCCTAGGGCTCCATGGGGTGTCTGCTGGGGTGGCTGGGTACACACGTTTGTGCATGCACATACAATTCACATACAACGTATAACTCACTTGTGCCATATTGCAGATGGTACTGAGCTAGATGGACCAATGGCCTGCCTAAACGTATCCTATCAGCATGGTGCAGAAGCATGATATTCTATGACATTTGGTTTCCTGAAATAGGGCTTAAACATTTGAATGCTTCAAGATTCTTAAAAACACAGGAAGCTGTCTTATACTGAACCAGAGCATTGGTCCTTCTAGCTCTGTATTGTCAATACCAACTGGCAGCAGCTCCTCAGGACTTCAGACAGGAGCTTTTCTGCCATACCTGGAGATACCGGGGATTGAATCTGGGACCTTCTGCATGCAAAAGATGCTCTACCACTGAGCTACAACCCCTCCCCATTCTTCTGTTTCACTCCACCCAGTCCCTGTTATGACATTGTGTCACAATTCTTTTCCAAAAGTTTGATCTGTACCATCTTAAGATCAGATAGAAGACACCTATAGTGGCATTGTTATCATTATATGGAGAATTAAATTGTAATAAAGAGGCAAAAGAATTGATAACGAATTTGCTGACGGCAGCAAGGTTAATGATATCTAGGAACTGGAAGGTTCAAGGGGATTACCATATAGAAGATTGGTATAAAGAGATATGGGACATTGCTATTAATGATAAATTAACATATAATATAAAAGTGAGAAGAGGAATAACAAAAACGAGTGATTTCGAGGGAATATGGAAACAGTTCCTAGAATTTGTTTTATCTAAAGGGAGTGGGAAACCACCTCCAGAAGAAACAATGAGATTTTGGAAAGAGGAATAGATCCCGGGGTGGGGGGTGCACTTTTATGTTAAGTATGATTATGTTAACAGATTAAACTAGAAAATATGCTATTAAGGTTATTCAACATTTATGTATTATTATTGTTTCTTTTTATTGTATTGATGTATGTTTAAGTATTGAAAAATAAAAAACTATTATAAAAAAAAAATCAGATAGAAGAACCAAGTGGGGATCAAGTCTTTCCCCCCTTTACATAGAAAGAGCACAATTGACTTCACTGGGGCACCGTAACCCAGCCCTTCTGACAGTGTTAGAAGCCACAGTTAGATGTTATGGAAGATGAGGGGCTACCACCAAAAGCAACCATCTTGCATTTCCTCTTACTCTGTCCCCCAATGACCTCTAATAATAATAAAAATGTGTGACATAATAGCCAGGCATCATAGGTTTCCATATCCCCAGTCCATATCATTGGCTACTGCCAATGGAAGAAGGGGAATTTGAAACATATGAATCTTACCAAGGATGAAAAAAAAGAAGTGAGGCTGCTAAAATGTCTAGATCTAACCTGAAACAAATCACCTTTTTAAGTAATAGAGAATGCAGGCTGCAGCTCATGAAATGACATCAGTCTGGGTGAAGTTTGAAAACTACTTAGAAGCAGGAAGAGAAACATTTTACCTAAGGAATGAAGCACCAAATATAGCATTATCTACTGTATCAATGTCAAGCATCATGATGAATCTCCACACCTTTTCAATAGCCAGAGGGAATACAGAAATTTTGAATATGGCAGTCAAGATACACATAGTAATTATATTTCTTAAATAATAGAATTCTGTGGTGAAATGGAATTACTATAGTGAACAATGGTGGCCCAAGACATAGGGTGTGGATTCGTCACCAGTGCCAGAATGTGTCCCTGGCATCTCTACTCATACTTTTGTGGTTCCATTAGAGTGGGTGGCATTGACTGGATATACACTACTAGGGTGACCATATAAAAAGGAGGACAGGGCAGCTGCATAGAAAGGGGAATTTCAGCAGGTGTCATTTGTATATATGGAGAACCTGCTGAAATTTCCTCTTCATTACAACAGTTAAAGCTGCAGGTGCCCTGTCCTCTTTTAAATCTGGTCACTCTAGTATAGCTCCTGCAGCTTTAACTGGTGATGAAGAGGAAATTTCACCAGGTTCCCCATATATACAAATGACACCTGCTGAAATTCCCCTTTCTATGCTGCTGCCCTGTCCTCCTTTTCATATGGTCACCCTATGCACTACCCTGGGGAGCAGGAAATGAAAACCTTGGAAACCCTGATGGGCATTTGTGATTGATAGCAGTTCAGCCAGATCAATTGTTTAATATGCAATCACCATTAATGCTAACAGTATTGGCCCACAGAAGGCACTCTCCGCTGCTCTCCACTTGCTCACAGTTGATGATCATTAA
Source organism: Elgaria multicarinata webbii (assembly GCF_023053635.1). Taxonomy (NCBI): domain Eukaryota; kingdom Metazoa; phylum Chordata; class Lepidosauria; order Squamata; family Anguidae; genus Elgaria; species Elgaria multicarinata. Next base: position 107,265,015 of record NC_086174.1, read on the forward strand.
ATGAATCTGAATTTTTCAAAGCTAATAGGTTATTCATGGAGATTTTACTCCTCTCAGCTGCAGCCACCAAGGCTATCTACTTGTGAGCTGTGAAATATAAGCAGAAAAGATTTAGTTGCAATCAAATAACCAATACTTGAAGCAAGACTTCTCAATACAATGACAAAGAATCAATTTCAGCCAAGTTATCTGGGTTATTGCCTACTCCCACCCAAACCTTCTCAAGTCTGAAGTGGTTTGTGAGACACTCTTCTTTTTGTCCTGCCATATCTGACACTCATTTGATAGGGACTTGAAAGAAAGTCTTCTCAGTGACCATGTCCAGGATCTTGAACTTCTTTCCATGGGCAACCCCCCAGCCAGCTCTCTAATGACTGACAGCTGGCAGGTGATGACTTACTGACAGTGACTTACAGAGCAAACCAAAGGTGATGGGTGGGAAGTGAACCCAAGGTGGAGGAGCCACCAAATTGGAAGTCCTTCTGGGCTCATACCAGCAAGGTGGAAGCTGGGGAGTGGCTGGAAGGAAAATAGGTATGCCAGCTCCAGGGGTGGTGCACTTTCCCCCCTGTTCTGTGGGCAATGACTCTAGGCCCCTTATGCCTGGAATTCTCTTCCAGAGCATTTGCGGAACACAACTTCAATTACTATTTTTAAAGCTCACTTGAAAACTCTTCCCCCCTCCCCCCAATGGCTTTTAGAACTTGACTTTGTTCTTACTTTTACACTGTTAGTTTTATTGTCCCTGAGCTTATTTGGTGCATTCTCTTACCTCTCTTATTGTTTTATTATGATTTTATTAGAATGTAAGCCTATGTGGCAGGGTGTCTGCTGTTTTATTGTTTTACTATGTACAGCACCATGTACACTGATGGTGCTATATTATTATTATTAATAATAATAATAAGGGAGGGAACCTACAGTTGTGGCCATCTAATTTCTTTGCTATTTATGTCTTAAAAAGTTTTAACTAGCTGCTATTTTTAGCTGATTGGTCTTATCTGCTCTTAGCCTGTTTCTATATTGTTACTTATTTTATTCAAGTTGGTTTTATTCTCAGTATTATCCATCATGTATGCCACTTTTTTTAAGGAAAAGTGGCCTTAAAAAGTCTAATAAAAGTTATATTGAACGAGTAATTGCATAGCCAAGAATGGTTTTATATTTTCGGCATTTGTATACCAAATGAAAAAGGCCACACTGATCAAATTCAGTTTACATTTGGCTCTTTTACTTTCTACATCGTGTAGAATGTAATTTGTAAGTGCATTCAAAAGTGACAAATGGGAAACCAAAAGGCATTCTTCATATCACTTGTGAACACGCGGGCGTGCACACACCCCCACCCCCACACACTGCTATATCAATCTGTAATGTGGGTAAGTCCAAACTTCAGGAAATTATTTGGGAATAAAAATTACGCAGAAGTTAGAGAGTTTAGAGAAAGAAAATTTAAATGTTTTAAAAAAAGATTTTAGTAAAACTGGAAAAATATAAAAGGTTAAATTTATCCTGGTTTGGAAGAATAGCATTAATAAAAATGAAGATTTTAGCAAAGATAAATTTTGTGTTCAGGATGCTACCAATAAAAATTTCAGAACTAGAGTTAAAAAGTTGGCAAAGGATTATAAATAACTTTTGTAATGGTGATAAGAAAGCGAGGGTAAATAAAAGTAAATGGTATTTGAGTCAAAAAAAGGGAGGATTGGGTCTCCCGAATATTACATTATATTATGTAGCCAATAGATTAAGATATATAGTGGAGGCAATTTTAGGATTAGGGAACTTAGATTGGATGGAAGAAAAAAACATGAGTAACATAGAGACTAAATTAGAAAATGTTTTTTTTATGGAAGGAAAAAAAATGGGTGGAAGGTATAAATAATCCGCTTTTGAGGTTTCACTGGGAAATTTGGAGTAAATATAAAGGGGCGCTGCTTCCGAGCAGCTCTCCCTTGTCACCGGTAATATTGTTGAAGAATTTCCCGGAGGAATTAAAGAGTAGATTAAGCAAAGTTTTAATAGGAAAAAAATAAAATGAAATTAAGAGATTGGTTAAGAGGAATGGGTACAAGAGAGGACATAGAAGAGGTCTTGAAGGATAAAAAGTTAACTTGGTTAAATTATAGGCAATTAGAACAATGGACTAAAAAGTGGGTAAGAGATAATGGAGAGTGTAGAGAATTAACAAAGTTTGAAGAATTAATAGATAAGAAAGATAAGGAAAGAGGGGAAAGAACAGTGTTAAAAGGGTTGATGAGCGAAATATATAGAATATTGGTGGAGAAAGGGACAATGGATAATTCGGGTAAAACGGTTTGGGAGACAGATTTGAAGGTACAAATAGGACAACAGGGTTGGGAGGGAATATGGAAACAAAGAGCGTTGAGAAATATGTCAGTAAGAATAAAAGAGAATTATTATAAAATTGTATGGAGGTGGTACCTAACTCCGGTTAGATTGAACAAGATAAACAATCAGCAAACAGAAAATTGCTGGAGAGGTTGTGGGGTTAAAGGAACGTATTTGCATATGTGGTGGGAATGTAACTATGTTCAGAAATTGTGGAAGATGGTGTTTTTGGAAATTGAAGAAATTGTTGAAATGAAGATAGAAAGAACACCAAAAGTTGCATTGCTGTCGCTATTTGAAGAAGATTTTAAATGTAAAAAGGAAATTAAGGAACTGATAACGAATTTGTTGACTGCAGCAAGATTAATTATAGCTAGGAACTGGAAGATACAAGGGGAATATTCTATTGAAGAATGGTATAAAGAAGTATGGGATATAGCTATTAATGATAAATTAACAAGTAATATTAAATGGAGAAGAGGTATAGCTAAATCAAATGATTTTGAAGGAATTTGGAAACAGTTCCTAATATTTGTATTTTCTAAAGGGAGTGGGAATCCACCAGCAGAAGAAAGTATGAGATTCTGGAATCAGGAATGAGATCCCGTGGTGGGGGGTGCACTGTAGGTGTATTGATTATGTTATTAAGATAAGATATTTTGTATTCAACTGAATTATGTAATTAAGAAAAAAAAAAAACTTCAGGAAATTGATACTGAACACATTGTTGTCAGACTTGAATTTAGGGGCAGAAGTCTATGGCCCCACTAAGCAGAATGAGCAAACCCTCCCTCCCCACCCCCAATACAGCAGGGCTCGTTTACCACATTTTGAAGTATGTTAAGTGATATACATTACCCATCAAAAGAGGGGGCCTTCGCAAGACCACTAAGTAGGGTGACCAACTGTCAGGATTTCCCCGGATTTGTCCTGGTTTTTGTTCTTTCAATAGTGTCAGGGGGGATTTTCTATAATTTTCAATAATGTCCTGGAATGACACACCTTCCCCTTTAAGGCTGCCATTAGCATGGCAGGAGGGAATGACATGCTTTCTTGAGGCACATCATTCCCCCACCCCGAGCTCCAATTGAGGTCTTAAAGGGGAAAGTGGGTCATTCGTGGACATTATAGAAAAGGCCCCAATTGGAGTGGATGGTGGTGGTGCCGAATGAAATCCTTTCCCCTCCTCCACTCCAATCGGGTTCTTTAAGGTGGCGGGGGAATAACTTACTTTTTGCAGGACTCAGAAAGCTGCTTCCCCACACACACACTAGGTGTCCTCTTTTTTGGTTTCCCAAATATGGTCACCCTACCACTAAGTCCAGAGTCTAAAATTATGTAATTGCACCATGGGACATTCCTCTTATTCTAGCCCTGTTATATTTGGTTTAAATGACCTAAGAGGTAGATGATATCACCAAGGGCCTTAACATCATCATCTCTAGCAAAAAGTCAACATTTCTGACCATCCCTGCCTTTACTTTCTTTTTTACTGGACCTTATTTCTTCATTGAGTGGGGGGAAAGCTGTATGCCAAGAACAGTAAATTCAGGCTAAATAAAAAGTAATTTTACAAATGCTTTATTGTAACATAGTCTAGGTTGTTTGTGATTGTGGTCAAGATTCCTTTATTAAAGCCGCTGTTACATATTCTTCAAATGTCACTCTGATTAGGCCAATTTGATTGGCGAGATTAAAACCACAGCCTAGAATGTCTTTTACTGATGACCAGTCAGCCTTAACATGCCACAGATTTCGATGTACCCTCTAAAGTGGACGAGGAACAATAACTTCCTTGCCTTGTTTCAATCTTAAACAAATAGAAGGGTCCGGTGTGTGCTGAAAGGGAGTTGTTTATGTTGGATTTAAGCGACGAAAAGGATGCGGGAGTTTCAAACACCAGAACAAAAGTAGGCTGAGTACATGGAAACAAATACGAACAGATCAGCGGGAAAGGTTTTACAGAAAATACAGATGTGGGAGAATGGAAAGCCCAAGGAAGGAAAGTCAGGCCATTTGGTTTTGAGACCTGAAAAAAATTAAAATTGGAGCCAGAGCCTGCTTCTCTAAGCAAAAGATCTGCTTCCCTAAGCAAAAAAATGGTCACCGTCTGTGCACTACACTCCTCTCCTTTCAAGGCTTACACACATAATGTATTTCACTCATGTAATGTCTGCTTAGCTCTGAGTATAGAGCAGTTATAGAGATCTGGTGTACAGCAATGGAATGTGGGATAAACAGAGCATAGCAACATCATGGTAAGAAGGGGGAATGTTGACTCCTTGCTCAAAATAGAAAGTGGAGTTTGGTGTGAGAAAGAGCATCATAGATATCAGAGCTATACTGAAGTCAGAATTCTAGTGCAATGGTGAGCATTGCAAGGGGTGCAAGATGTGTCTCATCTTTCACTAGACTTCTATGTCCACCAACTGGAGCCAAATGCAAAATAGTAGCCTGGGCAGGCATTAAGGAGCAGGGTGTATCTGAGCACACCTTTGGGCCAGGACTTCATTTTCAGTAGCAGAACTAAGAGCTCCATCATACTTGAGTTCACAGACAAATCTAATGTTTCCCCCTGATGCTTTCTTCATTTTAGCAGCCTGAAAGTGGAAGAAAGAAGCATTTTTTGTTGCTGATATAGTTAAAAAATTGGAAACTAGAAACTATTGCAAATCTAGTCCAAATACCCACAGAACTACCAGTTGAACATGATCTACCTTCTTCTCATCCCTGATCTAGAAAAATATTCTGTCCATTTGCAATTATTTCCCATGTATACATGTACTTGTATTCTAGGGCTGTGCACGGACCCCCCAAACTGCTCCGTGGCCCGATCCACAACTTTCGGATCGGGACAATCTGCTTCAGGTTGATCCGACCCTTCCTCACTCCGCAGAGCGAGATCCAGAGGGGCGGATCGAGATTTTGCCCCCTTATCTACTTACTTGCCTCCGCGGCGGATGGCAGAGGCAGGTAAGTGGGGAAGGGGGGAAATGGGGGCCAAATAAGCCCCCTCCCCCTTGCCCCCTTACTTGGCTCCACCACCGTCACCGCACAGACTGTGGTGGTGGTGGAGCCAGGTAAGCCCCCCTCCCCACCACTTACCTGCCTCTGTCGTGGTCCAGCGCAGGCTTCAACTGAGGGCCAGGGCTCAAACCAGAAGAGCAGGCCGCAGCCTGGCCCTCAGTTGAAGCTGGCACTGGACCACGAAGGAGGCAGGAAAGCCCCCCTCCCCCTCCCCCTGCCCCTTACCCGGCTATGCAGTTGTCACCGCACGGATGTGGCGGCTGTACCAGGTGAGTCCCCTCCCCCTTACCTGTGTTTGGAGCTCCAAATGGAGGTGAACCACTTCGCCTCATTATTATTATTATTATTATTATTTATTTATATAGCACCATCAATGTACATGGTGCTGTACAGAGTAAAACAGTAAATAGCAAGACTCTGCCGCATAGGCTTACAATCTAATAAAATCATAGTAAAACAATAAGGAGGGGAAGAGAATGCCAACAGGTACAGGGAAGGGTAAGCAGGCACAGGGTAGGGAAAAACTAACAGTAGAAAGTAACAGTAGAAGTCTGCACAACATCAAGTTTTAAAAGCTTTAGGAAAAAGAAAAGTTTTTAGTTGAGCTTTAAAAGCTGTGGTTGAACTTGTAGTTCTCAAATGTTCTGGAAGAGCGTTCCAGGCGTAAGGGGCAGCAGACGAAAATGGACGAAGCCGAGCAAGGGAAGTAGAGGCCCTTGGGCAGGCGAGAAACATGGCATCAGAGGAGCGAAGAGCACGAGCGGGGCAATAGTGTGAGATGAGAGAGGAGAGATAGGAAGGAGCTAGACCGTGAAAAGCTTTGAAGGTTAACAGGAGAAGTTTATATTGGATTCTGAACTGCAGCTCCCCCGACCCGATCCAGATCCGCCTTTGACGGAGGCGGATCGGGTAGGTTCGCTCCAAATTCACGATCTGAATCGGAGCAGAGCACAGACCTATTGTATTCCTTTTTGTGTTTAGAAAGAGACAGTGGCCCTATTTGAGCATTCTACTTCTCATTCTACTACAGTCATGCCTGGGGTTGTGGGTGTGGAGAAATGGGGTCAAACTCAATGGTCTTACCCCTTCTGTCACATCCCCATCCTCCTCCTCCATCCAGGGAGCCTGCTTTATGTGTGCAACTTCCTGATCTCATGGGGTTAGGGCGGCCACTTACATATCACCAAAAAAGAGAAACTGCCAAAACAAAGAAGACAAAAGAGGACACCAATTGAATAACATTTGCATGTGTAAATGTGTATAAATAGGTACAAATTTAGAAATAACTAAAATATAACACAAGATGTCTCACCCTGGAGGAGAAGACTGGCCAGGTGACTTTATGTGGCTGCTCTGTCTGCTGTTCAGGTGCTGTTGATGGGGTCCTGCTCTCCCTTTGAGTTGGATTGGATAGCCCACTTACACATGCCCTCTTCCAGATCTCCAAAATAGAAGACTGTCCATTATAAAGTAGGACACCTAGCCACCCTTGTCCAGTCTAAGCCATGTTGACCCTCCAAGTACAGAGCAGGCTGCCCAACCTTTCTAACCAACGTGTTAGAGACGGTGATGGAGATGCAGCAGAGGAGCTGTGCCAATGAGCATGATCTTGCTCTCACCCCTCAAACTGTTGCAATCAAATGACAGAGAATGCACCAACAGGGCATGAAACTTTAATTCTGAGCAAATCTGAGGTAAGCTGCAGGAGTGGAACGGTAGAGCCAAAGCACTGCAGGTGAATGAGAAGAGAGCTGGGCCCCTCTGATTTATTTGTGTACTGATTATTTTTGTTTACCAAACTTTGTTGCCACCAAGAATTTAACCTCAGCTAGATTTCTTTGTGAGCCACTGATGAACAAAAAACAGCTTGCACACATTTTGTTGTTGTTATTGTTGTTAATGAACTGCTATAAAATTGCTTGGGATGATAATAATAATAATAATAATAACAACAACAACAACAACAACAACAACAACAACATACACATATGTAAGATCCCTTGCGGTTGGTAGCAGATCACACCACATGGAGGAAATGTACATTCTGAAAGGATTTGTGACTCAGCTGATATTGTGGGAAGATTGACAGATCTCGTAGGAGAAATATTTTATCTCCCTACGAGTGTTATGCCACATGGCTTTCCGATTGCCATATGGCTAAATAAATAAAAGATACCCTTTCAACTTTTTTTTTTTTTGGCTGTATCTGAACTGAAAGTAATAAAGAACATGTGGAGCCTACACCAAAATATTATATACTGTTTCCAAGATAGCACACTCCATTCTCTCTCCCACTCTGATTTTCTATTTTTCCTCCTGAACCATCACCCTCATTCCTTACTGGACTGTTTTTGGGTCCCCCCGCCATTGTCATACTGTTCTAACAGGACGTTTTTTTCTGATGTTCAGCTGAAAACTGGCTTCCTGTAACTTGAGCCCATTATTCCATGTCCTGCACTCTGGGAGGACCGAGGACCGAGAAGAGATCCTGGCCTTCATCTGTGTGACAACCTTTCAAGTGTTTGAAGAGTGCTATCATGTCTCCCCTCAGTCTTTTCTTCTCAAGGCTAAACATGCCCAGTTCTTTCAGACTCTCCTCATAGGACTTTGTTTCCAGACCCCTGATCACCCCCGTGGCCAAAGTTTTTCAATCCTTGATGGTTGTGAGCATGCTGAGCACTCCCTCTTTTATTTTGGGTACATAACACAGAGGTGCAAAAACTCAGGCCTGGGGATAAATCCAGCCTTATGGGGGCGGGGGACACAATCTGGCCCTCCATGGGTCCCCAAAAGGCCATGTTCCTTCCCTTGACACTACTCCATTTCTTCCAACCACTGATCGTTTGGTTGGGAGATTTTATGCACTTTTTCCTAGTTCTAAAATGGTTAAATGCTTCTCCTAAGGCTAAGTTACTGTCAGTAAGAGCTTCAAACTAAATGGGCTGGTATTTTTTGTTTTTTGACTTCATCCCTTTTGCTCTTGGCCTTGCCTATCACTGGAATGTGCCCAAGAACTTTTCTTAAATGGAATTCAGCCCTCAGGCCTAAAGAGGTTCATGCTAAAATAATAAGAATTCCCAGATTTGTGTGACTCAAGGTCTTGCGTTCTATTTCTTGATGCACAAAATTGCTCCCCCTGTCCCAAACCGGAACAACTGATCTTAAAACTAAGCAGAAAACTACAATCCATGGGGCTGGCTCTGCCATGCAGCAAGGTCAAGTCAGATACATCAAAACATGGGATAGCTGAAAGCAAGAGAATTGGTCTGTGAATGATGCAGCAAGACTTTGAGAAGTCTTGGCCCTGGTGGTGGAGGGAGCGGAGCGCCCCCTCTTCACTTCAGGTAGCAAAATGTCTTGGGATGGCACTGATGTTTGGAGACTACAGTTATGATCAGATCAAAATCTGGAGTCTGAAAAGTCATATGAATTTGTTCATTAAAGGTAAAGAAGAAAGGGAGCAAAGGTGTTTTAAAGTAAACTCCCCAACCCTTTACCCACAGTGACACCAAGGGCACAGAAACAAAATAGGAACAGTATAGCGCCATTTCTTAGTTTCCTTACCAATCAGAACACGCATTCCACAGAATGAACGTGAAATGCTTGTCTGTCCATGCTATGACAGCTTTGGGTTTAATTCTCCCAGTTTACACACCACCATATTTCTACAATCCCAATGACGCTCCAGATCAAGTGGTGATATGCTGCAATCTGAAGCAGCTCTAAATAAATATACCACTAGGCAGAGTTTTAGATATGTTTTAGATATGTTGGCTTGGATCTAGATTGGATTGTGCTCCTCCTTCCCACTTGCTGAAGGATGAAGGTGATTTTGCTGATTTCCTCTTTCCCCTCTGCTCCCACATGCTCCTGAAGATCTGCGCTGGTAGGTTGGGGAAACTTCCATAACAATGTGGGAGGAGATATGGAATCCATGAAAAACCACCTCCTGCTTTTCTACTTCTGGTGGCTTCTTTAGATTAAAGGGATATTGTGTTTGCTTACTGGCTCCCTGCTTCTCTTCTGCAACTGTAATGAGCTGAATTACATGGAAGCAGAGGGACAACCACATGGACTGTAATTGAAATTGAAAACTGCACATATACTTGAACAGGGCAGTGCCCTGTAGTGGGCCATTTGTAGTGCAACTTGAGCTGCACATAGCAGGAAATCCTGAGAAATTTCAAAAGAATCAGGATAACCAAGTTTGTTTGTTTTTTAATGGAATAACTGGGGGAAGGAGCAGGAGACATGCAGGAGGCTTATGACATTGTCACGAGCGGGCTGTAAATCGCTCGTTAAAAGAAATCCTTCCATGAAAGGAGTGAATCTTTCTGTTTAAGGAAGAGCAAGTTCAGATCCAAGCAATTTTATTTTGTTATATTAATTTACCACTAATTGATCAATTAGTATTTCATATTAATTGTTTTGTTACCTCTTTGGGATTTGTTCAGGAAAGAAAAGCAGATAACAAGCAATAAATGATTTTTTTAAAAAAGGAAATAGGTTGGCATGCTACAGGGAGTAGATTGGTTGTGGGGGCTGCCAACCAATTAAACCCAGGGGACAGCAAAACTTTCATTTATTATATTGTAATCACCAGGTGTCAGGGTTGGAGCATCATGCAGATTATCTGTTTCAAGCACCAAAATATTTGGTCTGCTTTTGCTGGAACTGAGTCAAAGTAAGGAGATTTTTTGACACCATTTGAAAATACCCTAGGATGAATCATGGTGCCACTAATTGTCACAGAATCTGCCTTGAAGTATGAGGAAAGGCAAGAAAAGCATTCAAAATATTTTGTTGGTTATTTCACCAACCTGAACAACAACTGGCTCATCATGACTTTTTTCAAAATGGCAGCCTTGGTACAGTAATGCCCTAGACGGTGATTACTGAAGAAATTCTGAAAGTGCAATGACCATTCCTCTCAAAAAATGTTTTTGTAGAATTAAACTGGATAAGCTTGTTAGGAAAACACTTTGTTAAGTTCCCCTGGGTTTAATATTCATATTAGAGCATGCTTCTAGAGTACTGTCATAAAAGCAAAACAAAATAAAATGAATACAAGTAGTGGCATGTAATTATGACATGGAAAGGTTATGAGTTAAGTAGATGTTTATATAAGGGATTTTAATTCCAAGCTACTCATAAAAGTATAGCCTGAACAGACTCCTTTAGCCCTGCCCACACCCAGGGTGGTTTTTTGGGAAATAACAACCCTAGAAAACACTTCATTTTACTTTGTTTTTTCAAGGGAAGACTGTACCAGTGATTCCATAAGATTTAAAGCTCACTGTGGCGTGGACCACAAAAACTTTTGTTGCTAGTGCGAGTGTTATTTTGGTCTGAAATATCACCAAAATAACCAGTATAAACTCATTACTCTTAAGAAAAACAAGCTGTAAAAAGAAAAAAAGATCAGAACATGCATGTATTTTTATGTGGGTATATATCAGCTAGTGCTGTGCCAGATTCACTGGCTATTTTCTCTCCCTGCAAAACAGGCATTGTTTTTTCTGCCTCTTTCAAAGGGAGGGGGACAATTTCAGAGAATTTTCACCTTGGGAAGGGGACAGGGTTTCCACATACCTTTTTAAGTTTGGGAGGTGGCATATATAATACCCCCCAGCACCAAACTCTTGCCCAGCCCAGCAACACTTCTTGAACTCCCAGGAGACCATGTGACCTCACCCTCTCCAATAGGCATTCAGGAAGAACTCCCCAATTGCAGAAGCTTCATGGCAAAAAGCATCTTTGCAAAGAACAAATGGAACCTTTGGAGCTTTAGAAAAATGCTTATCTTGCTTCCCCAGGGTTGTTGCAGGGAAGAAAAGCTCCAATTGCTCATGCCTTGCAAAAAAAGCTTCTGCAGTCCTGGAGCCCTTCCTGAATGCCTATTGGAGAGGGAGATGTCACATGGTCTCCTGGGAGTTCAGAAAGAGCTGCCAGGCCGGAAAAGAGTCCTGGACTCCTGCAAGTGCAGTGACTGGTGTGTTTTTTGTGTGTGTGTTTTTTTAAAGAATCCTTCTGTTTTTGGGTAACCACATTATCGTCAATGGGAATTAATGGAATTGCTTGTTTACAGCTCCCTCAGTTTTAAAGATAAAAGTATGAAAATTGGCACCATGACAGCTTTTAAAGATGGCTTTAGGCATGCCAAGTTTGAAACAGATCCCTGCATGCAGTGATTTATAGGGAATTTTTAAAGTCCAAATTCAAATGTCCTCTCAAGCACATCTCGTGGCTTGATCTGTATGGAGAGAGAAACAAAGCAACAGGATAAGAGCTTAGCGCAATAATAAATAAGTAAATATAAATTAACAGCTGAACACAGATTGCCCATCCTCAGAAAGGACAGGAGATTTGCAGGAGGAGGAGGCACTCATACACCCGTTAGTCGGGTGCATTGGAGCGAGTCAAGGCAAGGCAACAATGGCTTGGAGGAGGAGGACGAGGAGCACACACACTCACACGCACACAGAGGAAGCCCAGCCAGCCAATGGGAGTAATAGTTTAACTGAAATAAAGAGCCTGCCTGACTCAGGTGTAGAAGTTTGTTCACTGACGATGGCAGCTCAACAGCACTTTCACACTGTGGATGACTTCTATGAGTCCGAGCAGGAACGCGCAACCAACCAGCCCTGCACTCCCCCTCTCCCACCATGGCCAGAACCAGCAGCAGCAGTCAGTGTTTCCCACACCTCATGGAATGTTATCAAAGTGTGCTTTATTAATTGTGCACTGCACAACCCTAAAACACACAAACATACAAGTTCAAGAAGATTTTTTAAAATGGGGGAAGTAAATCAAACAACAGTCACACGGACAGTGGGCCTGGATTGAAGGATTTCAGTTGAAACGGCTTCTTTTTTTCTGATTTTTAAGTTAAAGGACAGAACAGACACACACACAGCTGCCTTGAATGGACTTAAAATAATATTTGAAGGAACAATTCAAAGAAAAGGCTTTAAAAAAGGATTTCTTAACATTTTTGGACACTGGGGAGGGAACAGCTCAAACGAACGAGGCATTAAAGACATCCAAACAAAAAACAAGAACAAGTCCCTCTCTTTCTCTCCTAAATAAATTCAATTTGCAACAAACATTAAACAAACGGTATCTTTACACTCTCTCTCTCTGACCAAAATGAACGCCGCCAGACCAAGAACCCCCATGAGCATGAAAAAATGATTTGCATTCCCTCCCCCAAACACTGCGATTGGAGAACATGGTCAAGGACAGCTGTGGCAATTCCCAATTGGTTACCCTGCCCCATGTTCCTTAGACACACCACACACATACACACAGTAAATGGTCAAATAATTTCGGAAATGTTAGACACTCCGATTGGGCGTGTGTCTGCTCTGAAATTATTGTATGGGTTTAGAAGTGGCCAATCTCCACTCTGGAAAATTGGATGCTCCACAGATGTTCGTGGTTATCAGATCTTTCTGGTGCAGCGCGCACACCCCTAATAAAATGCATGTCTGAAATTTTGATTACAGTATATCAGAAATGCGTCCCCTTAGCCAGCATCATGGTATTGCTGAATGTATTTCAGTTTGATGCTCACACCTGTGCATGCCATAAACCCAAACAGTGGTAATCCATGAGAGGAAAGAAAAACAAATCTTTAGACACATCATAATATAAAGTGAGTTATCTTAGCAACACCTGGAACTAACTAGATAGATTTATTGTCCTTAGAGCATAGGAAACATGTGGTTGCTCTTTTCTTTTTTAAATAAGGACCTAAATGGATAGGAAATGCAGCAGAGAAAAGATGCTTTTCAGAGAGATATTTATGAGAGGCCATCTTGCAGCTGACACCATGCAACATTAACAGGAACAAGAAAGTGGAGAAGCGCATTTTGTTACTGTCAGGTTTTCTCAGGTCCCTTCTTTACTGGGGTCTGCCTATATGCAAGGAAAGCCCTGTGGTGGCTGTAGATCTGTGCCCTGTCAGTTAGACAACACAAACCCAGGATTTATCCCAACTTTTTCAAAGGGAGCAACGTCAACATGATGCTTCCACCGTGTAACACCACTCTGCAGCCAATCCAGGCTCAACCCAGGGGCGGTGCCTGGTGAAAGGCGACCAGTGATTGGTCGCCTTTCTCCAGGAAAAGAGTGGCAGAAAGAGAGGCTGCCGTGAGAGACCTTGAATGAGTGGTGGCAGAGTAAAGAGCCCACCTCTCTCCCTCTCTGCCTTCTTTCTCTTTTCTGGAGGGTGGAAGAGCTGGTAGCAATTGTGGCGGCCTTTGCATCCTGGCACTCAGCACCTTCATAAATCACCCCTTCTTCCTCCAGGGTTGGATGCGTGATGAGTAAGGATGGGAACACTGCTGTGCAGCAACTTTCAACTCCCTTCCCTCCCTGTCACCTTTGGGGAAAGTGCAGCAAAAGGGCAGGGGCAGCTGCTGCCCAGAAACCCCACACTCCCTCCGCAGCATCTGGATTGGGTGACCTTGAGCCAATCAGCTTAAGGAACCTCACAGATTGTTGTGTTGTGAGGATACAGTGGGTGGTAGGGAACCATGAGTATTGCTGTGATCTCCTTGGAGAAAAGGCAGTATATAATAGCTTCAAGAAATAATGGACTATGATTTAATGCATACTGTGATTCTAGGTATATCACTACTAGGAAAGCAACATAAACCTTGCCCAAGAGATGAGCATCTCAAGAGATGAGATTTGAAACAAAGTCCAAAACTTACAAAATCTATGCTATCTCCAACTCCTGTTCCTGGGACGCATAGAATCCTCAGAAGAGACTTCAAAAGCCATCTGGTGACCCTTATTTAGGAAATATTGTAGAGTTCTAATGCTGCACTATGCAGTTCAATAAAGTAGTACCACCCCTGATGGCTTTTCCCCATAAAGCTACATTATAAAGTGTTCTAAGCATCATTGGATAGGTTAATAATAAGGATATTAATGTATTAGCATAGCATTTTAGATATATTTAAGTTGCATTAAGATTGTGATTACTAGTTGAAATTTGACTATTAACACACTCTAACCATTACACCAGTGTAGTGTAGTGGTTAGATTGTTAGACTGGGAGTCAGGAGATCCAGGTTCTAGTCCCCATTCAGCCATGAAGGTCAATAGCTAACTTTGGGACCAGTCACTTCAAGGGGTTATTGTCAGGATAAAATGGAGGAGAGGATGACCGCATAAGTAATCTTGAGATCCTTGGAGGAAAGAGGATATATGTATATAGAGGGGAAGAATTAGTTTTGCATCCTTGTTAGAAAGTCTTCTATCTCCATCATGTGAATAAGATGGTATGACAATATACTTGGGTAGCCAGTGACACTGCCAAAAAAGAGGACAAACAAGAATACAGGGTTGCTGCCACGACACAGGCTCTGAACACCAGGCCTGGCTGCAGCTACTCCCTGCTCAAGCCAAGCACCACCGCTTGATATGCCTGAGGTGAGGGACAAACACCGCCTTTCTCCAAACTATGTGGAGAAAGTGGTTAAATGGAGAAGGATTTCAGTATATAAAATAGTACACTGTGAGTTATATGTGCTGAGGTGAATTGTCAGAGTGGGTGCTAAATGTATAAACTTCAGATCATATATGCCAAACAGACACGTGGGATTTTTGTGGTAGTTAAAACAAAATAATTAAAATTTATTTTAAAAGTTCACGAGCTTTGTTTCAAAATAAAACATTTAAATTTTTTTTTGAAACCTTTCATCCAATCCTTTCACCCATTCACATACACGCTTTCCTTTCTCTCACACAATCACTCTTGAGCTTTCTTTATTATCAGTATTGTTTAATATACATCAACTATGTGCACACCACACTCCAAAGACACCACTCTCTACACTGAACCTCAAATTCTCCAGACCCAAGTACTCTAAGCACCAAGAGCTAACACACAGAGAGTGCTAACAATCCCCCAAGACATTCTAACTCCACCCACGTAGGTCAACATTCTAAACCCACCACAGACTTACCAATACAGACATACCTTAGGGAACTGACTCGTGGGGTGTAACGCCACAGTTGCATAAAAATGGCATATGCTTATTTGTATGTATAGATGCACATTGCAAAATAAGTACTATAATTTAAATAAAAATACATCTCACCATAGTGGGGAAGACTGTGACCAGCTGACCTGTGCACCTGCTCCGTCTGCTGTCCAGGTGCTAACAGCTGCTGGGCAACTTTAAGGCCCAGGTCTTCCTTATGATGGTTCTTTGTTTTTAAACCAGATCTGGCCTTCAAACAGCGGGTACCTTCAAATACAGGCCTGTCCTTTGACAGACTTTCAAACAGAGGACTGCCCTCTGTAAAGTAAGACACATGGCCATCCTATCTATACACAAGAGAAGAATTTTACATTATTTCTCCCTTTCTTTAGGCCAAAGTGAATTAGGGTTGGGATAGAAGATTATGGGATAAAATGGTAAATGACTATTTCCAGGCAGAATTAAACAAAATCCTATATGGTTTCATTACATCCTGCTCAGCCACAACTTCTTCCATGAACTAAATCGATGTAGGGAGAAAGAAAATAATATCTTTGCCCTGGAACTGGAGAGCAGACAGGAAGCACACTTTGGGTACCTGCCACTGGCCAGAGCTTCAAGGGCCACTGGGAAGCCACAGCCCCTGATTCCCAGGAAAAACATTATGGCAAGATGGAGACCAGACGGGCCCCATCCATTGGCCAGAGAAGGAGCAGCTGCAGGGAGCTTCCTCTTCCCCCTACCTGCCAGAAAAAACACTAGACTCAAATTGCCAGCTGTTCTAGGGCAGCAGAACCGTCAGCTGGGTTGTGTGTGTGTGTGTATGTGTGAGAGAGAGTTGGGGAGCAGGATTGTATTATTATCTAACTGTAAGATGCTTTTGGGATCATTTGGATCAGAGGCAGGATACAAATCTTCAAAATAAAGACATATAACTTTATCCTGAAGCGCTACCGGCATGTTACGTGTGAACACACGTGTTAGAGTTCTGCCTTTTCTTTTCTTTTGAAGTAAGACAGCTCTGGGAGAAGGGAACTGGTTTGACCCAGACTTCTGGAAACTGGGGCCCTCCAGACATGTTGGACTGCATCTCCCATGTTTCCCAGCCAACATGGCCAAAGCTGGCATAACCTCCCACCCCCCACTGTGATTGTTGTTCTTCCACTCCAAAGTAGCTTCTATCCCTCCTACGTGCATCAGAACATTTCCCATTTTGTTTGGTGTTAAATTGCTGTACCTGAGGGGGGGGGGCGCGGGGAGAGATAAGAAGAGAAATCCCATTAAATCAAACGCTGCTTTCTATTAAATACAGCAACGAAAGGACATATGAAACATGTCATGGAAGGTGTATATAAAATGTGGGGATGATTCCTGAGACGGTAAATAATACTGCCTTTTAAATGTAGATTTGATCAAATGCAGTTTACTATTTGGCTTGCATTTGCTAGTCCCCTTTAAAGGGGAAAAAAAGTATACCAGATATTATTCTGAATGTATTTTTATGACGCCATCTGGTTTATTTAATAGTAACCTGCTTCATTTTCCTCAGCTTTATATAAACATTTAGTCACTTTATTACCTTTTACGTATCTCTCGCCTCATAAATGCATTCCACTGATTACTGTTTATGGGGTCACATGAAAACAGGCTCCTTTGTGCCGGGCCTGTGAAGTTACTTTACGGTAGCCTACTTTTGTGCTTAGGCCCCAAAACTACTGTGCAGAATGTATATAAAACAATTGCAAGTGTTTGTTAAATTCCTCAGGCAAGATTTCAAAACCATGCAGCCCAGTAAAACCGTAAATATATTTATAGGAATTTTACTGCTGTCACAGCTAGGTTTCAAATGTAACCTTTTTTCCTGATGACATCAGCGTGCCCACTGCCACAGCCAAGACGGCCGATTTTCCTCATTCAACAGGACTGGGTTTTCCAAAGGCGCTACTGAATGATATCCAGGCAAGGTCCTTTGCAAAACGGCTTTGCCACACACAGTTTCAGTGGGAAAGAACTAGCTGTACCTTCCCTGTGAAGTCACCAATGCAAGGCTGCTCTGTGGATTGGATGGACTTAATTAGCAGGCCTGACCATCTTTATTCAATCGTTGTGGTCTAACCCACACTGAGACCTTGGGTGTAAAAATCTAAATAAATAAAAGGAATCAAATGGGGGGGGGGGGTGTAGCAACAGCCTAGTAAGACTGGTGAGTCATCTCATCCTGTTCCAGGCACTGAAATGCAATCTTCTAAAGCAGCCTTCCTCAACCTGATGCCCTCCAGATGCGTTGTACTACATCATTCTCAGTTAGTTGGGCCATTGGCTTGAAGGGTAGGGATAATGAGAGTTGTAGTTCTACATTGTGTTTTAATACATCTGCTTATCGTGGTTTTATCGAATTTTATTAGTGATTGTAAGCCATGTTGAGTACTATTGTTTGTAGAAAGGCAGGGTATAAATAAAATGAATAAATAGTTCATCATTGTCTGGAGGCACCAGGTTGGAGTGTTCTAAAGACTGGAGTGTTCATTTCTAAATGTACCAGATGAATAATGAAATTTCCAGGTGGTCATAAGTCATGAGATACATAGTTCCACCATTACCATTTTATCCTCATGTTCCTTAATATCCAGTTGCTTATCCCTCTCCACTGCTATAATTTGGAGAGGGATAAGCCTCCCCTCACCAGATAACATCTAGCTTTCCCACCACATTGTCCACAGTAATATGCTTCCCAACATCATGGTAGTGAATGCTGCTTATTTCTCCCAGGGTTTCATTATCCTAGCTTGTGGAAAAGAAAAAGTGTGATGTCCCTAGAACACACAATATTATGTACATTTACAATATCACATTTCCCAAAATGCACAAATTCTAAATCAATAGGGTTACTGCAATTACTGTCTTGGGATTACTACAATTACTGAGTTAATGGCCCTGTTCAGAAGACAACTTAAACCATGGCTTTAACCACGGTAAATAAGACAAAAAGACTTCTTCACCGTGGTTAAAGTGGTAGTTTAAGGTGTCTTCTGAACAGGGCCATTGTATGTGATGTGTTTTGATCAATTAGGGAAAGCACCATATCGAAGTTTCAGAACTTGTGTCCCTCCAGAAGTTGTTGGGCTTCAACTTCCATCAGTCCCAGCCAGCATGGCCAATGATCAGAAATGATGGGAGATCCATTGAGATCTGGAAAGCTATAGCTTCCCCACCCCTTGCAAGACATACATAATTGGATTGGGAGGGGGGGCTAACATATGGCTCAGAAGCCAGTGTTCGTCCATTGCTGCCCAGTATTCTAAATAATCCACACAGATAGAGCAGATCACAGGGCTGCTTCTGCTGCCAGCCAACAGTAGATAAGCCTAAAAGCAGGGGGGTGGCGTGAGCAGCACTGATGTAAGAGGGGGGAGTGAGCAGCACTGATGTACACACTGCCCCCTCTTACGTCACACTTCCTCAAGCCTGGAAAGGAGGTCCAGATTCTGGCCATCCTCAAAGCAAGGAAGAACAAAAATTCCATAAAGGCCATTATGGTCTTTATGTTCAGGGCAAGGCTTAGCATTGAGAAGCCCTAGGCAGACCTCTGGCTTTCTCCAGTCTCCTTTCTATTCTGGACATCTCTCTTCCACCTCTGTACCACTCTTTCTGCCTGCCTTCCAGGACTCATGTTAACATTCCTCTCCCCACAGGTTAAAGCATCCGCTGCAAAGTTGAGTGTCTGGAACAAATATCCTATCTGTCCCTGCCATAGATGTACAATACAGCAATGCAATAATTCGTACATTTTATCTTGGTGTGAGTAAAGCAGGTTTTCATCAGTTTCATCTTTATCTTTTGCGAACGGCACTCTGGAGAATCTTTAACCTTTAATTGGAACAAAGAGTGTAATGGGTAAATATTGAGAATGTGCTCATTAGTATAAATGTTGGATGTGGGTGTCTGTTGAACGCTTAGCAGGGTAATTAGACATTTCCCTTGGACTGCCTACCGAGCTTTGTTGAAAGAGAAACACTAATTGTATAACTGGGAGACCCATCAGCAACTCCTCATTAGAATGTCTATGTCCAAAGGCAATTTAAATGAGTCAGTGTAGCATGCACGCCCTGTGCAAAAATGATTTCCCTTACAAAAACACAGGCATCACAATCGTGCAGCTGCATCTCCTGTGTGGCGTTTGGCTTTAAGGGCCACTGCTAGGAGGTAAAGGCAAAACAGATCTATTACAGAGGCAAAGAGGGGCATGCAGTTACAGCTCTACTTTGGTCTGCTAAACAAAGATTAATAACTGAGCAGCATGCAACGGAAGTAAAAGGGAAACGTCCCCCTTGGTGGCTATCATGCCTTGAGATTCTTGCTAATAGCAAGGAAGCTTTCATGATGTGTTTTTGATGGGTGGCAAAAGGTATGAGAGTCAGAGCTTTATCACACCAAGGTTATACTGTGCAATCACTGCGAATTGTGTGCAAAGGACTCCGAAGTTTTCCAGCTTATAATCTGCTTTTATTGTGAAGTACTCTGAAGTTTTCCAGTTTATAATCTGCTTTGACTGTGAAGTACTCTCATGCATCCTGCTTTAATTGTGCTTCAAAGGCAAAAGACCTGACCTGTTTTGGTACTACTTTTGGAGAGAATCATTTGTTGTTTTCTGATCGGCCACTGGGGGCGCAAGAGCAGGATTTGATATGTTTAAAGAAAAATTAAACAAATGCTTACATCTGCGTAAGTTTTAAAGATAAAGACATCAAAATTGGCACAGTAATAGATATTAAGGAGAGCTTTAAGCATACCAAATTTGAATCGGATTGGGTCATCCATTGGTTTTTTATGATTTTTTACATTTCCCCCCTAAAACCCATTTCCTGGTATGCGAAGGATCTTAGGAGTGCTGCTGCCTGGGGTGTGATTTAGCTAGCAACAACAACAACAACAACAACAACAACAACAACAACAACAACAACAACAGCTTAGCACTGTAGGGGATAATTCAAGGGAAACAGGTACGTGGGATGAAGCATTCATTATGGTACAGTGGTTATAGCAGCCTTCCCCAACCTGATGCCCTTTAGGTGTTTTGGTCTTGAGGGGGCATCAGACTGGAGTGTCAGGCTAGCATTGAAGTGACTCACGTTCAAATTCTCATCCAGCCTTGAAACTTATTGAGTGACCTTGGGGCACCACTACCTCTCAGCCTGAGCGCACTGACAGGGTTGTTGAGGATAAGATAGGAGAAGCCATGTACTTCACCTTGAGGTTCTTATAATAAATAAACACATGATATAGTGTAAGACTGAAAGACAGAATTCATGTCAATCTAAGGGCCACTTTGGATATTATATTTTCAGATGAAAAAGTCCACTAATCAAATAGCTGTGGTGTGGTAGGCTGCAACTCTATCCCCATCCACTCATGCTCCATCCACATGTATAGTGGACATGTGGAGGAACATCATTGTATCCATTGGTCTCACCTTGACATTTGTGCATTTGCACAACAGCTGGGATTCCTGATGGCATGAAGAGCCTGTGTGTGTAGGCCAGGGTGAAGCAACTTGGTGTCCTCCACACCCCTTTCTGCACACAGAAAGCAATTTGGCTGGCACTTGAAGGGGCAAGCTCCAATAACCCTGGCCAAGTGTTTCCCATGCCGCTCAGGTCCCAAATCTGGACATGAGCAGTATGGGAAGGGCCTCAGCTAGGGCTTTGAATGCCCGATCCTGCAAGCCCAGCCAAGTGTAGGAGAATTTTCCTCTGTTATTTCTGATTGGGGATGACAAGGGGATTCCCTTTTGCTCCGCTGTCATATGAGAAGAGTACATGGAGTGCAGGGAAATTCTCTGATCAGAGATAGCATGTAATATGTGCAATAATAAATAAAACATGGAGATTCCTGTCCCGAAGGCAGGTGGTGGAGCTTGCAGTGTGGGAGGGACTTGGGTCCACCAAAGAAGCCCAACTTCCACGAGCCAGATTAGGTAACCCCATAAGCCAGACTAGAGCTGGAGATCAGTGGTTGCACTCTCCTGTTTTGTACTCAGGACTGGACCGTATTCAATTATCTCTGTACAGTGGGCGTTTTATATGATGGAGCGTGCTCTGAGTTTAGGGCTTTTAGTTGTGCCTCAAAATTAATAGGGAGCCAATGGACAGATCTACCCCAAGCAGGATATAGCATTATGAAAGTGGTATGAAAGCAGTATATGGAGGCAGGATCTACACTACTGCTTTATAGCAGTATTGCAGTGCACTGACAACTGTTAGGGGCCATTGGTACATAGCATGTACCACTTTCATATTGCTATATCCTGCTTGGGGTAGATCTGGCCAATGTCAGTCTTTCAACACTGGTTACCCTCTTGCAAACTCCCATCAACAAACTGCTACTGTATTCTGAACTCTCTGCTGTTTCTGTACAGTCTTCCAAGGCAGCCCTGTGTACATTATATTACATTAGTTCATCCTGGAACTTACCAAGGCAAAGTTTTATGAGAGAGAGAAAAGAGAGACAAATAGAGATGCTGCCGCCGATGATTGATTTATTCAGGTTTTCTAATTGTTTTCAATGACTGCAATGAAAGTTGACTTTGTCTAGCAGGGAGGGGGTATTCCCCACCCATCCCTCTTTACTCAACTGGTTTGTGTCTTGCCATCTGTCTGATCTGCTACTACTTCAACCCCATTTTTTTCTTTCTCCTAGGAAGTGTGATACAGCTAAAGGGGAACCATGTAGTGAGTGCGATCACATCATGACCTTTATCTGGTCAATCAGATTTCTGTACATGACAATGTCAAGCAGGCAGCTAAGAGTGAGGGCAGTGCTTCCTGGATCAACACTATCTCATTCTAACCAGTTGAACATGGTCATCCCATTTCACACTGAAAAATCACTGAAATGGAAATACTTCTGTGGCTGTTAAAAATGTTAACGAAAATAACTCTCCTTTCAGCTCAGCCATAATTTTAATACTGGCTACATGCCGTTCCTTCCTTATTTTTTATGGTGTTTGTCAGTAGCAGTACCTGCAGAGAAGAAATACAGGTAATTAGAAACCCTTCTGCCACAATACTTAGGCTTATCAAGAAACTAAATAAACCATTCAGTCTTCTTCCTACTGCTGTCTGTCTGGGGTCCTTCATTCGAAGGAGCCTACAGACAACAATGACCAAGACATAAATACAGACGAGTCTCACTTTTCCTTCCTGTTTACAGCCAGGCATACATTTGGACAGATAAACTTGGTTATTGTCTGACCTACCTTCAGGCAGAGGCAGTGTCTCAGCAACAGCAATTTTCAAGGATCGTGTTACCTTGAATTTGCAGAAGCAAAGAACACAGGCTTCTAAAAATAGATAAAAATAATCCTTTTTTCAGGAACTTGCCTTGTTCAGAGGCTGTATGCGTATATTACATATATTAAGAAGTCATGAAAAATTATAGGAATGAATTGGACATGGTGTAAGTAGAATACAAAGTTAGAATGTTCCCACACTTTATACTGCAACCATATTTGATGTGGGTGCTCAGGTGTGTGCAAATTGCAAAGAAGCCTATGGCAAATGCATTAAGACACAACAGAAGGAGTGTACTTCTTGAGATAGCAAGGCAAGATTATATGTTAGTTGAAGTGTTAGATCCTTAGGAAAGCTGAGCATTACTGGCCCCCAAGGCTGTGCAAGACTTCTCTATGTGAAACTGTGAAGAGTATCCCTTGAGGAAGCGTTCCATTATGGCTCTCAAGTTTACAGAACTTGTAATCTGATGAAACTCCAAACAGTGATTCACATTAGCTGCAGAACTTACATTATTCTCTTATCTTATATGGACTGCTAAAGCTTTGCATTAAAATTGGTCTGATTAATGTCTATTGAAACAGGTTGGCTGACTGGTGCCCTATCAAGTCCCTATTATTGCTCTACCTTCTTTCAGCAATCTTTAGATTCGAGCTCTCATCTATATACTTCATACTACCCCATGAAATATACATGGAAACACTGGCTTGCATCCAGATTTCACTTTCAAGGGCTGGAACATCTCCTGACTGAAATTCTGCTCAGGGGATGCTCCTGCTGATATATATATAGAAGTGACATTTGACAATTATCCCCCTCCCCTTGCAGCCACTTGTGTCTTCCAAACATCTGCTCCAGAAGGGTGAGGGACACTCTGGAACAAATATTGGGAGGGTGCAAATGGCTACAGAGGGAGGGAATCAGAAAAAAATCACCAAGCAGAATTCCTCTGATGGATCAAACACCTTCCTTGGATCAATGGACACCTGGATCCATCCCATTATTTGTCCATTATATGATTTTGGCTTTTCCCCAGTGATTCATAACTTTCATTACTGCTTTAAGGCGGATTCCTGCATTGAGCAGGTGGTTGGACTTGATGGCCTTATAGCCCCCTTCCAACTCTACTATTCTATGCTTCTATGATATTCAGATGTATAGGACTGCTGATCAGGCTGCAGCTTCACACTGTGGACTCAGAAGTTTAAGGATGTGTGTCTGTCCGCATGATTGTCAAGCTTTCAGAGAAGTTCCTGGAGGATATGATAAGCTGATATACTCCCAACATTACAACCTATTCATTAGCCATTCTTGTGCATGCATTTTTAATGGGGGCATGGTAAAATAAGATTTTTTAAATTGCCCTTTGACCTCCTTCCTGTGTTATTCTTTAATTTTGCAGCCTACTTTTGGGTGCTTAATTTTGCAGAATGGTGATTCAGAGATACTAAATATGATGAAACAAACCAAGGCATTGAGAATCTGGGTTGGAAGATACATTTTCATCCACTAATCCAGCCTTCCCTTCAGATATTTTGGAACTCAGCTTCCATCAGGCCTAGCCAGGATAGTCAATCATTAGGAATGCTGGGGAGTGTAAACCCCTAGGGAAGCAGCAACATTACATACCAAACCTTATTCAGGATGCTACACCTAGGTATTGATTTCTGCTTTCTTTTCTCACATAAGGATGTTAGACTAAGTAAAAACAACAACAACAACAACACCTTTTCCTACAAAGAGAAGGCCTTACATTAGCTGAGG
Source organism: Elgaria multicarinata webbii (assembly GCF_023053635.1). Lineage (NCBI taxonomy): Eukaryota > Metazoa > Chordata > Lepidosauria > Squamata > Anguidae > Elgaria > Elgaria multicarinata. Next base: position 107,289,445 of record NC_086174.1, read on the forward strand.
GAGGGCAATTCTAGATTCAAACCAATGTTCACAAAATGTGTTCTCTTTGGTTCAGCACTGATAGATTTCATGATAAAATGTATTTTGGCTCTAGCCATAAAATATCTCAAAGGCACCTCTATATATTTGCATTCTATTCCCTGTATCCCTTACTTTCATTGCCATCAAAGTTTAATATCTTACAGAAATAATCCTGGGTGCATAGTAAGAATAAGAATGTTGCGTGCCGTCACTCCATCTTGAGACATGCATTGCTGCATTTCCTTTATTCCATCACCTTATCTTGCCAAATAAATTTCCTTATATACTGTACACTTGTGTAAATACATAAAGCTTCAAAGGGTGTAGATTTTCAACTCAGCTTTCCTTCACTGGTTGGGGGTTTTGTGATTTATTTGTTTGTTTGTTTTTAAAAGAGAGAATAAACCACTATTGAATAAAGGAAATTAAAATAATCAGCATGCTGTATCACACAAGTTTTTTTTCTTTATAATAGCTCAAAACTGCTTTTAAAGAACAAAATGTCTAAGTCTGAAGAGTCTGTTTGATCTTTAAAAGAAAAAAGTACAGCTTCATAGGGAAAATAATTCCTATGAAAATAAATCTTTGTAAGCCGCCCAGAGAGCTTAGGCTATTGGGCCATATAGAAATGTACTGAATGAAATGTTCTACTCTAGGTGAAACTCATGACTATTGTAGGATCAACTAATCATTAGGCTCATCTGTCAAACATGAATGAGAGAACTTCTAATGATTCGGAGGTGTCTCAAACATAGTTTGACTGTGATTTTCATGATAAGAGGAGAGAATCGGGAAAGCCAGCATGCTATGGTGGTTACTTGATGGACTAGGATTGGGGAAGCCCAGATTCAGATCCCCTCTCATTCATCATGGATAAAATTAGGTCAGACACTCTATCTAAGCCTAGCCTAACTTAACATGGCTCTGTCTAAGCCTTGCCTTGCCTTACCTAATTTAAAAGGTCAGAACAAAGTGAAGTACATTGTCCTGGCTTCCTTAGAGCAGGAATAGGAGAACCTCAGGTTGTCCAAATCTCCAACTCTCACCAGCCAGAACCACCAAGGCCTAGGATTAGGGATAATAGGAGTTGTAGTCCAACAACATCCAGAGGGTCACATGTCCCCAGCCCCTGCCTTGCAGGATGGGCTGGGATAAAAATGTAATACATACCATGTCAGACTATACTGCATGGAGCCACCTTGTCGTTGGGGGAAGGTAGCTCCACGCAGCTGCCATAATGAAGGTTAGTAACATCACGCAACATCAGAGAGCACACAAGTTTGCATTATGCATACAGTTCTCAAAATGTGGCTTTTTCCTCTCGTAGAAATTGTGATACCTCGGTGCAGAATACACATAGGCCCAATTATAGGCTGTGTTACTGAATTTGCCTGAATTTTCCATATGAGGATTTCCTTGTTAATCAACAATAGTGACACTCAATTGTCACTCAGTAGTGACAAAATTCTGATAGAATCAGTTGGAGGCGTTTTATTCTTGAACAGTAAGTGTTACACTTATTTTATCCACTAAGAATCAAAACACAAAGAACTATAAGGTAAATAAATGTATTATTTATTATAGAGATTTCTATTCCCATCTTTACAATGCATATGTGTTACTTAAGGGCAGCTTAAAATAATTTTTAAAAACATGGTAGCAAAATAAAGCAATAGTAAGCACATGCACAAAAAGAAACAGGTATAGCAGATAAAATTACAGTCTTCAGTAAAATCTTCCACAAAATTCAGTCTTCAATAAAAGCCTTCCAATTAAAAGCCTGCTGAAATAAGAATATCACTAGCAGTCAGAGATGAGTCCCCGCAAACACTTCTGCAGTGCTGATTTGGTCACTGTGAAAGTCCTGCTCATAGGGTAGCCACTTCTGAATTGCCATAAAGGAGGAAATGCATCACTAAAAAAGGGAACAACAATTTTCATTATATTAATTTATATGTATAGGTGCAAATTTAGAAATAATTATAATTTATTAAAAATATAGCACATCTTGCCATAGTGTGGAAGATGACATGTGTGTCTGCCTGTTCAGTCTGCTACCCAGATGCTAAATATTGATGGGGAAGAGTTCTTATGGTTCTTTACTTTTGAACTGGAAGTGGACAAGACAGACCTTCAAATAAGGACATAAGAACATAGGAAGAGCCATGCTGGATCAGAGCAAGGGTCCATCTAGTCCAGCATTCTTATCATACATTGGCCAACCAGCTGCCCTCAGGAAACCCACAAGCAGTATATGACTCCAACAGCACCCTCCTGCCCATGTTTCCCAGCAACTGATACTGGAGGCAATAGATAGCCATCAAGACTGGGAGCCATTCATCAACTTCTCCAATTTGTCTAACACCCTTTTCAAGCCATCCAAAGTGGTGGCTGTAACTACATCTTGTGGTTGTGAATTCCAGTTTGACTATGCGCTGTGTAGTTTACTTCCCTTTATCTGTCCTGACTTTCACACCAATCAGTTTCCTGGGATGACCGCAGGTTCTAGTATTATTATGAAGGAGGATGGTCCTCATAGTAGAGGGCCCATGGGCACCCTACATTTCTCACTAGTGACCCTGCACTTCGGGGACACTGTTCCTATAGCTATCTGAAAGATACCATAATTATAGGCCTTCAGGCAGGCCCTAAAGTTTTACCTCTTTACCTTGGCCGAAAATTTAGTTAGGATTCTACTGAGGCCACTGTGTACATGGTGCTATTGGGTTAACTGTTAATTTTAATCTTGATCTTCTGTTTTTAGCATTGTTTTATTATGGTTTGTGGTTTTTAAGTTTTGTTGGATATCACCTTGGTAGCGTTTTATTCCTGAGATGTGGCTTATAAGTCTTTTGAATGAATAAATGCATTCATAAATATCCCTTGTGTTTTTACCATGAAACAAAGAGGCCAAGGAGAATTCCAGTGTTCCTTCTCTTGCCTGACACACCCAGGATAAAAGGGGAAACAGCTTCTTTTGATAGTGGGGTGGTGGTGCTAAAAACTGCAGCCTCAATTATTCCCTACTTGCATCTCACAAACCTTCCTTATATATGGCTTTCAGTGTAAACATGCACTCCTTTTTTGTTGATGTTTGCAAACTGAATCAAGACTTTTCCTATAGTAGGGAATGTGCCCACCACACCCAAAATGTACCACACCGTTTCTAGATCGTCTGTTTCTTACACATTTTGGGATCAACGCCTCAAAAATGTTTGACAGACAAAAGCCTCAAAGCTCTATTTTTCTTATGCTAGATTCTCCACTGAATTATCCTTTGCTCAAAAAGCCCTGTTCATTTCCAGTCCTAATTATACAGTTCAGAAAGGAAATAAAAATAGAATGTTACACTTATATCTTTACCAAAACAGAAAGGGAACACCACAGCACATGACTAAAATATTAAAAACCTATAATATCACCAGTCAACTTTACATCAGATTTGTTGTAGCTTAAACATGTATGATTCTATCCATATATGAAGAATAATTGTAAACAAAAATGTACAGACTGTTTGTCTACTATATTCTACAAGACAACTATCAAATTGAAATCATATTTGGTAGAAGTCTTCCAATTACTATTGTTTAGGTACTCTTAAAATATATAATATAAATACTTAAGTGGAACCTTATATATTTATATGTGTTGTAGTGTGGAGTACTCCTGTTCAGCATAGGGGGACAGGTATCCTACTTTACAAAGGCCAGTTCTGTGTTGGCAAAGGATGTTCCTCAATTTGAAGATGTCCAGTCCACGTCTAGTTCAAAGTCAAGGAACCATAAGAAGGGAAAGCCCAGGGACCTTGAAGTTCCCCGTCAGCACTTAGCACCTGGACAGCAGACTGAGCAGGCATACAAGTTGCCTGATCAGTCTCCTCCACTGTGGTGAGACGTATTGCGCTTTTATATCATGTTTTTATACTGTCGTTTTATACTTTGGACGGTTTTAATTTTTGTGAACCGCCCAGAGAGCTTCAGCTGTTGGGCGATATAAAAATGCAATAAATAAATAAATATTGCACTTCTATATGAATTCTAGTCATTCTTTCTAAATTTCCGTACCATTATCCTCTCCTCCAAACGGTCAGTTGTTTTTGCCCACTGAGCATGCTTCCCTTACCAGCCTACTGGTAAGGGAATGTTTTAAAGATGTTTTAACATTTTAAAGATGTTTTCATCATGTATGGTATGTTTTCAATCAGTTTTTAATGTGTATTTTATATCATGTTTTCATACTGTTTATTTTATACTTTGAATGGTTTTAGTTTTTGTGAACTGCCCAGGGAGCTTTGGCTGTTGGGCTGTATAAAAATGCTAATAATAATAATAATAATAAATAATAATAATAATAATAATAATAATAATAATAATAATAATAATAATTTGAGGGGATATTCTCCCCTGAGAGTTTTATTCCTAAAGTTTTTTTTGTACTTCTCAACCCTCTGGGTTCCCACAAGCCTGCTTACACTTTCCTCTAGTCTGTGGATGGTGCCATTATGGATACATAATGACTGGATTCACACAACATGCTAATCCATGATGGTTTATGTTAGTGTGTTCTTTGTGGGATGTTTCCTCCCACCCCTAACAGGGGGTTATTTTCCCCCAAATAAGCCATTCTGAGAACCCACAATCTGTAGTAAAGGTTATTTTAGCTAGGGATGTGCTCCGCTCCAATTAGAAGCAGAGAATCAGAAGCGAATTGGCCTGCTCCGCCTTGCCCAGAGGCGGAGTAGAAGCGGACCGGAGACCCATAGAAGCACGGCGAAGAGAAGCGGCCATACGCGGAGCGCTTCTCTTTTTGCGGACCGATCCGATCAGCATTTTGAAAAATTTCGCCCATAGGATTGCATTGCGGAAAAGAATAGGGGATAACTGTGTTGTTTTTAAAGCTATCTTTCTGAAACTTCTTGTTCTTAGAGAGTCGTGGCTGGGGGTCATTTTGAGCCTACTCTCAGCTCTCTGTGTGCTGCGGTTCGCTTGCTAGAATTTTTGGAAAAATCGGGTAAAACAGCGGGAAAATACCTTTTTCGAAGGGCTGAGGGGCAGAGTCAACTCCCGGTCATGATCACATGACCCCATAGTTGGAGGAGGGGATAGGCAAAACGGGTAACTTGGGATTCTGGGAACTTCTCTTTCTTAGTCTGAACGGACTTTTCCCAGTGTTTTATAAAAGAGTAGCTCCACCAAATGCACAAACACAACCTGAAATCATATACTAAGCCAATAATAAGAGATAGAAAAAGCACAGCACTGCTACCCACCCTAACTTTGGGGAACAACTGAATAGATGTGGTTCAAGGGGATGAGCTCCCCTAGGGCAAGGACGTGCCCTGTGCACTCTCCTGCCCTTGGAGGGCCATCAGAGCCCTCCAAAGGTAAATCACTGGAGTGAATGCCTATCATGAGTTGAAGTGATCGTTTGCTTCTTAAAGACTGCTACCTAGACAGGACCAGTCAAATTGGCAGATGATTCCCCCTCCTCTTGGGCACGTCCACTCCCCTCTTACTGGTAAAAGACAGATATAGCCTTTTTAAAAAAAATCTTCTTGTTGTTTATTCAGCAACACTGCTGCTTTTAATTCCACCCCTCCTTTGTTTATTTATTTATTCCATTTTATATGCATTACTAGCTTTGAAACTGTCCTTGGCTCACTTCCTTGTGCCCCCAGAAATGTCTGCTGCCTGTCTGCCTTCCCTCCCTCCTCCCCTGCCCACCTCGCAGTGATGGTTTGGTTTTTGTGTGTCTTGCTTTGACTCAGGGGATAAATCCTTCCTGCGCTCACTTAGACTTTTGGAAGTTCCAAATACATTTTTCAAGTGTGGAAGAAGATTCATATTTAGGTTTATCTCTACTCCCCAATTCATGGCATGTTGGGATTTTCTTTGAAATGGGCCCATTGAGCTGTCTGCAGATACTGGGGTGTCCGACTTTCATAAATTCCCCAAAAATCCGGGGATGATGGGATTGGCTTGAAACTTGGCGTCCATGTGGACACATGGGTAAGCTGTCATGGGACTGAAGGTGAGGTTTCTGACATGCAAATTGACGTAGTTGTAAAATGGGACTTGATTTGGGGTGAGTTAAAAGGTTAGAGCCCCGCCAAAAATCAGGGGATGATGGGATTGCCTTGATTTTTGGCGTGCATGTGTATCCCTGGATAAGCTATCATGGTGCCGAGTTTGAGGTTTCTAACATGCAAATTGACGGAGCTATCGAAAGGGGTGTGAATGGGGTGCCCGATTTTCAAAAATTCCCCAAAAATCAGGGGACGATGGGATGGGCTTGAAACTTGGCGTGCGTGTGTATACATCCATGAGGTGTCATGGTGCCAAACTTGAGGTTTCTAACTTTAACAGAGAAAAGTTGTATACTTTTTTAGCTTTCAATGCAAGCCTATGGGGGGAGGGGGAAACGGAGCTCCGATCCGGATCCGGAGCTCCGCAGAGGAGCGGAGCAGACATAGGCAGAGCGGGGGCGGAGTGGAGCGGCCCAATCCGCAAATCGCAGATCTGGAAGAGAAGCGGAGCAGGGGGTCCGTCCACACCCCTAATTTTAGCTATGGTGGGTTAGTATGTTATGTGTCGTGCCAGCGTGGGTTATGGAGATCGGTTCCAGAGCTGCTTGGCAAAAGTGCCCAAAAATGCTCCTCTTGGGTGATCTCTATTCACACCGCAAAGGAAGCTGGGCTCCCTGCCTGGCTGGGCAGGAGGACTACAGGAGGAGGAGGATGGGCTGGTGTGTGTGTGTGTGTGTGTGTGTGTGTGTGTGTGTGTGTGTGTGTGTGTGAAATAAACTACTCTGTGTAGCTTCTTTGCCTGATCACCTGACAGGAGCACAGTAGGTTGTTTGCATAACTATTTACCCATTGTAGCTTGCCACCTACTATGGGTCAGCATGATATATGAACCCAGCCAATAAGTGTTATGCAGTGAAATGAGATTGCTATTACTATAGAGATCTATATTTCATATTAGATATAATGGATTGGATACAGACTTAGTCAAACTTTATTTTACTGTATTTTGTTGATTTTAAAGGCTTGATTAATTGGGCAGCATTGAAATACCTGAAACAAACCAACAAATAAACCCATTGAAATCAATGGGAGAAGTTTTAAAGATGTTTTATTTGAATCAACAGGAGTCAACTTCAAAACAATGAAAGCTTGGATGTATGTTGATTTATGCAATTTCTCTTACATGTATAATTATCCATTCTGAGGTTCAGAATACATAGCAATTGTTTTAGAGTCAAAACTGAGTGTGTAGGTTACTTTAGGAATGTCTGCCGCATGTTAAAATCTTTGTTGTTGGTGGGGTTGTTGCAGTCATAAAGAAGCCTTTCTTGTCTTTGCTGACACCCAGAGCATGAATCAGAACTAATAGAACACTCAGGTGTGAACTCTAGGAGCAGAATCCAATGGGCTGCTTCCCCCCTGCCCCAATTCCCCGCCCCAAGCAGTGGGTCCTACCAATTCCATTGCACAAGCGGGACCCACCGCTTACGCAGAGAGTTTTCGCATTTCTCTTATGTGAGCTCTGCTGATCTTCCTCCTTCCAGAAATGAGCTTTTCCACTTGTTTTGGGTTGCCCCAGAAGTGCTAAATAGCCATTGCACAAGCAGTGTGACCTGCTTGCACATCAGAATTGGTGAGGCATAAGAGAATCAGCAAGGTAATTGCCCCAAGGTAGAACCTTACTACTGGTTTCTGGGTAGCTTGTTAGCCACAGCAATAAACCACCCTCCCCAGGTTCACATGTCATGATAAACTGTAGTGACCACCTACTGCAGGTTGAATATTCACAATGGCAGCCAGTGGGTGCAGTGAACATGCAAACTGGGTGTCTGTTTACTTAATTGGCTGCCACTTGACCCACCCTGAACATTAACTTCACTCTTACAAGCCTGGTTGTAGGCCTCTACTTGCTTACAGATAGTCCTTCCCCCAATAGCCACTCACTAGCAACAACGTGCCATAGAACCGGGATACTAACAGAGACCTGACCCTGCCGCAAATCCAGATGCCAGCTCTGTCCTCATATCTGCTCCAGACACAATTATCGTGACCAGTATGTATGCCTGTCTTTTCAGCCTGTTGCTCAGGAGCAAATTGTTGATGGGCAACCATTCTTATAGTTCATTATCTCTAAACCTTCAAATAAAAGATTGATCTCTGTAAAAGAGGACACCTGATCACCCTAGTTATCCTTGAGGATTAAAGTCATGGATGCTGCTGTGTTTACGCAATGCATCTGGGAAAACATAGAATCATTTATTTATTTATTTATTTATTTATTTATTTATTTATTTATTTATAGATATTTATCCCAAGGAACTTTATAATGCAAAAATGATAGAATATGGATTATGTGGTGAATGTCCCAGTGAACCTGATGGGATAGACTTCTGAGTAGATATGTTTTGAAATCTCTGCCCTGAGCTACAGGCTCAATTCAAGGTGTTAGTACTAGCGTACAAAGCCCTAAAAAACTCAGGCCACATGTACTTGAAGAAACACCTTCCCCAGTACCAACCAGCCTAGGTCAGGGAGGCTTTACTTATGGTTCCCTTGACAAATGTGGCCTTATAGGGCTACCACACATAGCAGGGCTTTTTGGATAGTGGCACCTCGGTTATGGAATTTCCTTCCAGTAGAGAACCAGCTGCCCCCTATATGCTGTTGTCATTTATGCACCAGTTAAAAACCTATTCATTTATGCAGGCTTTGGGGGTATAGGCAACTGCTCCATTTGCTTTTGATTATGTTGATGGTTTTGTTGTATTTCATTACTTATTACTTATTACATTTATACCCCACCTTTTTTTCCTCTTCCAAGGAACATGAAGCATTTGCCAAGATCCTTGTCCTCCTCTCCATTTTATCCTCACAAAACCCTGTGAGGTAGGGAAGGCTGCAAGTCAGTGACTGGTCTAAAGTGAGCTTCATGGCTGGGTGGGGATTAGAACCCGGATATTCAGAGTCCCGGTCCAACACCCTAACATCTACACCACACCATGTAATATATAGAAATATATATCATTATATATTTGTTATTTTAGAGTCTTAATTTTAATGTAGTTTATGTCATGAACTGAGTTTTATAGAAGTTGTTAATCACCTTGGGTTATTTTTGAGGAAGGGCGGGATATAAATCAAATAAATAAATAGAATTCTATATCTGTTCTGTTATCAAGGGAGATTATCCTAGTTCGTTCTATTTCAATTATATTGCATTTAATTTTGTTTTCAATGTCACCTCTCTCTTCTTCAGTCAATTATCTCCTTTTTATTTCTAGCTTCTCTTGGTGGTTTGGTTCTTGGGTGCACTGACCGCAAGGACCAATGGAAAGAGTCATATGTTGGTATTTTAAAAAAATAAATCAGCGATATGTAGATTCTGAAGAATGTGTTGAAATATCAACTGTGAGTATCTTTTCCTCACCTGTTTCAAAGCACAGATTGTCACCTAAAGCCAAATCATTCTTTTGCTGCCATGCCTTGTTTTAAGAGATCAGTAGTAAATCTGAATAAAAGGGACAGTATTGGCACAAGCCTGAAAAGAGCTTGGTTTTAATGATTGGCCCCAAAGGGATTTTCTGTTTTGAACATTCCTTTCTTGTGTGTGTTTACATGCACCTAACCCTAAACTCACACCTATCAAACTTCAACTTAATAACGCACTTGTTGAATCGTCATATCCGTATCTATGAAAGACAGACAAAAATGTAATTTCAAAATATATTTAGTGCTCAACGTTTCAGCTTCCACCTTCATCAGGCAGCAGCGATGTTAAATGGATACCAAGAGTGGCAGTTTGGAATACTGGGAGAAAATACCTATGAAGACAAATGTAGAGGTGTGAGTAGTTCAAAGCTAGTGAACTGTCCTCCATGTTAAGGCCAGATGTATTTAAGAGTTCTGGATCCGTAGATCCAAAAGCTTTTCTTTCTGTCAAGCATGTCAGTGTCCCTTGTTTGTTCAGTTGGAATCAACTGGAAGTCTAAGAGACTATGTGCAGGTGAGTTACAAATGTCTTGCAACAGGCTGCTGTAGTTGTAGTTTTTAGTAAGAATTGCAGATTTGTGGTTATGGAATAATATCTATTCAGGATTCAGATCTTATCATAGTTGCTTAAAAGTAACATTAAAAAAAAAGAAAACCAGAAAGAAAACCAGTATGGACAAATTTTAAAATAGATTTTTAAAAATTAAAAAAACGAATCATCCTGATCGTTCCCACAGGGCCCTTGGTAGAAGACAGCCCTGTAGCAAAGAAAGGCCAGCTGGAAGAGGTACAGGTGCTTGGTATTATTCTCATCTACATTCCACTCCTGGTATCCTTCTCACAGGGCAATTAATGGTAGATGGACCTGGTTTGGGGAGGTGAAAATCCACCTGGGGAAGGCACTGTGGTATTCTTCACTGCCTCTCTCCTTCTCCTGGATTGCTTCTCACAGGGCAATATGTAACACGTTCATATAGTAATACAAGCGGAAATAGACTTTGATGGGTGGTCTGTAGAGAGTTAAGTTGCTTTCTTTCTTTGAAGATGACATACCTTTGAAGATTGTATATTGCGGCCGCACTATTTATTTCATTTACAGCACGATTTAATGTAGCTTTTGGTTTATTTTCCTGCTTGGGGGTATGCTGGTAGCATAAAAAATATCTCTCGATGCAGCCAGGTAGCAATATTGAGGGTTCTTCTCTGCCATGCCAGTCTCTGGATTAAGTGCTGTGGATATTTCTCCAACTATAATCGACTTGACAACCAAGAACATTTTGCACAGTTTCTGGAAAAAATGGTAATTGCAATCTGCACATTGAAACTGTGGCCCAACTTTCACTGAAATAAACCATTCAAATCTATGATGAACATCAAAGTTGTGGACATAAAAGGAAAAGCAGTAAATTGTAGTACGATGAAATAACTGTTTAATTATGTCAAATTCTATATAATTTGAGTGGTTACCTCCAATGTGCGTTATTTAAAGTTACACCTAACTTCTCTTCCTTTTCTGAATGAAACATTGTCTGCTACAAGTTATGAAACTGATCAGACCGCTATTTGATCATTTGGAACTTGGAAATGACTCACAAACTTGTCTGTATTTTGCTGCTTCCTTGTTGCGAAGCAACAGGCTGCACCATGCAAGGCTAAGCTACTGTACACAATCTTAACCAGGAAAAGAATCTCAAACAAGCTTAAATAATGGAACATATGAAAACATATTCACTGTCTTTGTATATTACACACACACACACACACACACACACACACACACTGACAGCAGGGCCATCAGTGCATTTATGTCTTTATTAAATAAATTAAATAGACATCAAAGCAACGTTGGTGAACTAGTGATGCCCAGGCTGAACTAGTGTAACATGCTCTAGCTCTGACTACTTTTAAAGATGGTTCTGATACTTCAGCTGATGCAGACTGTGCACCCCTGAGTCCTGGTGGGGAACAGGCGGTCGGTTCATACGGACCCATATTGCAGCAGTTGCACTGAATACTGGTATGTCTCTGAACCCAATTGAATATGCTGGTTTTAACATTTTAAAGTTTTGAACGGTTTGGAACCAAGTTTCTTGAAGGTCCACTTTCGCTCATCAACAGAGGCTGTTCTCACTTACTTGCCTTTGAGAGCAGTCTGGTTGGTGGACATTAAGAAGATGGCCTTTTTTGTAATGGCCCCACATCTTTGAAATGCATTACCAGCTGGAATCTATCAGCCCCTATTATTTCAGTTGTTTAGGAAAACCCTAAGACCCCACTTTTTTTTTCTTGGGTTTTCTCTCGAGTTCTATTTTATTGGACTGATGATGGTTTTAACTGAATTGATTTATTGGATTTTAGTATCTGGAGACTGATTTTTTGATAGTTACTGCATTTGATATTAGGGGTGTGCACTCCGCACCAAAAATCTGTGGGTCCGACGGACCTCCAAAATCGTGGTGCAATTAGGAGGCAGTTTCAAAACTGTTAGAAACCCGCAGTGCAGTTAGATCGTTCGGAACCCCGAATGTATCCACAGGTATCCAAAGGATTTTTAGGTGACATGGGGGCACATTTCATATTGATGGATGGCGAACTGAAGACTTCCATATTAGGGAGACGCTGAGGGTGAGGGAGGGGTAGTTTTGAGATTGACATCTGTGGCTAACCAATAGCCACAGTATCCATACTTAAAGATGGCCTAAAATATTTTCAATAAGTAAATTGATCAAGCCTGAAGATATTTTTATGAGCATATTGCCCTGGATCTATAAAGCTATTGTCCAGATCTTGCAAGATTTTCTGGAGCCAAACAGAAGTAGTATTAGAGCAGAATATTCTAAACAGTGAGTTGTTGGGCTGGCCCTTCCCCAGAACAGAAAAAGTATGTCTGTGTAGTTTGAGAGAGAAAAAGATTTGTGCTTCCCAATCTGACATGCCTTCACAAGAACTACAAATCCCAGAGTCTCTTATGTGTAGGCAGGAAGGAGGCCCAACAATCCAAAATAAACAGGGACGTTGATCTCAAAGACAATAGGAGTCAGTGCTGCTGCTAGGATTTAGGGCCCAAAATATGTGTGAATAATTGTCTAGCTCATACAAATAGTGAAGTAGATGATCGAAAACAAGATGAAAATTATTTCAATATAGAGATTTGGTTCCAACATCATGGTAGCAAATTATGGCTTATTTAACCACTATTTGCAGGGTTGCGCATTGCTTGTGAGCCACTTCAACTTTCTGTAAACAACCTCTGATTGGTGGGATCATACGTTGTCAGTGTGACATGCAAACCCAGACCAAATCCAGCTAACCCATGGTGGCTTTGGAATGGTAGTTCATGATTTACAATTTAAAAATTTAAAAATTATTCCATTTATAAAGTTTTGGTCCAGTAGAATAAAAAATAAATAAAATCAAAGCATCAACAGCATCATACTTCTATTAGGGCTAGGGATGTTGGAGAAATCTGTAATGAATCAAATGACTTTGGATTTCTAGGAATTTGACCTATGGATTCCGCAATGGAACAGCTTTTCCCGAGTGGCACCGATTCCATAGACTTGCAGACCGGTTGTTTTACTTTCTGGAATTTTATGCACATTTAGTTGTAGAAAAATACATAAAATATAAAAAGACCAGCCAAAAATGTGCATTTCCAAGAATAGTCAAAAGAAACAGGGTGTGATCTGATGCATGATAGTAGAAAAGCCCCAGTGTGTGCCATACTGTAAATTCAGGAATTTAATAATCATTCATCAGATAGACATGCTCTTGTGTATCAAACACAACTGGGGGACTGTCTATATGCAGGCAAAGCCCCGCAGTGGCTGCAATTCTCCACTGTGTCAGTTATTAGACGCAGATGCAGCTTCACAGCCACCCCGGGGCTTTCCCGCAATGCTATTAAGTTCAATCAATCAGCACCATCTAATCGCAAAGTTATAGTGTCATGCTGGCTTTACATGCTGTGAACCTCCCACAATTATTTTAAATACTGCATTATCCCAAGGTGTTTTAAAAGCAAGATTACCAGGGGAAAGTGCAGGTGACGTCCTGGAGGATCACAGCATCATGTAAAGGAACATTCAATAAATAATTCATATAGAGAAGCTCTACAGCTTCCATGGGCAAGACAAAGAAACGCCATGAGTTCTTGGAACTAAGTTTTCACAGCCCTTCCAGATGGCAAGTATGGGTTGATCCAAGTTTAAATATCTAGGAACGAATGGGCAAAGACTCTAAAATCACTATACATTACCATTTCTTTAGAAGGCAAGTATTTACACATATTATATTTTTTCAGCCAATCATGCAATCAATGCATATTCACCTATTCATCCAATCAGGTCTTTGAGAATTTTTCACATTCCAATTTATATCCAGTTCCAATTTCAATATCTGATATAGTGATTGCTAATAGCTAATCCTATTCAATTCAAAACAATCATACTATGTATGATCTAACCAACGTTAAGCACTTTGAAGTCCCATTGCTTTCCAAATGAAAAATTTAAGCACATGCTTAACATTTTCATTGAAATCAGTGGGTTAAATCCAGGTTTAGAGTAAACATCATAGAATAAATGGGGGATATTTGCCATGACTTACTTGTGTCCTGTAAAATAGCCTGAAACATCATGTACTGATTTACTAGGCAGTCTTCCCATGGGATATGCAAAGTACATAATTAACCCCAAAGACTGAACTTCAAGAGGTTTGGTATGCCTCAGGAAGACTAAATCGCCAAACCCAAGTTCCTACAATTCTTTAACTTCAATTCTCCTACAGTTATAACAAGCTGGAATGAAAAAACAGCACGTTCGTAGCAAAATTAGCATAACCAATGGTCTAAAGTATTTAGTGAGCTTAAAGAAGAATTGCATTGGACTGTATCCAACGTTCATCTCATTCATTTCAATAAGTCTACTCTAAGTAGGACTAACACTGGGTAGATTCCAATTCTGAATTGTTATCTCTGAGCCAAAAAAAAATGAACAAAGGACCTAAAGGTTATCTAATGTACTAAAAGAAGTTCTTCGAGGAAAGAACTGTCCTTTTTAACAGGGGGGAAAATAAAAATAAGAAGCACTAAACCACAATAACCCATTATTAAGCAATATATTCAGTGTTCACCAAGCCCAGGTGATCCAAGCAAGGGATACAAAATAGGCAGAAATATCAAATTGCATCAACTATTTTTGACCCAGGGGACAATTCCTTCCCAATATCAAACAGAATTATCCATTAGGCTTAAACTGGGTATGCAAAATCCTTCAACTAAATGTTTCTAAGGTAAGAGTACATATTAGTGAAGTTCAATCAAGCATAACACATCTTCATTAGCATAATTCATAAATCCAGTCCAGACTTTATAACATAGGCAAAAGACATAAAATTTCCTCAGTTTTTCATAACTGCGTGCCAGAAACTGGTCACTTAATGTGAACCATTCAGAATACACACACACAGAGAGCTTACACAAATTATTATGTTAGTTGTTTACCGAAAGGTTTCCTTTTTCAAGGCAGACTATTACTTCTTGTGCTGTAAATGTAAGACACTAACAAGAAAATTAACTGCAAATCTTACATTCTTTAGGGGTCCAGTAAAGAAAAATAAAGATTTCACTATAATTTTAAGAAACACAGTAAAGCTTTGATGTCATCTAGCCAATAATTAGAACTGTTAGGATCTGTAATTTGAAAGTACTACAAAAACTAAGTAGACTAACAGTTATTGATAGTTGTTAAAAGCAAGTCAATAAATCTAAAGAAACTTTTCCGGATAGCATAAAAAAGAAAAAATGTGTAGAAATTGGCTGTAAGAAATCAAGATTACAAGAAAGCTATCAATTTTTTGACACAATACTGGTTGTGTCATTTTTCTTTTTGACAACAGTTTATCCACTATTAAGGGAGGTGACTCTAGGCAAATTACAAGTTAGTGGCTGTTTTCATAAGCTACTATTATTGTTTAGCATAACTATTTTTCCAAATCTGCTAAATCCCCTTTACCTCCACTTCACATCCATATTCCCCCAATTACGGAATGATCTCTCCAACAACGCCCGCCTGGCACCAACATTACTATCTTTTCAGCACCAGGTTAAAACTTTTTTTCATTCCCAGGCATTTAGCAATATGTGTGATGAGCTTCATCAATCCTGGATTTGTTTTTACAGTTGCTTATAAAGTTGTTTATAGTTGTTTTTAGTTGCATGTTTCTTTGTATGTTGCATTTTTTTGCAGTTTTAATTTTTGTATATTACTTTTGTTTTAATCACCCAGAGAGATTCAGCTATGGGGAGTATAGAAATGTAATAAATAAATAAATAAATCTAACCACAGCACAGGAAGAGAGTGAGTGTTGAAATGATCATAACAATGTCAAGTGCTACCTAACTCATCTAGCAGCATTATATTAAATCAATACCTTCAATGCCTAGAAGCATGAGATTAGACTCCTCTGTGGGTTTATGAAAGCCTATCTTCTCTAGGCAAGTTATTAAAAAATGATGATCATCTTAGTAATTCTCAGGAAAAAATTGGAAGAATATCAAACTTTAGCTATATTTCTTGATAAATGGGAGAGCAAGCAGGAAGGAGATATTGCACTCATGTCCTATTTGTGGGTTTCCCACAAGCAGCTGGTTGGCCATTATATGGACAGAAGCCTGGTCTAGATGAACCCTTTGATCTGATCCAGCATGGCTCTTCCTATGTTCTTGCTCCTATTCACTTCTTGCCTCACATGTGATTACCAGACCTTAGTTCTACCTATCAGTCACAAGGCATTGTGAGAGTAAGGCCAGGCCAAAGCCGCGGTTCAACCTTTCTTGAAGCTGGGATTAGATCCAGAGAACCTTAATAATTAAGAGGGTGGATTCACATAATCAGGCTATTTACAAGACAATCAAGTTCTAAGAGCTTCCATTAAGTATGGAACTTCTCATTATCATACATATGTCATATTATGCTACCCAAGAATCAGTGATTATTTTTACATCTTCCAAACAATAAGCTTGAACACAGTTTACAAAATGAGCGCACAGAAACTACCATTAAATTATGTTATATTTTAACAGTGAATGTTAAAACAGAATTAACAATTTGTATGTTAACTTTGTATTAAAAACTTCGTTTCCAAAATGTTTAGACGTATGAGATGCTAGGAATACAATATTAAGGATTTCATTATCATGTGCTGTATTTTGGCATGAAGCATGTAAAATTTTCACGTCCACAAGTATCTCTTTTTGTGTGATAACACATTCTAAGGGCTTTTATCCACAAATACAGGTTGAATAGGTGTACACTGCCATCTAGACAAGGTTTTGAGAGCAGCATTGAAATTGAAAATAACTTGCAATCATCAATGCAATACATCTAATTCTTATTATTTTAAAATGCATCAAGATGTAGGTTATCTTCTTTAGAACCATGTGTTAGTAAGTAAAATGTAATGGTTCGAAGAGCTGAAATGAACCAATTTAGAAATGTTACTATTTTTCTTAACTAGATCTCAGATCACAGAAATATTTTTGTGACACTTTCCAATATATTAAAGACAAAAACCCCGAGTATTCTTAATTATACACATCCATAATTATGCCTCAAGGAACAAGGGAGAGTATTTTCCCAAAACAAATAGAGAAGTACTCCTTTTCCTGGACAGCAGAATCAGAAGGAGCATTTCAAGCCTTATACAAACCACTGGTACTTCAAACCAGGTCATCTGACATTTCCAAGATTACTAGTGTATTAGTTTTGACATATAGTGGCTGTGTTCATACATGCCAAGTCTAAAATCCTGATTAAACTAGGATATGCATGAGTGGCATGCATCCACACACTGCTACTTCGGCTCTCCGTTCACACAAATGGCAAAATAAGCATGATTTCAGCACTTCACCATGGATTCCTATGATGTGCAAACCTGGAACTATGGTCAAGTGCTTGCAAACAAGCCAGGATCAGAAGCCGGCTTTTTCACTACACTCTAGACATCCTCATACTTGACATATGTAGCCTGTCAGAGGCCTTTCCAATTCTAAAATACTTATCCTTTCTTAAAATCAAGACCCTAGTACCGTATTTCTTCGATTGTAAGACGCCATCGATTGTAAGACGCACAGTAATTTCAGTACCACCAACAGAAAAAAAAGCTTTGATTCTAAGAAATAATAATCGCACCCGCGATTCTAAGATGCACCCCGTTTTTAGAGATGTTTATATGGGGGAAAAAGTGTGTCTTAGAATTAAAGAAATACGGTACTTTTCATTTATTTTTGCCTATTTGAATCTGTCTCGAGTGTTACTTTCTGTTTGTTAGATGTTATATATAAGTGCTGTCACTTCCCATATTCCCTTACTATGTTCCCTGCTGCTGAATTTGAACTACTTCTATAGATTTCATTTTGAGTTAAGTCCTGTTCTCTGGTTCGGACTGTGTGTGTGTCTCTAGTCTCTGACTACTGCAATTCATCTTTCTCTCCACCTCTGTTTTTGTGGTGTGTGAGAGACTGATCCACACAAACACTATTCTTTATAGAGTGGTCATAAGAACTATTGTTAACTCACATCAAGTGTCTCTAACTATTTTATTTATGATAACCTGTAGCTACTGTCCTTCTGAAATGTTTTTAAGTTACTCAATTAGGGGCACCTCCACAATGTTCACATACAATTTTCCCACAAAACCATGTGTGAGAGGGCTCAAATCCCTTTTTATTCCTTCCCCCCGCCGCCCATTAACTTTAAAGGTACCTAGTACATAAAAACCCTGAACCCATCGTTCCGAATTTGCAAGCTATTGGTATGTATGCTATTTTTGCCCAACAGAACAGGTGGGTACTTACATTCTTTTTCTGATAACCCTGAAACTGGAATGGCTGCTCTTGCACAATCCCCCAAACCCACCCCGCACCTCTCTGTCTGGAATTTGGCAGGATTCATCACATCAGAAGAGGCTACTCTGTTTAAAAATGTTGTCTAATTTTATCTAAAAGCAAAGATGTTATAGGTGTTGGTTGATTTCCCAATGATGTTTGATGGGGAGGCACAAAACTTTGGATTTCATGAACTGAAGTTTTCATTCAGACCTGAGGCACATCAGGTGGCTTCTGAAGTGCTCCAAGCCAAATCAGGCTGCTTCCTGAATTGTGGAAACAGCATCTAAACTGAATCTTCGTTTAGTGCACATCCCTATTTTACATGCAGCAAATAACTGTAATAGTCAGCTCCCCAACTTATCTACATAGTGAAAGGAGTGGGGATTGTGTAACCACTATTTCAAGGCACCCTGTAAACCAAAGGTAGGGAGCTGAAGAGAGTTGGGGAGGCGCACTGAATACTCTGAGGGCCATACCCCTGCCCTGCCGCATAGGCTGCAACCGTAAGTGGCCACACAGCTGCATTCCCAGTCATTCTACTGAAATAAGGTGATTGGGGAACGTGTGTCTTGTTTTCCAGCAGAAAACAGCTGTTTCATGGGGCTTTGGGGAAGACAATTGTATTTATTTATTTATTTATTTATTTATTACATTTTTATACCGCCCAATAGCCGAAGCTCTCTGGGCGGTTCACAAAAATTAAAACCACAATAAAACACCCAACAGGTTAAAAACACAATTACGAAATACAGTATAAAAAGCGCAACCAGGATAAAACCACACAGCAAAATTGATATAAGACTAAAATACAGAGTTAAAACAGTAAAATTTAAATTTAAGTTAAAATTAAGTGTTAAAATACTGAGTGAATAAAAAGGTCTTCAGCTGGCGACGAAAGCAGTACAGTGTAGGCGCCAGGCGGACCTCTCTGGGGAGCTCGTTCCACAACCGGGGTGCCACAGCGGAGAAAGCCCTCCTCCTAGTAGCCACCTGCCTCACTTCCTTTGGCAGGGGCTCACGGAGAAGGGCCCCTGTAGATGATCTTAAGGTCCGGGTAGGTACATATGGGAGGAGGCGTTCCTTCAGATAACCTGGCCCCAAACCGTTTAGGGCTTTAAATGTCAATACCAGCTCTTTGAATTGGGCCCGGACCTGGACTGGCAGCCAATGAAGCTGGAAAAGGACTGGCATAATGTGATCTCGCCGGCCAGTCCCTGTTAATAACCTTGCTGCCCTATTTTGTACCAGCTAAAGCTTCCGGACCGTTTTCAAAGGCAGCCCCACGTATAACGCATTGTAGTAATCCAAGCGAGAGGTTATCAGAGCATGGATAACTGTATTCTTCTGGGAAACAAGGTACGTGCTCCCCACGTTGTCTTGGTTCCCAGCAGAATTGCTTGGAATCTGGCAATGCAGCACTAGTGTGAGTTGAGCCACAGTGGCAGTGTACCCAGTCCTCTGGGGGGCTGCATGGGCCACATGTCGTCCACGCCTGTCATGTACCTATTACATTTGTAATTTATGACGATCCTCATTAGTTGTGCCAGCTCCCATATACTTAAATAAGCTTTGAGCTAGCAATCTTACATAAAGACATTGGGATCACAGGTCGTTTTATAATTCCAACTTAAGTGTGTTGGATTTAAAAAACAATGTAACAGTTTATATCCACTGATCACTCAATGGTGTCTTAATGCCAAAGTGTACAACCACAGCCAGTTTTAGGTTAATATACATAGTAGGTTTATTGTGAAGTAATTGTAAACATACATTTATCAATTAAGGCAACAAAAAAAAGCAAAGCAAAGTCCTCTTGATTGCAGAATGTTTATTGAGTGCAACCAAAGGCTTAAATGTATCTGTTAAAGTATTTTAGCAGTCTCATTAACATGAAAAGTGCAGTGAAGGAGGGGGAAATCAGTCAATATTGTACAGCAATCACCTACCCAATCTTGATTCCACAGTTGGCAGAAATTTTGAGCTTTTGACGAATAGCCGAAATGAATATCCAGAATAATAAATCTGAGAAAATAATCTCACATAGTTCTTCTTTATAAAAAATAAAAAACCCAGTTTAATGCTAAAAGCTCCATTGATGGCAACTGCAATTTCTTCTTGTTCTTCTTACCTATGTAAAAACAGAAATAGAACATATTATTAGTGATTAGTAATTGCAGACCATAAAACATTTAAGTTGCATTCCTATGCATCCTTCCCTAAAAGTAACACCATTGAATACCCCTGATTGTGCAAGATATAACCTATGAGTAAAATGCATATAAGATTGAACTGTGTGTCTTACATTTCATATATACCACTGTATAAACATATGAAATCCTGTTCACCTTCACAGAACATTATATATATATAGTTTAATTTAATCCCGTGTTCTTGTAGAAATACCAGGTAACTCCAATTCTAGGTTCCTTTGTGGGGAAGTCTAACTTCACTGAAACATCCGTTCCCATAGCCAGAGAAACCAGGTGAAAAACTCTGCTCCTTCAAGCCTGCTGGTAAGATGTTGCTTGGTTAGATGTGCTTCTCATAGTTGCTTCAGTGTGCTCTGCTATGTAGCCAGCTGGTTATAAGCAGACCTCCATATGCTATGTGGCAATGAATCTATGTGCATCTAGTAAACTTACTTATCTATGTGTCTCTTGTCATTTTACCAGTTGATGCTTTTATCATGTTTTATTGGTTTGGTATCCTGCTTTGGGGTTATTTTATAACAAAAAGCAGGTAATAAATATTATAAATTTTAAAAAGGAAGGAATGGGCTGAAGTATGTTTTACAAAATTAAGCTACCATCATGGATGCATCCACTACCCTAGACCCTGAGAGTGAGATAAATAAATAGATATCCGCTTGTACAACAGGGCCTCCCCACTGCATCCCCCAAAAGCCACTCCTGAGGGTTGACAGACCCTCTGCATCTGCATGGGATGGGGCATGGTGGCTGCAGAATACAGAGATCAGAGGAATTTGGGATTGCTGACTTGCACAATCAGGGGTACTTTTCTGCTCACGCAAGATATTTTTCAATCCAAGCCATTGGCAACAACGGCCATAGCCAGACCAGGTCTATATCCTGGTATTGTCACAGGATCATCCCTGTGCATCCAAATGATGCTTGGACAAGTGGAGTTCACTCCAAATAAATCCAGCTGACAATACAGCAGTGCCATGACAAGATACCATATATGAGATATATCATTTTTAAAATGGCACACAATTAACTATTCAGTAAATTAACAGAATAAAAGATATGAATCACCATGGCTTGACAACGGGCAGCAAGGAAGGTTTTAAATGAAAACTAACATCAATATGATATATAAACAGTAATGATCCAAAAGGGAAATGTATTAGTTACTAAAAATGTCTTGATGTAGTAAGAAAGAATTCAGTGTATCAATTACCACAGCAGTCTGACCTAATTTTAATGGACAGCCAGAATAAAATAATTACAGATAGATTAAAATAATTACAATTTTGGCTCTAATTCAGGAACCAGAATCTCTTCCATAGCCACTTACCTACTTATATTTTTTCCTTAGCTCAAACGTTAAGAAATATTTGATGACTTTGCTCATTTGGCAATCCAATACTAAACATGTTTTCTAAACAGTTAGTCCGGCTGGATTCATTGAGACTTACTGCCTAGAAAGTTGGTTTCTGATTGCAATCTTAAACAATTTTTAGTTTTAAGAGATGGAAGGATTTAATCCTAACACTTTGTAGTCTTGCCCCAAAACTATCTCGACAGATACTTTCCCCCCCTCACCTGCATGATTAATACTTAATCATTTTCCGAAGTGCATCATAGCATTTCCATTTGTCTGGGATATAGAATGGCTCAAAGATGTGAGGAAATGGAGTATCATAACCACATATTCTTGAAATAGGAGCCTCCAGATTCAAGAAACACTCCTCCTGTTAATAATAATAAAAAGAACATGAGTAAATGTTAACAGTTTCAAAGGCCATTCTTCATATGTTAATACTTGCTGAACTATGCCAGTTTGGGAGTCGTGGGATTTGAAGCACACAATTAAGTGATGATGTCCTTGATGTGACCACTGGCTGGCTATTATGATATCCATTGCCACAAGATTCAGTGATAACCATTTGTTCAAATGGCCTTTAAAAACCACTTCATGGAGAAACAGATTAATGACTATTATAAAAAAAAACCTAATAATGGAACTTGCATATTCAAAACCAATACATTTTTTTAACCAGATGTTAAGAGCAAACCAAAGGCGGATGGCTACTGCCATCTTGCTTTGCTTGCAAGCTTCCAAGAACATCTGGCTAACTTTTGTTGGAGACAGAATTCTGGACTAGATAGAACTTGGGCCTGACCCAGGAAGGCAATTCTCACATTCTTATTCCTTACATCTGTGTTGTAGTAAAATATGAGCAGGTTTTACTTAGTATAACCAAACAAATAATCTGCCACTAAACAGATATTTCAGGAACAAACAATTTACATTCCTTATGATACATTTAAAGAACAAACACACGAGAGAGCATTATTGCATGGATACATTATATTATGGGATTATAATAGGATGCACTGAATATTAATTCTGAGCATTGCATTAGCTGAAGTTAGCATTCAAAATTAGTAAGATAAGCAGGTGCTAAATTTTTGTCTAGTTATGTACAATGATAATTTTTTTCTCCTGAATGGGTTAAGAAGTTAAGCAGAAGAACATAATTTATTGTTATTGCAGACAATTCATTTGTGTAATCACAAGGCATTGATCCACCTCTGAAGCTAACCAGCTTTGGAGAGGTCACTAACTGGCTGGAAGACTCCCCAGTAACTGCTCTACACTCACTAGAATGATAAAGAATGGGGTACAATTGAAACACAAGAGATTATTCCAGAATACTTACTTATGTTTTTGCTGGACCTATTCAGTGGAATTTTAAGATGTTTTTAGAACGTTTTTAGGATGTTTTAACAATGTATATTATGTCTTAATTCAGTTTTATGTATTTTATATTGACTGTTGTTCCCCGCCTCAATCAAAATGGAGAGGCAGGTAAGAAATTATTATTATTATTATTATTATTATTATTATTATTATTATTATTATTATTATTATTATTTTGTAAATCCATTATAAACTGACTTAAGACTTCATCTTTTAAGTGACTTCACCTTTTATTGCTTTCATTACTTTCATAAAGATTGTAAATGCCCCAAGGAATGCAATCATCTGATTTTGTTCTTCTTCCTATTTAATATTAATGTTAAAAAACATTAAAGTAATGCATGCAATGTCATTTCTATTGGCTTTGTTCCATATGGATTTACATATGCATCTAAACCCAACTGTATGTGTGTTATCATTTTTATCCTTTGCAATTACATACAGGGGAGGTTCAAAACTCACACTAAGCCAGGGTTCGTACAGGTACCTCTTCCATGGTTCCTCTGGATTCCTAGCTTACTATTGCTCGTAAATGCTGTCTGATCACTTAAAGCATGATGCGAAACTCGGGATCTCTGGTTTGTCTCTCACACAACAAAAAACCCAGTAACAAACCAGGGATTATTTCTTTAGTTTATTCGGGGAGAGAGAAGCCAGAAGTCCTGCTTTGCATGTCACACTTGCAGCAGGAATGATCAGGCAGTGTATATACACAGTTTCTCGCTTTCTCATAACATATTTGTTAGAAGACAAGCAATACTATACTGCAACCAGAAAAAATAGCAGATTATGCTCCCTGATATACCTATTATCCAGTTTATTAGCTTTCACCTTTTCAGTCTAACTACAGAAATTATCTTAAAATAGCTAATTTCATGCCTACAATATACCCACATCACATTTTAGTAGAGAATTTGTATTCCTCACATCAGAAAAGTCATAGCCCAGATAGTTGTTTATCAGTTATAACACCAGAGAAAGGCAGTAGGAACCATACATTCAAATGTCACATTTCGATGACAAAGAGATAGAAGTAGCTATATCTAGCTCCTTATTCAAATTCTTTTCATAGAATAAACTAAAGGAACTATAAAATGTACTTATAGTCCTTCATTTATTACAGGATGTACATGAAGAATGTTTATTTCATAATGCATATTATTAAATTATAGCTTGATAACTGCAAGTTATATTCTCTACCATACTGTAAATCTGGCTATAGGGGAAATATTCCTTTAAAAAAAATGAACACCAAGCATATGAGGGGATCAACAATTAAACTTTTTTTTATTATACTAATGCAATCTATCCAGAGGACCCTAGATAATCTGTAAGTCTATAAAAGGAAATCAGATAGTGACATATTTGAGACAATGTACACCTCTTTCTCAGAAGAACACAATGCACAGTAAGGTCCTGATGTTCACCTTAGGAGTACTAATAACAGAACATTTAGTGTTGCAACACCCGCCGTCTGGATCACACTTCCAACTGACATCAGACAGCTATCTAGAATTTTGGCATTTAGACATCTCTTTAAGACCTAAGCAGGCTTTCCCTGAGGTGTGGCCCAGCCAGTTACAGATTTATTGATAAGTAGAATGCTAATTATTTTTATATTTTAGTGTGAAGTAATTATGTTCACCACTTTCATAATATTGTTGGGAAGTGGTATATACAAATTCTGAAATAAATACAAAATATACAAATCATCAACATTATTCTGCCCTCTGGGAAGGGGGTGCCAATTTTGTGGAACAACCCATAAAATTATTTCCCACTTATGTAGCTGGGACATTCAATTGTTTCCCAGATTCACAGTAGCTGTTTACAGAGAAGCAATTCCCATACCACTGAGAGAAAGTCTAAAGAGCATCCAGGTATCTTCACTAAATATAGAAGTCTAAACAATAGGAATTATCAGTCAATTTAAGGTATTTGACCTTCAGAGCTACCCTGTTACATCCACTTCTCTTCTACCATTTCTTTCTTTGCTCAATGGCAGAGAATGTACAAAGACAGCAATAGCAAACTCATTTCTATCTGGGCTGGTGAAAATTATTATTTACCTGACACTATTAAGCCACCAGTTCTCCCATTTATGTCAGATGGGGAACAGAGTCTCTGTGCCTTGATAGGCTAAGGCAGGAGGCAATCCACAGGCAGTTCGTGCTGCTTGCATCTCCCACTTTTCACTATCTGAACATCAATTAGGATTTTAAGACACTCCAGTGAAAACGTATTGGATAGGTGTTGTTGTTTTTAAAATCCTTGCCAAGAAAGGTTAGGAAAGAGAGAAGACTCCAACATTCTTGGTGAAAATAAATGTACTAGCTGAGTGATGTCTTAAACCTCAAACTTTTTTTCAGCAAACAACCACAAGGACAAACAAAGAAAAGGTGGCAAATCAATGAGACAGACAGGGATGAGTGGAGGAACCAAGATGAAAAAAGTAGAGAGTCAACAAGCCACATGGAGAGAAGAGCACTGGCTTCCCATTCTTCAACTTCTGCTCAGTCATCAACCCTTGCCCCAGATCAGCCTTCTCTAATTTGATACTATTCAGCCGAGGGGCATGGCTAATTTAGCACTCCAAGACATTATGGGAAATTTTAAATTGTGGTTCATAGCTGCCCAGGGTGTGCAGGAGGTGGATGGTTAGGAAAGCATCAACCGTGGTGGGCCTACCAAGCTGCTGGGGCCCTGGGAGCTGCCCAAGGATGTCAAGATGCTAATGCTGTGTCTGCACAGCACACCATTACACTGAAGATTTCAGTTTAAGCAGATGTTTTTAGTGTGACCTCTTATACGGTACGTTCTTAGACTTTGTTCACACAAGAGTTTCTGAGCGTTCAATACATTATTTAGGACTAAACTAGAAGCACAGAAAACACCAAAAAATGAAAGTACCAGATTATTCCTTTGGTGTGTGTTGCACCATATTCTCTGATCCTCATTCTGTCATACAGAATAAGAGGAATCAGCACTCTTATCTTGTATGAACATAGGAACGGAACATCTGAGCATATGAACATGACCTTATGCTTAGGGCAAAACTTTCTTTTAACTTGATACAAAAGGAAGGGAGACCTTGCATTCCCATGTTACGCTCCTTCACAAAGAAATAAAAAAGTATCTATTTGAAATCATTTGTGCCTATGCTTAGCATTAATACAATGGCTTTAAATTACAGATTAATATAGAATTACACTTTCCTTAAATATTTTACCACTACTTTTTCCTTTCAAACAAATAAAAAAGCTTATAACACTATGCATTCTGCCAGTTTTTCTTTTAATTATTTTCGCTCTGCAGTTAATAAATCTATTCAATATGATTTTGGTTTTGCTTCAGTTTTAGAGCTATATTTTCTTTTAACCAATAATATCAATGTGAAACCCACATAAAACCAGTTCTGCTGACAAAGTGAAATGAAATTAGAAAGTAAATTGCTACTTGTATTTTTAAAGTATATAATGAAAATGAAATGTATAAAAAATCTAAAGTATTAATATCTGTTCGATATAATGCAGCATACCCATATAAAAAAGCAGTTCATCACCAAACTGTTTATCAAGGCTGCAATGCTACACAATTTCAACTAATGTTGGCTAATTTTAAATATACAGCATATTAACAAGGATAGATGGATGATCGAAGAAAATTAGAGGCTGAGAGAGTAAGCTGTGAACCAGGAGATACCTTGTTCCGATCATACTTCTGCAATGAAGTCAGAAGTTAGCTTTAGGCAAAACATCATCACAAAGGCTCAATCCCTCATTTAAAATGTGGAAATAACTGTTTCAAAGATAACTGAAAATATATATATGCAATACAAGAAACCCATCCTGCTGCAGCGCCCCACTCAACACGCTATTCTGTTCCTAAAGATCCCTTGCTGTAGAGAGAATGGAGAGTTGAAAAATGCACATTCATGGAACAAAAGTTACAATCTCATCATTGTATGTATGTGTGTAAGGGTACAGCTGCACAAATTTAGTGTTATTTTACAGGATATGGGAATTAAAATGTGCCCATAATTCCCATGAAAGACAAAGAACATTGTGTGGGAAATATGCAAAATTAGTACCAGTTTATAGAAGGTCATCCTCAACTGAAATGCTATCAATTAAAAAGATGGCTGTCAGTACATAGCAACATATACTCCTGCCCCTCTCAGAATGCATATTTATAGTGACATTACCTAGAATTTATTATCAAGTATTCACGATTGGTTTCACACAAACAAATAATGTTCCCTGATCTTGAAGAAATCACAACTTGTACAACTAGGGAAAAAAGATTAATACCTTCAGACAGGAGAAGGTAGCCTGGTGCTCTCCAGTTGTTTTGGACTGCAATTCCTTGACCATTGGCCATGATGGCTGGTGCAAATTGTGGTCCAAACATCTGGTGGACATCAGGTTGCCTGCTCCTGCCTTAGGAAAAAGAATAGCAGGAGATCAAATCAGAATAACTGATTTAAAGTTCAGCAGGATAGGTGTATAGTATTGGGAAAGAGCCAGTAATACCTAAACAAGCAGCAGTGGAGATGGGTGCTTGGCTCAGCTGACTATTGGTGTTAAAGCACACATTTCGGAGCAGGGATACATGGAAGGAATGGTCTACCATTGCATTAACTGACATGGTATTATTTGCAAGACCCACTCATCCAGCTGTTTAAACACTCCAGGCTGGATCCAGACATGCCATCCCGTGAAGAGAAGCACACCCTTCCATTCTTGGGACTCTGAACTGGCAAAGGTTATCTCTGAAAAATGGGCAGGAAACAATTTCTGTGATTCCTTCTATTCCATCTCCAACACTGTTCTAGAAGATCCTCAACCCTTTGAAGGATATTTTCAGGAAGTGTGCAATTCCACTGGTAGGACTTTCCCATAATTAGAACTCCACTCAGGAGAAGTCTAGATCCAAACATTATTTCTTTATTTACAATATTTATATACCACTCCCTATTCAGAATTTCGGAGGGGTGGACAAAATAAAAACGGAATAAAAACATATTAAAATATATATTTTTAAAAGAAACAAAGTATAAAATAAACCGTGGCTGGTCATTAAGGGAAGACTTCCTGGAACAATTACATTTTTAGAAGGTGCCAGAAGGAATACAAAGCTGGCGCCTGCCTGACCTTCAGAGGCACGGAATTCCACAGCCACCACACTGAAGGCTCTTCCCATGGTGAACTCCAATTGGACGATAGGTCTATGTGGAAGGTTAGTAAGGAAGAGTCTCTCA
The DNA here is from genome assembly GCF_023053635.1 of Elgaria multicarinata webbii. Lineage (NCBI taxonomy): Eukaryota > Metazoa > Chordata > Lepidosauria > Squamata > Anguidae > Elgaria > Elgaria multicarinata. Next base: position 107,318,077 of record NC_086174.1, read on the forward strand.
AACTGTCAGTTTCTCAAGTACTACATATTGTGTGTAAAGAATCCATGAAACATGGAAATGGTTAGGATAAAGGTGCCAGATTGAATCCTGTACAAGCTGAGGTTCAGTATATTTTAATTTAGCTCTTGTAAAAATTGTAACTCTAATTCATCTGAAAGCTCTGTCTATGTCCCTTTCTTATAATGATAATCAGGTTAAGTGTTGAAAGAGAAATCAACCATGCTAGAAAAAAAAAGTTCTTTCATGCTTTAGAGGCTAACCATAGCTCTACAGTGGAATTTGAATATTAGAACATTGATAGTTTACAGGCATCTGGTAATAGCTTTGTCAATTTAATATAGACCCACAGACAGTGGCATAAAGATTTTATGTATTTTCAATTTTAAACGAAAATGTATTTGTAGCAAAAGCTATGCTTTTACATAAACAGGCATATGGCATTCTAACATGCACATTTCTAAAATGAAATGTGATACTAGCCTCCTTTTAAGAATACACCATTCATTGCTACCCACCCAAGGGGCCTTCCAGGAATTAATTGCAGAAACTTGGGCTTGCAGATAGCTCCTTTGTGTGACAATACCAAACAGTAAAAGTTTGGCTGCATTCGGACAAAAGGCCAATCTTTAAATACTTCTAAGATTCATACATTTCAGCTTTCCAATAAAAGCATGGAGCTTTCAAATTACTTTCTTTTTTCAAATTCACCATCTGAATTGCACTTGGACTCTCCTATATGCAAGCTGTTTCTTGTATTCCTTTTGGATTTCACTGATGCTATACTTCAGCTGTCTTGTTGTAATAAATTATAAAACTTCCGACTTGAATTAAGGTGATTAAAATAAAATGAAAAGTTCAAAACTATTCATTTTCAGGTACATCTGAATCTAAATTCCTCGCAGTAATATTAAAAAAGTTACATACACTCAACATTTGTTTGCTTTATTTTTAAGTAATTGTTTCTTACTTTTATATAGGATACACTTTATTTCATAAAGAAGGCATTTTGAATAATTGTGAATTTATATATTTGTTAACAGTTTGCATTTATTTCTGAACAATAGTATGGTTTTAAATACTATAAAGATGAAAATGAAAAAAGACTGTGCATCTTTTGGAGTTGTTTTTAAGGGCATCTTGAGATAAATTTCCTTATGCTTCATATTTTCCCCCCTTGGGGAATCCCACTTTCTCACATCAAAAGGTTTATTTATGCAAACCAGATTTTGATTCAACATTATTTTCCTCAATGCTTTGATCAAATTTTCATTCTCTGGGGTAAAAGGAGAGAGAGAGAGAGCTTCAAATGTCAATTTACTGAATCTTCGATGAGTAAGTGCAACAGTGCCCATCCAAATGCATGTGTTCTAAAATGCAGAATAATATTCTTGCTAAGCTTTGATCATCATTTTCCGAGTCTTACAAATGGAAAAAAATGTTTACTTTAAAAAGTGATAGAACAATCAAGTCAGTAGGAGTTGTCTATACCAATAGTGTTTGTTATATGACATTTGATTTAAATATGTCTAATATACTTACATGATATTTAAATCCTAATACTTTTAAAGTTCTAAAAAATACATGGTATTGTTTTCTAGTACTAACTTGAACATATGAAAATAGTTAAATACACATAATAAATGTCTTTTATACCCTACCAAATAAAATCCTGGTAAAGAATGCAATGGAGGAACAGGAAAGGAATCTCTTTTTAGTATTAAGCAAAGCCATGAGGAAAACCTGTGTATGCACAATTAACGCTGAACTTCAGCATAGAAACTAGAAATTCACTTTTTCTTTAACTAATGACAAAAAATAAAATGCTAGACTGTAATCTGGTGCCCTATTACACACATTCCATTAGAATAAAAATCAATCAGACTAAACATGCAAAAGTGAATGCCTGAATTCAGTGTGAAATACCCTAATTTTCATGTGAAACTCTTTCTGAAATGCTTGAAACAATGGTTTGGAACGAAGCATTGGAAGCAATTTCCAAAGTTTGGAAACATGGTTTCTAAATTGATAAATTTGAGTCACAATCAAGTACATTACTAAGTGCAGGCACCTTCTAACAGCTTAAAAAAGACCTGATCCTTTGCTCAAACATTAAAAGATATGCAGTAATATATTCATTATTTTAGTCTTAACCTCTTTTGTGCAGGAGTATACAATTGTTGCAGATGTTTTAGAAAACAACGTTAAAATAAAACCAGTAAGATTAAAGTAGTTAAGCACAGACTATTAGAAAGACAATCAATAGTGACAATATTTGGTGTGTGATGTAACCGTAAAGTTGTTATTCTACTCACATCTACAGAATCATCACAGAATTATTTTAGAGTACTTTTTACAATCCCAAATTTATGATAAAGTAGTAAATCAATAAGCAATGGCATATTAATACAGCACGATATAAATCAAAGGAAGTTACTTAGAAACTAAACACAGAGCCAAAAAAGTGCCATGTAGAAGGTCTAGAAACTCACGTCCATCAAGAGGTTTTACTGTGAAACAAAGTACAAAAATAACAGTTGTGCAGCTGAAACATTTTTTACAACGTACTTGCATATTAGCACGCGCAAGATCATAAAAAATGTTTATTTAATGTGATTTATATTATTACTGATTAGTTTTCTATACCTAGCCACATAGAACATTCTTCTCTGCTTCACTGAATTTGTTAATATTGCCATAAATTATATACATCAGTTTGAGGGATGCCGGGGTCCTGTATTGACAGAACTTACCATTAACATAAGAAAGGGAATTTCAAACCTGCAAAAGGCTTTTTGAATTCCTTTTCTTCACATGATTAGACCTGACCAAGACTTAACGTCTTGATTTTCAAAAGACTTGCAATCCTGAACTGTGAAAACATCCTGCACAATCCATGTAGAGGTAACAGAGTTTGAACCTTACGTATAGCAAAACGAATATAGATTGAGCAAGAATAGAATGACATCATTTAATGTTTACTGCTAGACTGAAACTGATTGCAGAACAATTTTCTATTCTACATAGAAAAACTATCAAGCAACAAGTGGTTAACAGCTAGGGGCTTAAGAATACATTTTAAAGAGGATCTAAAGTGCTGAAACACAAGAACAAATCCAATTAAATTGCCAGTTGTCTTTTTTAAGGGGAAGTTGTGTACATATTTTAGCAAACGATTAAATTCATAATTAAAGCCTCAATCAATATTGTCAGGCGAAACCACCACTTCGAGCGCAAAAAACCCAAAACAAAACCCGCATTTAAAGCCTAGCTGCATTAGATTCCTTGTACATGTGTCTTAAATAAACCACATGAAAAACGAAATAAACTATGCTGAAGGGCAGGGAGGTCTTCATTTGTTAAAAAAAAAAAGTAAGCAGTTTTACTCTGATTATACCTTGCATTTATTTTAATCTACTATTCCCACAAAAGGTAGTTTAATCTGTTCCTGTAATCTCTGTAGTTCTCAAAATGTAAATTAAAGTTTCTCTGTTGACATAATCATAATTTTCATCTAACTTTTTTTATAACACAGATGCCTCAATGTGGATATTGCTACTTTTTCCTAACATACAGCATTTGAGTACATAGCCTGTTGACTGTATGCATGCAAAGATTGATACTATCTCTTTTTCTCAATTTCTGCACTAACTCTCAGTGCCCGTCAATCAAATATAAAGTTGCACTCTATTCTGTTTCATGTAAACATATTAAATTCAACACATTTTAAATTCTCATTACAGTAAATAAATATACTATTCTTTAGAAGGAGAGATGAAATTGTAATTATCATTACAGAAAGATAATGTACGAACAGACAAGGGTCAACAGGGGAGAATTTGTAAATTGAGATTCCTAACTGTGAATAGATCTGATTGTGGGTTGGACCCCAACATCATGTACATGTCAGAATCATACTACATGGGCACCAATGAAGATTCTCTTGATAGTTCTCCCTCCTCCACCACCAAAATGGAAAACTTCATTGAAGTAGTGGAGGATTAAAAAATAAATAAACTGGCTTTTGGCAATTAGAGGCAAAGTGGAAGCTAAGTTTTGAATAGTGATTTTCTTCTGAAAAATAATTTTTAAAAGGGGGTTATACCTCAAGAGCTCATAACACAGGCTACAGGTTCAATTAAAATTAAGTCAGCAGCTTTGTCAAATTCATATCTTACAAATTTAATCTTAGAAATTTAATGTTATGTTAGTATTATGATGAGCATCCTCACTTTGCATCATCCACATGCTTTTGAGAAAACTGCACTTTTTAAAATAAAGAGCTTTTATCATCATTTCTTCCAGTGTATGAAAAAAACTCTATAATTTCCCCAAAGTCCTAAAAATACTACGGCTGAATTGTTTATGTGCTGTTTTATTACAACTTATATTTTAGCTTGAAAAATAACACAGTATACTTCGTATACTTAGTATATGCGCAAACTGAAGAACCCAGGTCAAGACTAACAGCTATTTTCTGAAATTTGTCAATGCCCTTCCCGCATTCTTATTGAAGTTAGATTGTTGAAAGTTGCAAACAGAAGTCCAAAATGTTTCTCTCTTCTCATGCTGAGTGACACTCTCTATCAACTTGCCAGGAATTCCAAGTATATACCATCTGGACAAAAAAACTTATCAAACTATACTCAACCTCAATTTTATAGCCATTGTAATTACCAGGGCTGTTCATACAACACCATTTTCTCCTGCTCAAGGATGAAAAGCTAACCAACAGCTATCATAGCTTTAGGTTTCTATAAAACTGCCCATAGAATTATGTAAGAAGATATGAACGAAACAAACCATTATCTTTGGTAGCAAGTACGACCGCTGGCAGTTATCCACTTATCACTGTGATGGTTGAATGAATTACACGACGAGAGAAGTGCTGTGATTCATCTGATAAAGCATAGAACTACAAATATTTGCCATTTGATACAGACCAAATAATCTCAGAAACACTTAATCCACACAATTGAAAAAAAAGCATTGCTCCAGTCACTGACCTCTGTTTGTCAATATCAAATGACTTTGCCATCTCTCCTGGGCACTTATGAACATTCAATGATGTCACAGCAGCTCAAACAATCCAATGAGGGTAGGAAGAGAACTTACAGGAAATAGCCAAGTTAAAATATATTCTATTGTCTGGTGATCAGTGTTTTTGGAATAGTTGTGCTGTTATACAAAATCAGTTGTGAAACAGCTCTCATTAATGTCTTCAGAGGTAACTGGAGCTTCCTAATAATCCTTATGGTTAAACTCTTCACATGGTGTGTGCCAATATTTCTAAAAATCCACAGATCTTATAGATAAGTGACTAATGGAACAGAATTTTGGTAATTCCCTCTCCTGCACAAAATGCAATAAATCTTTGTCAATGACTGAAATGCATCTTTTCTCTGAATTACAAATTATTGAAATTACATCAGCCAACCTTTCCACACTCAGATATGCCCTTACGTAATTATAAAATCTATGAGTTCTTTTAATAATACTAAAAATTAACTACTTTCATATTGTGTGTGTGTTCGAGCCACTGACATTTGGCACCTACTTTGGAACAAAGATGTTTCTGTGAGTCAACTCTTTCTAATATTAATCCTCCATCCACTTTTAATCTGGCAAGATAAATGTAGTGGGTTTCCCCACCCCACCCTCCAAGTATGACTGAAGCCTATCTTTTTATATATGCTTCATGTCTGAAGGATATATATCTAAATTTAATATTTTGGATCTTTTGGCATTCCAAATGAACTCTCAGATTGTAAGGAACCAAAAACAGCATTTGCAAACACTGGTAGTAATTGTTGCCAATGCATTTCGTATTATTCTGCAGAATTTGGTATTATTCTGCAGCTCTGAATGTAGATAATAAGAATGTTACTTCTCACAACGTATCTTTAAACATTAGAACTGCACTCTCCAAGATACAACTAGAGCTCCCTATCAACCCACTGCTTCGTTAGGAAACTATCCCTTTTTTATGGTGTAAGATGATATCATGGGATGTTACCTTTCCAAACTGGCAGATTTAACACTAAATCCTTCAGTTTGGCATTTAAAGCCAATTCTATGTTTCGTTTTAAATAACACTGCCAAACAAAATAAAATATGCTTTTAAGCTTTACTTTTTAAACTTTGACATGTTAAATGAATGGTGTTTTAGGTTTTTACAGAACATTTTCACAGCAAAGTCCAGTCACATTCAATCTATGGCAAGTAAAAGTCTGAAGCCAATTAAAGTAACTTTTTTTTTCCTTTACAAAACTGGAATTAAACTTATATAACACAGTTTGTGTATGATTATCTAATATAAAATAAGACATTAACTATAAATGAATACTATAGTTGATAGGTCAATCTGAGGCTAAACTATCATTATTTGCGAATATTAACAAACTTTTATGTATTTTTGAAGATAAAAGGAAAATATATCACAGTTCATAAAACATGTGTTGTATGTTGAGAAATAGTATTTTGAACGAATATCTTCTAATTTATCTAGGTTAAATTTATGTCTAGAAGCATACTTCCAATCAAACTGGTTTGAATTGAAATTTTATTTTTGCAGCTGCACTTAAAAGTATAACCCAAAACACACTTTAGAGAGTGAGGTTTAACAGTAGGAGAGAGACATGCGCTAAACGAACTAAAAAAAAACCCCACACAATTAAATATGAAGATCTAAATTTATTAAATTTCAGCTTTGGTGGAACATTTTTTGGTACTCCTGAGAATTACTACACAGGTAGCCAAGAGTTATAAATCATAGTTGGTAAACATAAACTCAACAGTACGACAATACTTCTGCTTAAGACAAATAAAGCCTATGACAAACTAAATACCACGAGAGATATGTTTGCGGAAAATATCGGATGACTATAATTCACAATTTACACTCTATTGATCTATTCAGTAGCCAAAAAATGTAGCAAGGGGAGTCTGTGGGGACAGATGAGGACAACCATTGAGTTCACATTGTAGAGCAATACCCCTTAATGTTATTCTCACAAAAAAGCTCTTTCAAGCTCACAAAAGATTATGAAACAAAGTTACTTTCCAGTCCTCTAATAAGGATGCTAATTTCAGTAATTAGGTATATCTTTTTATTACAACAACTAACAATTTCACTGGTCTAGTCTGATCTAGGTGCACAATGTCCTATCGCAATGCATTATACATGGTGATGCTGTTGAAGATAACTGAGACGCTTCAACTGGTGTAGAATATGGACGCCAGAGTTTGGCTGGTATAGCCAGGTTGATGCATATTACACCCTGTATTAAAGGAACTTCACTGGCTGCCTATTTGCTTCTGGGCACAAAATGCTGTTACTTACCTTTAAAATTAAAATGCTTGGGTGCGCTAAAACATTGTTACTTAGCATCAGAAAGATTCTAACATGGCTGATAGGTGAGCTTCTATAATGAGGGCATTACATAGTCAGGGTGCCACTTTCCCTTGCTGACACATAGTGATAAAGGCATCTGAAGAATAGGGTGACCATATGAAAAGGATAGGCCTCCTGTATCTCTAACAGTTGTATAGAAAAGGGAATTTCAGCAGGTGTCATTTATACGCATGCAGCACCTGGTGAAAGTCCCTCTTCATCACAACAGTTAATGCTGCAGGAGCCTTGCCCTCTTTTGTATTTGGTCACTCTAGCTATACTATACTAGAGCTATACTAGAATGACCAGATGCAAAGGGTGAGATACTGGCCGTAGCCTGGATGACAGCCTTGTGTTATTGTATTATTGTGGAGTGTTGTTCGAGGAGGAAAGTAGGCCTGTTCTAATTTTAGGTTGCTGCTTCACTCTTTTACTGCCCTGTATGGATATATTCCAACGATACTCCTTTTATAAGTAAAAAGGGGAAGCAACAAATAGATACAAGACCTGGTTCTAAGAGTGAAAGAACATGTAAATTAACATGGGTTAGTCGTCAGATTTGCACCGCATTTAAGAAAATAGATGACGTATCAAAGGGAAACTCTGTTTAAATCAACCTTTTTTCTTGCTGATTTAAATCATGATTTAAAATGCCTTGATTTAAATCAATCCACTTCAACAGTGGCCCTGTTCTTGTTATTTCCATCCCAGAACAGGAAAGACGAGGGCTGTCAAGCAAGCATTGCACAGCTGGGATTTAAATGTCTAGGTTCAGAAATATGCAACTAAGCCCAGCAGAAAACACTGCACTAGGATGATTTTGGCAAACTTGCAAGTGCTCATCCCAACACCCTGGTATTACATGATACCAAATCTCAAAAAATACTGTTTGACAGCATTGATAATTTCACACATATTCCTATTATCTTCTACAAATAAGTATTCTGACCCAAATATATTCTTGTATATAAAGTCTTAACATTATGCTTTTAAGGGGCATCTTAATCAAAAGCAGTATTATCAACATGTAATTTTTATTTGGTTAATTTCTTCTGAGTTATCATCTCTCTAGCCACATTTTTCACACTGTCATAAGTTTTATGCTTTCCTATTTCCTTGTTTTCCATTTGGCTATTTCATCTTTCAAGCCTATTTTATTGTTCTACAGTTCATTAATTTTGTCTGCCAACTCAAGAACTCAACCTAATACTATGATCTATGGGAATGTGGCAATCTTTTAGAACTTGTGATTATTGCCAGCTGAACTGCAAGAGATTTTTAAAAAGTCAGGAAAATGGCTATATGGCAAATTTTGAATATCTGGTTATGTTTTAGAAATTAATATTTAAGAAATGTAATGTATTTCAAGTCATTCCGTGTCAAAAGAACTGAAAATCACTGATGATCAGAACAATTACCTTATCATGTCAACATAAAATTGTTGGCCAAGTCTATGAGAAGTACATACCAACAACAACCATTCTTTTAAAAACATTTGAAGAGTGAGAGGGAGTTATCAAACTCTTTCACAAACTGTAAAAAGCGGAGTCATTATCGCTTTCTATTCTAAAGTATCACAAACTGACATAATTATGTCCAGCGAATCCCCTTCTACCCTCAATGAACTGTGTGTTAAGTGCTGTCATACATGTGGAAAGAAATTTTAAAAAGTCTTGCCAGCCACAATGATCACACAAGTTATGGCTGATTATTACCTGTGTTCCATTAGTGCCTTTGACAGAGTGCTAGGACTGCTCACATGGACAAACGAAAAAGGTTATGTGGATTAGCTCTTAGCACCTACATTTGAAGCTTTATGAGATTATGGCTTTTTCAGCTGCTGCAACCTATTGGATAATTGTGTGAAGAAACTATTTTCTGCATCACTTATACAATGCATCATATTTCAGTCTAGAGGGCTTTGTTTTTTAATGACATGTTAATTTCTGTCTTTGTCGGGAGCTTCATTGAATAAAACCCAAAATTCTCCAGGACAAAACCATATGAAATAAAATGACAGAGCACAAGGAAAAACTCCTAAGTTGACAAGAAAAGAAAAGGTAGGCTTAGCATAGTTTCAAAAATCATACAATGCTATACTCACTTGCCTAGGAGTAAGTCCCACTGAACTGAATGAGACTTACGTCCAACTAAACATGCAAATGATTGCACAGTCAAGCATCTTTCGGTTAAGGTTCATTCTGATTGCATGTTCCTTTATGAATATAACACTATGAGATGCAAAATGATAACACCCTTATAATAACCTATATATTGTTATTCAGTTTCTTCTAGACCTCACAGTAAGGATGAAATAACTATGTGTAAATAGAAATTACCATCCATTCCAACTGGACTCCCTTTATTTAAGTTTTATTACTTCCATGTGCAAAAAGTAAAAGCCTGCTCTGATCTCTGAGATTTTTGGCATCCCACTATGAACTTAATCCAGCAAAAATGGATTGGGGGGGGGGGGTTGTTGTTTTATTTTCATGGTACAGACATGTCAAGTACTGAAACCTTTCTTTCACTGTGAAGTGAATATGTGTTTGAAATTAATAACAAAACTTAATCTTTTGTGTGCCTAAAGCAACATTCTTCCTACATTTCATAAATCACATCTTAAACAACATCTGATTTTACATACGAATTTTATGAAAAATGGGCTTGATGACGGTGAACAAGCTGAGATTAAAACCAGAGAAAACAGAGGGCTATAGAAAGCCTGACTCAGGGACTGGGATTCAACCTGTTCTCAATAGGGTCCCGGCTCAGTTTTACAGTTTGGAAGAACTCTTGGATCCTGTTCTGCCCTTAGAACTTCAGATGGCAGCAATGGTGAGGAGTGCATTTCCACAACTATGTCTAGTGCACCAGCTGTGACCATTCCCGAGTCAGTCTGATCTGAAAACACTTATGCCTGGGTTACATTAGTTAGACTATTGCAACGTGCTCTATGTGGGGCTACCCTGAAGAGCATCCAGAAGCTTCAGTTGGTGCAAAATGTAGCAGCTAGGTTGCTAATTGGTGCACAGTATTGTAATCATATCACTCCAATATTGAAAGATCTGCAGTGGTTGCCAAATGTTTTCCAGGCTCAGTTGGTGTTTAAAGCTCTAAAGGTGCAATCCTGTTTGCATCCCTCCAGCCAGCAACAGGAACCTCCTATCTTGATATGAACCTGCTCAGTTATTAAGATCAGCAGGAAAGGCCCTTTTGGAGACAACTTTGCTTGTGAAGGCCTGTTTGCCAGGTACATGGGGAACAACTTTCTCCTGTGTTGCTCCCAAACTCTGGAACACACTTCCGCTGGAGTTATGATTGGACTCAACTCCCTTTGCATCCAGGAAGGGGGTCAAGACACATCTTTTTAACCTGGCTTTTAAAATCATTGTAATGGTTTTTAATGCTTTGCTGTTTTTATTTGTCTACGGTTTTTATTTTTTGAACTCTTTGTTAACCACCTTTGTTAACCACCTTGATCTCAGACAGGCAATACAGAAATAAAATAAACAGGATTTTTTCACCGTAACAATTTTCACTGCCCTGGAAGAAGCTATTTTTAAGCTGAACAGCAACTTCTTCCTTTAGCAGTGGTGATGCTGCAATGAAAGCACAAAGTGCTGCATGGGTTCCTGACCCAACAAATATCAGTTTTAGAATCCAGCCTTATAGTGGCAGAGTTGTGGGAGAATTCTGGGAAATTGCTAACAAACAAAATCAAAGGTTTCACAATTTTTAAGACATGCAAGACAGCACAATTTCTCAAAATATAGTCTTGCATCCTCCAAAAGGGCACCTTAAATGCTGTCGGATCACTTAATTCACCAAAGCTTTCTTTTTTCTGAAGGTATTTTTTGTTAGAATTTGGAAGAGCAAGAAATTTTGATAACTTAGTATAAGTTCTGTATCCCACTAACGATGCTGTACAGGTGTCTTTCCATATGTCCCACGAGTTACCCTTTCAAACCCTAACTACCAGGCAAACCATCATTTTCAGCAAATAATCACCCCAACAGCTGAACTATTTTAATTTAAGAATAGAAAAGCACTTTACTCTCCCACTGAAATCAATGGCATTTTAAAAACTACTCAAACTTTGGCTGGTTCATACCCAATTTATTTTCAGTTTCAATTAATTTTTTTTAGTGTTAGTTTCAATTTAAATACAGGGGAACAATACAAATAAATGTTTCTAATCAAGCAGAAACTAAAGTAGAAACTAAAAACAATACATTTATATTTGCATTTATCAGCAAATACTGCACATTTTTGAGGGACTCTTTCAATTAAAATGCTTTATGCAAAATTTCCATCTGCAACTGCCATTAGAAAACAATTTGGATGCAGTATCTATTCTTTGATGAACAAAATTTATTAACATCGATCTCCACAAAAATGTTTTAGACTCTAGACAAGGGCTGTGATGTTAAGGTTACAACAATGTTAAACAGTGCTGTGCTTTGGATATTTGATTAGATATTTCTGGCAGGACGATGTGAGGGATCTAAACTGACATTAACTAAAGTCTACGAAAACAATTATAGAAGTTGTTTTACTCCCCCTCCTCTCACCCAGTCAACAGTTTAACTATAGTCAATGAAATACAGTTGGGAGATTACAGTTCAGTTTTTGAAAAACCATTCTTTAACACAGTAGATATTCTTCTAGAAAGCACTCAAATGTGATAGTATCAAAAACTGTATGTTACCTGAACTGTGGAGCTAATTTCAGATGCAAAACCTCCTGTAATAGGGGCTTCATGACTGATCAGCAATCTTCCAGTCTTTGCCACTGACTAAAAAGAGAAAATACTTTTTAGAACAAACTTTTTATATATATATATATATAAATTTTATATTGGGGTGGGAAATGCGTAGCCATCCAAGGACTGTTACTCCTATCAGCGCTTACCAGAATAGCCAATAGTAATGAAGTTGGGAATTGCAACCCAACAACATCTGAAGAGCCACATGTTCCCCATTCCCGACATACATAATATGCAATAATTTTTTGGCAAATACAGTATGCAAAATACACATATTTTAGTACAGAAATAGTATTAAAGACAAATTATTATTGCCAAAAATAGACCTTCATATCCAAAGTGTATCTGTCAACAGTTCAATTAAGAGTTATATGTAAATGTAACATGAACCTAATAGAACACAGAACAGAAAACCATGTAGATTTATCGGCATAATGTGTGACAATTTTAATTTTAAAATATACCTTCACACACATATGTTTTGGCCACTTCACCCAAGGCAACCCTATACATGTTTACAGAGAAATAAAATCCATGGGGTTCAATAGGTCTTACTCCCAGGGAAATGTGCACAGGATTGCAGCCCAAATATCCTACGTAATATGCACATTCATTCTTCTGTGCAAATGTGAGGCAGGAATATACCACCACTTGTAGCTTTCCACCATATATATGAATGGCAAAAACGGAGAAAGGGAATCAAAGTTGATAGATTTTTAAAGATTTCTTTTTTATTATTATTATTATTATTATTATTATTATTATTTGTAGTTCTGTGAGATGCTAGGTTTTTTCTTTTTTGCACATGCACACTATGGCTTTCCTACTTTCTATTTCAAATGCTATAGATAACATCCTTCAAATTTTCAGCAGGTTCTTCCTTCACATTTCCCAGTATGCTATTACAAATCACATGTTTAGCTGCACCGCCATGGAAACAACTGGTTCTGATTTCATTTGTTAGAGGAATTTAAGAACGTTGAAACAGAACCTGCTAATGTGGAAAGGGAAAGCAATCTCGGAAAGAAGGAATAAAATTCCTCAAGGAGGAATAACGACCCATCTGAATTAGCCAATGCAATAATACACTGACACCACATGTGGTTGCTGCTGCAAATATGTACTCTAAAATGTGCAATGAGCAACTGTATACAAGAAAAACAACAACCACAAGATTAATTGCTCATTAGAAGAGTAAAGTGTAGTAGCTGGACAGAGCTACAGCAATTAGTAACAGAACACATAGTTCTATACTTGGACAACTTTTACTTGCTGGTGTTTCCTAGTCCATTTATTTTCAAGCATCTGGAAACACATTCATTTTAAAATAAATAAATATTAATCATGAGGGACATCCCACAGCTGAAAAAGTCACACTCATTTGCTAAGTGCTGAGACTGAAATTCATAAGTGGTGGGACATATTTTTTAAAAAAAATCCTAATATTGGCCCAGCCCACACCTTTTCCATCATGGCTGACCCAAGCACAAAAACACAAATGTTCTTTGATCAGACCATAACACAACATAGACGATTCTACTCTCCAGCCCTAAGCCAAGCACATAAGATCTGAGTCTCACATTATTAAAACCTTTTTACAGGGCAAGAATTAAAATGGCACACATCTTCCATTTTTAGTCTAGATTAATAATCTAAAAGAACTATCTCCTCTTACTTTTCTACTCAGTGACTAGAATATATTCAAATCCCCACTGAAATGGTTTGCCTGTAGGTGCGAGCCCATTTTTCTATAATTCTGAGGATGTACGGTTTTGTTGAATCTATTCCATCTGTGTTTCACAGATTGTCAAGCGTCTTTAGTTCTGTTATCCATTCATTGAGGGAATCAGACTTTTTTAACCAGAATTTTGTTCTACTTCTCCTAATTTACTAAGAAACATTAATGCAAATTAATTCTATTTTTGGAGGTGGGAGATTTGCACTAATTTGCATTAGCACTGAAAAGGCGCTCCTCAACGGAATCCTCAGATCTGATTTGTAGAACTCCGAACTCATCTGAATCCATTGCAGATTTCTCCAGCATCCCTAATTCTAACCATGGAGATTGACAACCACACTGTAGAGTGTGTTAAGATACAACTAACGTACATTAAGGTGCCTTCTGGAAGCCCTGATTGAAAAGCTGCAATTTCCCCAATCTATTCTATCCACTATACCCAATTCCAGTATCACTTTCATAGTATTTAACATCATAAGCCACTATTCTTAAAGTTGCAATATCTATTCCTCTTGATTCTTTCCAGAGATACTTAGGTGGCAGATAGGGGATTGTATTATTGAATTCTCCCCCTGGCATAAAAATACCCCTGCCATCCACCCAAACCATTAAAAAGCAGTGCACAAAGAACCTTAGCCTAGACTTCTTCATAGCATGCAACCTTTTCTTCATGCTCACATGTTTTTCCCATGATATAATACTTCACACTTCTACAATTCATTTCAAATATTCAAGTAGATCCATAGTATTATGTCTATAATACACATCAGTTGCGCTTTGGGCAGAAAATATTGAATACTTAAATTTATAGTATAATATTTTATATCCATAAAATATTCAAAGACATGCCATGTCATGGCTTGTGCTGGGCACATTCCACAGTCTTTTTGAATATTCAACCCCTGATCAAGAGTTGCTACATGATATTTAAACTCAGACACTATAGATTAATAGTGTCTGGGTTTAATTAAACAACCCACAGTTAACCTAACTACTACTTGTGAGTTGTTTAACCCACCATTAACAAGGAAGCAGGATGTTAGCAGATCAGGATTTGCTTACTTCCTTGCTGCTGCAATAAGTGCAGAGATAGGCAGAAGCAGCAGCAGCAATGAGAGGAAAGGAAATCCCAAGCAGAGGAGGAAGAAGAGCAGGATGGTAAGGTAACCGCCCAGAGAGCTTCGACTATTGGGCGGTATAAAAAGGTAATAAATAAAATAAATAAAATAAGTGGCAGCAGCAGCAGAGTGGGGCAGAAGCAGCAGGCTTGAGGAGAAGAAAAAAAGAGAAGTGGGGCAAGAAAAGAGAGAATCCAGGGAGGGGGGCAATGCGTTTGAGAACCCTAGACTCTGGCTCGTCTTGTTACACATTCTCCCTTCAAGGAGCATCCATTCTATTAACACACACCAAGACTCTATGTTAACAATCCCAAGAAATGTTGTTTGGGTTTATGTGTGTATTACTACAGATAGATAACAGTACATTGGTTTTTGGAAGGTCGAAGGACATTCCTCAGTAAGATCAGTAACGTTGGTCAAGTTACCAAAAAGCAACTTGCCCATCACTATCCTTCTCCCCTTGTAAAATGCTGATGCAGGGGAGCACTGGGTAGTTCGAAATACATTCTGTTTCCCCAACGTGATGAGGCTCCATGAGCCTTATCAGAGCTGTTCTACATCCAAAAGGGAATCCATGGCAGACATACACAGAATCCTGAACAGACAGGTTGATGAGAAAATTATTCCTTGGAGGTAGAAAATTTGAAATCCACTGTACTATAAGATGTATACTAAAAGATGCATACTAAATAAACATTCAAACAAGTGGGGGGACTTTACAAAGATGCTTTAGATAGATGCTAGTTTATATGAAATTAAAACTTAACAGTTGAGCATCTATGCTATTGTTATTTTTACTGAAAGTCAGGGCAATCCAATACATTACACTCCCCCTATACAGAAAGAGACTGCCTGATGAAAGTACTTGTACCATACCACAAATCCATTCATACTTCAGAACTAAATATGCATTTCCCATATTAAGGTTATCTCCATTGAGCAAAAGCCTAACAGATGATGTGGCCCTTATTTTGCAAGCAGTGATGCGAATTTTCCAGAAGATTTCAACTGGAATTTTTTTCCAATGCAAATTAGGTTAATGAGAAAAAATTCAGGTTGCATCAGAATTTTTTGGGATGCCCTAGAGCAGTGGTTCCCAAAGTGAGCGGTACTGCCCCCTTGGGGGCGGTGGGATTGCATAGGGGGCGTTAAGAGGCAGGGGGCGCTAAGAGGCAAAGGGGGGCCTCAAGGTGGTCTTTTCCGTACCAGGAGTTTTGGTTACAGAAGGAAATTTCTGATTGCTATCCTGCACTATGGAGAGTGATTCAGAAGCTCCTGGTTGCATTTCCAACATCATATTTGGTGGAATGTGGTTTTAGTGTGGTCTGCCTACTTCTCTCCAAGCAAAGAAATAGACTCCAGATTACTAAACGTGGTGATTTAAGACTCATGTTAAGTGACTTTAAACCAGACATTGGGAAACTGGTATCACTTTAACAAGCCCATCCATCACATTAAGAATTTATAGAATAGTGAGGTACTCTACCCTAGTTACTAAATGTGATATCTAATATTCTTGCTAAATGACTATCAGACTTTGAAAACATGATATCACTGGATCAACTTCATCAATTATGTTTAATTGAATAAACTAAAATATGTAATTGGATTTTGAATAAATATTCAATTAATTGTTACTGATTTGAATTTAATTGTTATTATCTTCCTTAGTGGGTCGTTGGAAACCGCTATTCTGAATAATGATTTTTATAGTGTATGGTAGGGGGCACTGGGCATGAGTTTGTGGAACCAAGGGGGTGGTTACCTGAAAAGGTTTGGAAACCACTGCCCTAAAGAGATCTAATTTAGCATGTTTATTTTATTTGTATTTAGTAAACAACAAAAGTAAAAAAGTACTCCATGTAAATTTGTGGCCCAATACATAACAAGCATTTGACATTTTAGCAAACCAAAGAACAGTGCATAATATGCTGACAAACACTCATCTATCTCGAAGAGTTCAACTCTCTTTAAATAAGACTGTTGAGGCTTCAGTTGCACTATCACTACTTACTAGTTCTACTTCAATTGTGACATATATGTATTTAACATCTCCAATCTCAGAGGCTTCCACGTATCCAATGCCCTACTGGGCTGCTGCCAGAAGGGTGGGAGGAAGAACAGAGGCAATTTTCTTCCCTCTATCCTTCGAATTTATTTTCCTCTATATGGACACATCTATAGAAGGTATGTTGGTGGGGGGACTAGAGAGGCCACAGAATTTCTCGTATCCTGGACTTTCCTCTCCCCCTCCCCACCCACCAGAATGCCCCCTTTTCCTCCTTCCAAGGCCACATTTGTGACCTTGGGACGCAACCAGTATGGCTCTTCCCACAACAGCTGCAAGGTGGTGGGGGATTGGCATTTTCAGAGTCCCTCACCCGAGATCGTAACAGTGTCTATGACCTTGGGAGGGGGACTCCAAACAATCATATGGTTCCTGGAACGCTTTCCTAGGCACCATGGAATTCCTTTCTCAAGGACATATATTTATTCTCTCACATACTTGCTAGGGATAATCACCTGGAAAACATCCATTACAACTTTGAGGTTGCCAAGTTTACCTAACATTGTATTTGCAATTGGCATACAATCATCTTTTACTAATGAACTTATGAAATGGAATATTTTCCATATAAAAATAAAGCACTGGAAAAATTTCCACCCCCCTCATCACAATTCAAAACTGCAAATATCCAACAAGTTCATCCTTGCATAAGAATAGCTCCTTTGCTTCATGTTGCACACAGCTTCTGAAACTGCTGATTTTAAAAAGAAACTGGCTCAGTTCAGACAACACATTTTACAATGTTGGTTTTAGAACTCCACGGTGGTGTTTTTACACCACCGTTGAGAAATTTGTTGTCTGGCAGGAAAATTCCACACAGTTTTTTTGGGGGGGAAACACTCCATACAGAATATTCACGCTGCGCAGAAGAGAGTTCCTGCACAACCGTTGTGTTGCGTAGCGGGCTCTGTGGAGTTTTCCGTTGCATGTAGCGCCTAAAGTGTGGCGTAGTGGCAAAAGTGTTGGACTGAGAATTGGAAGATCTGGGTTCTAGTCCCCACTCGGCCATGAAAACCCACTTTGGGCCAGTCACAGACTCTCAGCCAGGCCTACCTCACAGGGTTGTCGTTGTGAGGATAAAATGGAGAGGATTATATATGCCACCTTGGGTTCCTTGGCGGAAAAAAGGCGGGATATAAACGCAATAATAATTCAATAATAATAATAATAATTGTTTTATGCTTTTTAACTTTTAGATTACATAGGAGATATTCATATTCTTGAGACTGTTATCTTTACTAATGATGGCTAGGAAGTCAACTTGTTTTAAACCTACTTTCCACTGGAGTAATCTACATTCAATTTGTATGAGAGAAATGCATTGGGATAACTGGATTTTTTGAACCTTTGCATTAGTTTGTGGGAGAGAACTGGAAAATGTGTCATAGAAGGAAGTATTGAGATTTTTATTCTTTTGAAAAAGTAGTCATTAAATGTGGAAAATATTCCATAAATAGCTTTCAATGAAATCAAACCAACGGTAATCTTCTTTCAAGTTTATATTGGAATAAGTATTTTGAGATCGGAATGTTATAATAGCTGTTACTAGCATTGGGAAATTTGAGTGGATACTCAAATTTGAGTTTTTGTATAATTTATTTCACGTTTTTCCTACTGAACAGCTTTCAGACTTTTGGAAAAAGACATTTGTTATGGCTTAAAACATGTACTATATAGCATATTTTTAAAATATTTTATGCATTCTAGTTTGCAACAGTTTTCCATCCATTGCAGTTTATAAAATTGGGTCTTGAAGGAGCCAATAATTCTTTCTATCTAGACATTTTATAGATACGAAAACTTAAAAGTGCTGAAATATCTGAGAGCATTTTTTAAATAAACCTCTGTAATATATGGTTTCCATCCATGTAGTTATCTTTATCAGCAAAATCTGAATTTTAAACGTGTCTGTATTCACGCACAACTTTATAATATAGGGCATTCTAGAGGCGGATGGATAAAGCAGGGTCAGACATTATTCAGCCAGGCTCTTAATCACTGTTCCAGCAACATCAAATCTGGTTTTTGTTTTTCCTGTTCCTTGGCACCTTCAGTATATAAGGTTGAAAAGCAGGGATATAAAAACTAAACATACATAGGTTACTTATTTATTTATTAAAACATTTATATCCTGCCCTATATCACAAGGATCTCAGGGCGGCATACAGATAAAATCATACATATAAAACAGAATAAATATACAATTCTAAAACAAATAAAACCATTAATATGTTAAAACCAATGTGAAATTTTAAAACAGTAAAAGCCAATTAAAACAAGACAGTGTGCAGGCTGGTGGATTTAGCCATCAAAGGCTTTGTTAAAAGGCTATGTCTTAACCTAGCATTGAAATAAAGCCAATATCAGCGCCAGTCAGGCCTCTGGGGGAGGGCATTCCACAGCTGGGGTGCCACAACAGAGAAAGCCCTCTCCCATGTCCCACCATAGCGTATATCTTGCGTTGGTGGGGCACAGAGAAGGGGTCCTCCGACAGATCTCAGGTCTTGGGCAGGCAGATATAGGGAGAGGCGCTCCCTCAAATATCGAGGTCCCAAGCCATTTAAGGCTTTAAACGTCATTACCAACACCTTGAATTCGGACCAAAAACGTATAGGGTTTTTACATCATAACTTGTCCCTCCTGTCCTTGATTTTCTTCTTTTTTAACATTGGAATGTAGCATTAACAGACTGCTGTGTTTCTGAGATGTAACCGTCAAATACATATCTAAGGTCTGTAAGGCCACTATCAATTAGTCAATTGACTAACTGAAACACCTGACTAACCGACAAAAAGCACTTATGGTAAACAAGCACAGAAAACAATGATAGCCTTAGTTGACCACAAAGCATCAAATGTATTAGAACCAAACCATAGGAATATGTGGAGTCTTTCCTTGTGGTATCTAGAATCAGGAATGCCATTATAACTACAAGGCATGGTAAGAATTCCAACTAATATGCACTGAGTAATCTAATATGCACAAAACTTGCAGTATTAATTGAAAGTAACAAAAGCTGACTTAATTGTCCGTATTCACTGTCTGAGATCCTGCACTTAAATTCTATGTATTTGTGTATACCTTTTAAGATGCAATCCTATACACACTTACCTGGGAAAAAGCCCCACTGAATACAATGGGACATACTTCTGAGTAAACATGTATAGGATTGCACTGTAAGTCTGAAAAGGTTTATCATTTCAGCTATGAAGTACAAAAGCAAAAGAAAACACTCAGACATCTCTAGACAATAAAAATAGTAGGGAAAGCAATAACCACCATTATAGTACATGTTCTAAGAGATCCATTTATTCCAAAAGTAATAGATTCATACCCATCCAAAAATGTCCAAGGTAAGAGAGAAAAATGCACGTGTTATTTTTATGAAAATGAACACAGTACTCTGAACACAGGCCGTAGGTACTGCCACAGTTAAGATCTCCAGACAGCCTTCTCACTACCATAATATTAAATTGAAAAGCAACTATTACCAACAACAGTTCAAAACATATTTACACAATTTCAAATTACTCAACAATAGAGATGACCAGCCCTTTCCATCCGGGTGCCTTCCAGATATTTTTGACTACAACTCCCATTGTATTTTACTATTGGCCATATTGTCAGGGGCTGATAATCCAAAACATCTGTAGGACATTACTTTAGGGAAGGCTGATGGATACTCAAATTATTTTGGAATGAAATGTAATTCTGCCTTCATAGGGCAATAATCTGTAAAGCAGAGCCAAAACTCAGTTCAACTTGAGCTAATAGAGGCCTCTAGTGTTGGCTATTCTGTAATGACATGTCAAATGGAAAATAGTACACAAATGACATCTAAAAATTCAGATTAACTAATTAATCATAAGACTTGTTTTTATTTGTCTTCCTGTTGTTTTTAAATCAAAGGGATTAAATTAAATTAAATACAGAATTATTGGACTGTGGCATTAATCTTTTTTCCTTGTACATTGTAATTTCATTTTACACAATTCATCCTATATATTGTATACTGCATAGAAATGGTCAAGTTGGTGTATGTATACTATATTAGCAAATGTATACTAGGAAATGTATACTATATTAGCAATCTTACAATATTAATATTAATATTCCTTGGGTTCTTTTCCCTCATGTAAGCTAGGAAAGCATAACCTTTTCTCTTGGTCCTTGTTATATTATATATTACCTTCGTTAACTCAATGCAGAAGTATATTAATGAAGCAACCTCAAAACAGTTATTAGTTATAACCCTTGCAGTACGTGAAAGGGTTGCTTGTGCATCAAAGACAAATTTTAGGCTGTGTCACCCAAAATGCTCCTTGCCACTCAAGAAGAAATGCATTTTTTTAAAAAAAAAATACTGAATATTACCCATGAGAAAGAAATGGCATCACATAAATGACAAGATACACTGGAAGAGATTCAAGGGCATCTGTTCATCTTCCCCCACCCCATTCCCTATTCCAAAGGGAGAATTTTGAAATTCCTTCTAAATATTTTTTTAAAGTAACATACCTGACTTGATTTTGGAGAATAAATACCTACTTTAAGATACATGTCATACGTACACAATGCATCTAACCAGTGCTTGAATGTTTTAAAGACTAGAGAACTCTGGAAGAAGTCCTATGCTTACAATTCATGTAATTTTCTTTTTGACCAGGCAAAAGATGGATCGGTCATCAATTAAAATCAAGTTTGTGTTAGCAGGGATGAAGTCTTTCATTTCGTTGTTCTGGAACTCCCTCCAGGGAAAATCTGAGAGGCCCACCCTCTTGCCATCTTCAAACATTTACTCTTTTAAATTTCACTAAGGGCAGAATCCAATGGGCCGTTATGGCTCCACCAATTTTTTTCCACCCCTCCAATTCCCTTCCGCAAGCAGTGGGACCCTGCCAATTGTGTTGTGCAAGTGGGACCCACTGCTTATGCAAGGAAGATTTAGTGCTTCCTAGGGAAAGCCCCGAAACAAGTGGAAATGCTCATTTCTGGAAGGAGGCAGGTCGGCAGACTTCCCTTAGGAGAGCTACACCAACCTGCCTCCTTCCAGAAATGAGCCTTTCTGCTCATTTTGGATTGCCCCCAAAATGCTAAATCACCATTACACAACCACTGGGGGTTACTTGCGGAATTCAATCAGCAAGACAGAAGAGAAGTGCCCAACTGGATTCTGCCCTAAGTATTTTGGACTGCAAACTTGTTCAACATACGTCTATTAAAATATAAACTAATATTACATAAGCAATTAAGTATATGCATGCCTAAACAAGTTATATGTACCTACCTTGCATACAGTCTCTGCATCCCAAGGCAGAATTGTTTTCAGATCAATTACTTCACAGGACACACCAAGCTTTTCTTGAGCCATAAGCGCTACCTCTTTGATAACGTGAACCTAAATATAGCAGGGAGAGGGGGAGACACATGTAATAGTATATTGCATGTACAGACTATTAAAAGTTGAGTTTCATCAACATTTTGGAAGGGGGCACATCTAAATATTCCTCATGCAACAAAATACTTTAGCGTTGTATCTGACGTCTTACATGCCCTAGAATTCTATGACCCTAGGATTATCTATAAATATTTACAATGTTTGGTTGGCCTTACTGACCAAGCCAGAAAGTGTAGTCCCTCCGCCCACCATTCCTGAAAGAAGGGCAGGGAGAACATGCTGACCAGTGCTTGGAGCAATTGAAGTCCCTTTGCTAAATCTGGATGCAACCCAGAATTTATGGTGTATGAATGCATCTATGCATAATTTTAAGGCATTCACTGCTGCTAAAACCCAAATGAACAGAAATATCAAAGCTTTACTTGTTATTACTTAAAGACAGCTCTTGCATGTTGGATCCACTGAAGTCATTGAGAAAAGTTAGCCATGAATTAATTTAAGTCCAATTGATTTCAGTAGAACCTCAGTGCAACTAAATCTGCATCCAATCCTGTCTATTTTTCCGCTCAGTTTGTGTTTCATTCTCATCACATTTTTCAGGAAATATTCTAATATAACATTTGCTTTAAAAATCCACCAGTATCTCACAAATCTTACTGACCTGGGTACCCCAAGCCACCAGTGTAACATCACTTCCATTCTGAAGCACTTCTGCTTGAGAAAGTGGAATGTAGTACGGTTCCACAGGGACTTGCTCCACTGAATGAATGCAAAGCAAAGAAATTGAGATTCTTAATTGTAACACATTTAGTCTTACAGACAACTAAACTCATGGAGCAAAGATATACCTATAACCCACCTTTCAATGGAGGTGATATAAAACCTTAACTGTCAAGACCTCAGCCTGAAACATCGCTGCATAAGACAGGTGCCTTAGTTCTATGAAACAAGATTCCTGATTACCTTAAGGTCTCACTAATGACAAGCCTTAGCAGACTCTAGTGGACCATCACATGCTACATTCCTGTCTGGTTACACTGTAATGTGAGCAGCATAGAAGAGAAGCTCTCAAGATGATAGGAGATACTCTTCCATTACACTTGCCCAAATTAAACATCCATAACTAGTACATTAAAGTAGGGTCTGATACTTAACGGGCAGACTAGGGCAGCTTATTTTCATCAAGTGAAAGTGAAATGCCTTATGAGTTGTATCCATTGGTGGCTTTCCCTTAGGTAGAAAACACTTAGGTAGACTCACCACATTTTTGCTGATTGCGCCAAGCACCCACTCAAGCCCCTTTCCTTTCCAAAATGTTGCTCCTGAGGATTGGGAGACCTTCCTGAATAAACTTATAATGTCACACTAATAGCCTAACAAGAATGTGTCACTGGAATAAATACAGTTATATTAATCTACCAGCAAACTGTATTTTGCTCCAACATAGTTTTCTCCCTATATGTATTTCTAGGATCCATACTATTCAAGCCCATTTGTAACAATTCTGTCAAATTGTGAAAATCAAAACAATCTTAAGCCTAGGTTTTCTACTCAAAATCTTATTGTTTATAGGTTAACTCTACAAAGGCAACACCAAAATTTCAAGGGAATAGTTATAGTTGGGGAAAGTATTTCCTAAAGAGAGATTTATCCTTGAATGGGTAAGTAGAAGGCTAAAGGAGAAATTCTGCCACCTTTCATATGTAAAAATTATCATGCACAAAGATTTAAGAGAAAGATGAGGCTATGATTTCAGATACACTTGCAAGTTTTTAGAAATGCCCAATATATGGTAAAGAGGTGGGCAAATAAGATTTCAAATGGTGGGTGGGAGAGCTTCAATATCCTACATAATTCCATGTCCCTTCCAACATACAATAAAAAACAGAATTATGCATAATAAATCAATGATTTATACAACAACAAAATTTGGATTGCATCAGAACAGTATTCTAACCTTTTTGTTCAGAATACACCCAGCCCAACCAATAAGGAACATTCTGCATCCCAGCTCTAAAAGCAGAATTTTATAAATGCTGTTGTTGTTGTTACAACAACTTCTGCCACTTTGCAGTATAGTTTTCAAAGCTACTGATAATCATATTAAAAACAGCAAAGTTAATTAAAAACAGTGCTAATAATAAGAGCATCCAATTGAATTAGACAAGAATATAACAGCAGCCCTGATCAGATCATAGGTCTAACTTGTTCCTGCAGTGGCCAACCAGCTGCTTGTGGGCATGGCTGTAATAGTACACTCCCAGTTATATTTCTCAGCAACTGGTATTCAAAGTCATAACACTTTCCAACGCCAAAGATAAAATAAAGTCATCATGACTAACAGCCATTGATATATCCTCCAAGAAATTTGTCTAAGCCCCCTTTAAAATCAACCAAGTTGGTGGCCAATACTACATCCTGCTGTATCAAATTCCATAATTTTAACTATGTGGTGTGTGAAGGACTTCCTTTTGACTCTCCTGAACTTCCCACCATTCAGTTTCATTAACTTTTGTAAACCGCCCAGAGAGCTTCAGCTATGGGGTGGTATATACATGTAATAAATAAATGACCCTGAGCTAAGAACTAAAAAATGTAAGAAGAGCCATGCTGGATCAATCCACTAGTCCAGCACTCTGTTAACACAGTGGCCAACCAGCTGTTGACCAGGGACGCATAAGCAGGACACGAGTGTTACAAGCACCCTCCCACCCATGTTTCCCAGCAACTGGTGTACATAGGCTTACTGCCTCAGATACTGGAGGTACCATAGAGACATCAGGACTAGTAGCCATTGATAGCCTCTTCCTCCAGGAATTTATCCAACCCCCCTTTAAAGCCATCCAAATTGGTGACCATCACCACATCTTGTGGTAGTGAATTCCATAGTTTAACTATGTGCTGTGTGAAGAAGCACTTTCTTTTATCTGTCCTGAATGTCCCACCAAACAGCTTCATGAGATGACCCTGGATTCTAATATTATGGGAGAGGGAGAAAAAGCTCTATTATTATGAGAAAGGATGAATGTTGGCTGGCATAAAATTTTAAAAGTTTCTTTTTGCCTCCAGACAAATTAGCTGAGAAAATATCCAGGGATTATTATTATTATTATTTTTTGCTGATGTATGTTTTATGGCAAGTAGAGAATTAGTAAATCATTATTCACACTTTCTTCCACTAGTATCATATATAGCATCAAATATTACCCATCTGTACTATCTTCATTTAACATCTTGACAGAATGTTATTTTCAATATTATAACACACAGTGAAATCAAAATTCAAAATTTTCTGGAAAACTGATATGACTGGTTAGGCTGAGAGATTGTGACTTGACAAAGGCCACCTAATCAATGTTGTTATACGAGAGTAATTTTCAGACAAATCTTTGGTGAAACATATTAATAGTAACAGCAGTTTATCAACAGAACCAACCACTGTGAGTGGTGGCCTCTCTCTGGCTAGACACCATGAAGCACAGGCTGGACAGCCATCTCTTTGAAATACTCCAGCTCTGGATTTCCTGCATGGAGCAAAGGGTTGGACTACATAGCCCACAAGGCCTCCTCCAATTCTGTAATGCTATGGACAATGACTCACACATTTTGCAAAGGAGGAGTTTTAATTTTGTTTACCATTAACTGCAATAGGAAAACATGTGTACAGCTGTGTGACAGTACATTTTGAACACTGATTAAAAACAACAAGTTTTTCCATTTTACCTGCCCTGTCACTATAACAACCACTGATGCAAATCATTTATTTCTACACTACTCCTGTCATATACGGTAGAATTAAATGGAACTGAAAAGGTCATAAGACATAAGAATAGATTTTCCACATGATAGTTAAACCCGATAATGTCAAGATGACTCATTTTTTCCTTTGAATTAGCACTATGTGCTTGACCCATCAAGGCAACACCTTTTTTAAAAAACACACACCAAAACCTCTATTTAAATTTCAATGTTTTCTTATAAACTCCCACGTTTTGAATAAAGTCAAACAGCATTCTAAATTTGCATGATCAAAATCAAGCTCTTTATGATCATCTTAGGACACAATACTAGGCATGTTGAGACAGAAAAAAGCCCTTCAATTCCCAGCATTCCCCAGCCAGCCGTGCTTAGTGTACATCATATTGCTTCCTCCCACAATTACACTTCCATTAACAATTCTCACTCAACAAAGAAAACCCTTTGTTATTCAAGAGTATTCAAGAGGGTATTCAAGTGTATTTTTACCATTACCATAAATTCTGCACCTTAATGTTAGAAAGCCAACAATACTCCCTTAACCTGCCCCTTCCCTTCTATTCCTCATTGTAAGCCTATGCGGCAGGGTCTTGCTATTTACTGTTTTACTCTGTACAGCACCATGTACATTGATGGTGCTATATAAATAAATAATAATAATAATAATAAAGCAAGAATATATTTTACCTGCTGCTCTGTACAGTATTTTAGGTTCAAAGAATATACAAGGATTTTTATCTTCTATGCATGATAGCAACAGTCCTTTAGCTTCAACAGGACCTCTTGGAACAACAATCTACAAAAATTGAATAAATTAACGATGAATAAAGAAAGCAATATTTTACTTATTAGGAGGCTACTAGTAGAAACAGGTCATCGTGGGTATCACCTTTTTGTTTCATTACAAATTTTAAGTATCACAATTATTCAGTCAAACCTAGCTCAGAAATAAGTGTCCAATAGTGTTTGTTTCCCCCCATTTCTGATATACATATCAAAAAATGAAAAAGTAACACTCTTGGATAAACTTGTCACAATACAGAGTAGTTGTTATATATATATATGCAAGTCGACCACACAGAGCAATTAGAAGTGTCTGCAGTTTTCTTTAAAGGAGAAAAATAATTAATGGCTCCAGCTACCTTTTAAACTCAAATGTAGCTTGTTGACAGAACTGGTGTGGCGCAAAACAAATTGCCAGTGTTTCAAGGAAGTGTGATGTAGTAGTGATGGAGGACTTCAATTACCCTGATAACTGTTGGGATACAAATACTGCCAAAATACTTGGCCCTTCCAAGAAATTCCTGACATGTATGGGTGGTAACTTTCTCCTACAGAAAGTGGAGAAGGAACTAAAGGATCGGCAATCCTTGACTTGATATTGACCAATAGGGATGACTTAGTGGATAAAGTGGCAGTTATGGGAACTCTGGGGGGAAGTGACCACGTCATACTTGAATTCTTGATTATGAAGGAGACAAAAGTCGAGCGTAGCCATACACGTACTCTGGATTTTAGGAAAGCTGATTTTAATAAACTCAGAACTATGATAAGAAAGGTCCCGTGGCAAGTGAGCCTAATGAGAAAAGGAGTGCAGGATGGGTGGGAGTATTTAAAAAAGGAAATTTTAAAGGCACAGTTACAAACAATTCCAACAAGGAGAAAAGATAGAAGACAACAGAGGAAACCAATGTGGCTCCACAAAAAGCTTAGAGATGACCTGAAAACAAAAAAGGATACATATAGGAAGTGGAAGGAAGGCCAGGCTACAAAAGAAGAGTACAGACAGGTGGCACAGAAGTGCCGAAATGGCATCAGGAAGGTTAAAGCTGTGAATGAGCTGAGATTAGCGAGGGATGCTAAAAGCAATAAAAAGGCTTTCTTCAGATACATGAGTAGTAAAAGACAGAGGAAAGAAATGGTGGTTCAACAGCTTAATGAGGATGGCAAATTGATAACAGATGACAAAGAAAAGGCTGAAGTGCTCAATTCCTACTTTGCCTCAGTCTTCTCCCAAAAGCGGGTCTATGACCCCCCTGGAAAAAGTGAAGCAGAAGTTGAGGGGGCAGGATTGCAATTTGAGATTGATAAACAAATGGTCAAAGAACACCTAATTTCCTTGAATGAGTTCAAATCTCCAGGGCCCGATGAACTGCATCCTAGAGTAATGAAGGAGCTAGCGGAAGAACTCTCAGAACCTTTGTCTATTATCTTTGCAAAATCATGGAAGACGGGTGAGGTGCCGGACGACTGGAGGAGGGCTAACGTTGTCCCTATCTTCAAAAAGGGCAAAAAGGAGGAACCTGGAAACTACAGACCAGTCAGTCTGACATCCATCCCTGGAGCAGATTATAAAGAAGTCAATCTGTAAACACCTTGAAATCAATGCAGTGATTACTAGAAGCCAACATGGATTGGTCAGGAACAAATCCTGTCAGACTAATTTGATCTCATTTTTTGATCAGGTAACCTCCCTTGTGGACTGTGGGAATGCTGTGGACGTCATATATCTCGACCTCAGCAAGGCTTTTGACAAAGTGCCCCATGATATTCTGATTAACAACCTAGCTAAAAGTGGGCTAGATGGAACAACTATTAGGTGGATTCACAGTTGGCTACAGAATCGGACTCAAAGAGTACTTATCAATGGAACCTTCTCAAACTGGGGAGAGGCAACGAGTGCGGTACCACAGGGCTCAGTCCTGGGCCCAGTGCTCTTCAACATTTTTATTAATGATTTGGATGAGGAGGTGCAGGGAACGCTGATCAAATTTGCAGATGACACAAAATTGGGTGGGATAGCGAATACCCTGGAAGACAGAAACAAACTTCAAAGTGATCTTGATAGGCTGGAGTGCTGGGCTGAAAACAACAGGATGAAATTTAATAGGGATAAATGCCAAGTTCTACATTTAGGAAATAGAATCCAAAGGCACAGTTACAAGATGGGGGATACTTGGCTCAGCTATACTACAAACGAGAAGGATCTTGGAATTGTTGTAGATTGCAAGCTGAATATGAGCCAATTATGCGATATGGCTGCAAGAAAGGCAAATGTTATTTTGGGCTGCATTAATAGAAGTATAGCTTCCAAATCACGTGAGGTACTGGTTCCTCTCTATTTGGCCCTGGTTAGGCCTCATCTAGAGTATTGTGTCCAGTTCTGGGCTCCACAATTCAAGAAGGACGCAGACAAGCTGGAGCGTGTTCAGAGAAGGGCAACCAGGATGATCAAGGGTCTGGAAACAAAGCCCTATGAAGAGAGACTGAAAGAACTGGGCATGCTTAGCCTGGAGAAGAGGAGATTGAGGGGAGACATGATAGCACTCTTCAAATACTTAAAAGGTTGTCACACAGAGGAGGGCCAGGATCTCTTCTCGATCCTCCCAGAGTCGAGGACATGGAATAACGGGCTCAAGTTAAAGGAAGCCAGATTCCAGCTGGACATCAGGAAAAACTTCCTGACTGTTAGAGCAGTACGACAATGGAATCAGTTACCTAGGGAGGTTGTGGGCTCTCCCACACTAGAGGCATTCAAGAGGCAGCTGGACAACCATCTGTTAGGGATGCTTTAGGGTGGATTCCTGCATTGAGCAGGGTGTTGGACTCGATGGCCTTGTAGGCCCCTTCCAACTCTGCTATTCTATGATTCTATGAAAACAGTGTGGGGAAAATGGCTGAACAAACTTCAGAATCATAGCACTAAAACATCACGTTGTAACAATATTATATCAATGGTCAAAAATCAATTACTTTTAGGTCAGATCTCACCTAAAAATGTTATTCTGCACCTATGCTATATCTTTTACTTTAAATACTGCTTGCGCCATGCCAATGCAGTCTCTAACACAGATATCAATTACAAATTGACTAGCGGCCATTTTTTAGACTGACAGCTTGCCATATTGTGACAATTCTGTGAGATCCTGGTACACTGGTCTTTGATGGAAGCTCACATCATGACTCCTTGATTTTGAGAGCACTAAAGGGGGCTTTGTGAAGAAGTCAGGATGGCAAAAGGTTCTCAGATTATCTCCTTAGGATCTACCTGCAGTTTCCATATGTTTATCTCCCAAACATGCTGGAAGGTTTTTTAATGGCTGAATCAAAGTTGTGATTTGTTACCTGAAGTAAAATACCCCTAGCAGAGCTGCACTGAAAGGCAGTCTGTAAATGCAGAAATAAATAATTTTGTTAAGGGTAATTACTGTACCTTTAGTCCTGGACAATGAGCAAAAAAGGCTTCCGGGCACTGAGAGTGATATAATGCACCATGACCCACACAACCCCAAGGAGCCCTAATTGTGAGGCTTCCACAATTAAAGAGATCTCCAGAGCGATACCGATACTTTGCTGCCTCATTAACAATCTGAAAGAAAATGCATGTATTTTTAATATTGCTTGTACTTATCCATTCATATCATGCTTCCAAGACAACTGATGTTCTATTATACAATATTAAGCAAAAACAAGACCTCCCAAATCTCAAAACTAACACTGTGTGAGCAGAAGGCTAGTCACACAAGGGAGCTTCTCTTTCCCTTCCTCCCCAACCCACTCTAGGGACCTGTACATTTCAGGGTTACCTACCAAACATTATGGTCTGCAACAGGAGAGTAGAAATCAGGTGGAGGAATCTTACACTGGTCACACAGGGTTCCCAATTTTGTCGCTTCCCCCTCCCATTTCAGCTCCATAAAACAAAGCCCAAATGTTTGGAGAAGCTCCTGTCCTGGAGTAGCTTTTCAGAGGTAGCAGTGGAGAAGGAAAGGGAAAGATCCATTGCACAGGCTTACCTTCCTTCATACAACATTGGACATCACCCCAAATACTAAGGTATTTTGACACTGTTTTTTGACACTCTTAAATACCTAAAAGGTTGTCACACAGAGGGCGGCCAGGATCTCTTCTCGATCATCCCAGAGTGCAGGACACGGAATAGCGGGCTCAAGTTACAGGAAGTCAGATTCCGGCTGGACATCAGAAAAAACTTCCTGACTGTTAGAGCAGTACGACAATAGAACCAGTTACCTAGGGAGGTTCTGGGCTCTCCCACACTAGAGGCATTCAAGAGGCAGCTGGACAACCATCTGTCAGGTATGCTTTAGAGTGGATTGCTGCATTGAGCAGGGGGTTGGACCAGATGGCCTTTAGGCCCCTTCCAACTCTACTATTCCATGATTCTATGATTTCCCTAAGCCAGCTACAGATGTACAATAATGCAGCGAGGAGGAGGAAGCACAAGCTTCCATAGAAAAATAAAGCATTGGAAAAATGTCCAGTTTGGAAAATTTATGCCCTCACATCACTGCATTTCATAACTTCATTAGTAACAATGAATGAATCCCAATTTCAAATACAGTATTAGGCAAGCTTGGCAGTTTCAAAGTGGCAATTAAAGTTGTTCAAGTGAATATTCCTAGCAAGTATAAGGAAGAATACATATATGTCATTAATATATATATATTTGTGTCAGTGTGAAATAGACCTAATAAGTACTGAGAGTGAAATGAATTGTTCTGAACTGCCCAAAGAGCTTCAGCTATTGGGTGGTATAAAAATATAATAAATTAATAAGCTGAAGGTGCCCCACCAACCTTAGTGGAGGAGCTGAATTCTGTTAGAATAGATGAGTGGTTTTCCGCTAATCATGCACAGTCATGTGGTCTTTTTTGTGTTTGGTTGGTTGGGTTTCAAAGAGGTACAAAAATATTAATAATGATAATTACCCTCTTTGACATTGGTGCAAACATAAATTACATTGTATTAGCATAAGTAACTTCTCGTTCACAACAATTGAGTTTTCTGGTTTGGGGGAAACTCATTGTAAAAATGCACACTACTAGTGTGGCATTAGAAGATGCTTATGCTAGTGCAACGTAATTTATGTTAGCACTAGTGTCTAACAGGACACTGTCTTTATTTCTTTACGAGTATTTAAATAAAAAATCTACATCATACATCATTTAACTCACATTAAATGTGCTTTAATTTCCCCCCTTCAATATTTCAGATCAAATACTTGTGATGTATTGAAACAAAAAAATAACATGTGGTACTTTTGTAGTTTTGTGATTTACTAAATGAAAATAAAATAAACATGCTAAATTAGATCACTCTCTAAGGCATCAGAAAATTTTCTGATACAAATTACCCTAAATTCAAGTTCCTAAAATATCCACTAACCTGATCAAAGGCAGGGAAAATATAGTCGGCAAACTGGATTTCCGCAATTGCCGTAGCACCAGCGACTGCAACTCCAATGCCAAATCCTACAATTCCTTGTTCACACAAAGGAGTATTGAACACTCTGTCTTTACCTACAAAAGTAAGAGATTCTCTTTACAAACTTGAAAAAAACATGCATATTGTGTACAGCATAACATAATTTTTGGAATACAAGGTATTCGATGAAACACAGGGGCCTGCAAGGTGATCTTTTAATGAATACGTTTTAAGCTAGAAGTAGTGGGAGCAGAGAAGGTCAATTTCTTGACATTTTGAAGCCACGGGGACAATGTTTTTTCCCCAAGGGAGAATTAAAATGTGGGGCAAAATTAAATACATGCAATAACTACTTTCTTATCAAACTCAAGCTTACTTTACTAATTTTACACAAAAGGTATTGCGTTGGATCCAGACTTAGTAATACTTACAGTGGCAGCATAAATTTATTTCAATAGGTCAATCAATCAATCACTTTATTACGGTCCAAGATCAACACAACATTAATCCAGCAACAACAACTATACAAAGTAATATAGATCCTTAGTTCCCATCTCCCAGAGATTTAACATTCTCGAAGGTTAATAGGTTATGACATGTCCTCTTAGCCAAGTGGCAGAATTTAGCAACCTTATAAGTAACTGAGGGGTTTCTATCGGCAAGGAGAAACTTGGTATATTTTAAGGATGGTTAAGTCTGGATTCAACTCATGTATAATTTGGCACATAAAACCATAGTTTGATATATTTATGAAAATTTAAGTTATGAGTGCTTTAATTTTATTAAGGTAATACTAACATCCAGTGTTAGAGATAGGCTTAGAAACAATATGTGGACTTCAGCATAATGAGTAGTACAGATATATATTGAATAACTGAACAATCATATAGAAAAAGAACTCAATTTTTTAAAATAAAAGGAACACATATATTAGTAATTGTTTGTTCATGTTGCAATTATAAAATACTTCTTTCTTGTTACTTGGTGGCCCCATTTTAGATCCAATCCTGTTGGCACTCAACAACTGAATTTGTTATTAGAGGGAGTTATGATTATTGATTTCTGACTGAAAATGGCTTGGCACATTACAAGATGCTAAGAAAAAAGAACGTGCATGGAGGAGACATATGCAAGTTCTGCTTTTTCAATGTAACACTTACAGTGAAAAACAGAAGCATGCACACATAGTTGCATATCCATTTTTCTCTGTATGTTATAGAATACAAACCATTACAAGCCAGTTATGACACATCAATATATAAAGTGTCAGCACTAGCCATCTATGATCTCCCCCTTGTTTGGTAAATGGGACTGTTCTTTTCTCTCATGTTATTGTCACAGACCCTAACGAAAGCTATGCCTATTCTGTTTCAAAAGCATATTTTGCTTCTATGACAAGTGAAAGCATTGTCCTAACAACAGAATACAACACTCAATAAAAATAAGCTACTTCCACAGAAACACACAACAATGAAGCCAGATGTTTCCAATGATACCTACCAAAAATTATCCTAGATCCTACATCCATGATATTTTTATTATACTACAAATGTATATCATAATTCATCTTGTGCCAGTCTACATCTGCAGAATGTTGTTCTAAAACTGGTACCTGGATGAGATTCACAAGAATCCCTTATTTGACATGTATTTTACAAAGCACATTTCTAAGCCAGGCTCCAAATTTTGTATTGAATATGGTTCTAGAAAAAGGCATGTACATTTAATAGCTTCATACAAAATAACCAAATGTATTTAACTACTACTGATATAAAACTATAAGTCTCAAATACGTTGGTGGAGAGAATGAACAGTACTGTATACAGCCTGCATAACTGCAAACAGATGTGACAGCTACAACACTGTCACAGAGCCTTAAAATCAGGAGGCATAATAACCCAATAACTTTCGGTAATCTCCTAACCAAGGTAATGATCCTAGCAACTCAGTCCATTTTTAAACTTTGCAGTCAGCTGCTGGGTCTTCTGATCACTTTTACTAAATGTAAATAGCAATTTCGCAAGTGAAATCTTCCAATACATTTTTATTATTATTTTGATGCAAACAGCAAAAGAGAAATAACTATAGCAATATGACAGATGATAAATCACTTAAACTGTGGACTCACCATATTTGTCTCTCAAGCCAACAGTGCACCTGAAGACTCCACCAAAGGATACATCTTCACCAAATATTACTGCAAATGTACAGTAAAGAATAAAGCAAAATGGGTTGTTAATCATGATAAACAAAGGAATAGTATGATATACGGTCGTGTGAAAAAGAAAGTACACCCTCTTGGAATTGTATGATTTTACATATCAGGACACAATAACAATCATCTGTTCCTTAGCAGGTCTAAAAATTAGGTAAATACAACCTCAGATGAACAACAACAGATGACATATTACACCGTGTCATGATTTATTTAACAGAAATAAAGCCAAAATGGAGAAGCCATGTGTGAAAAAGTAAGTACACCCTTACTGCTTCCATAGGAATTAAGATGCTAAGTAGCAGACAGGTGCTGCTAATCAAATGCCCGTGATTAATTGATCATCAGCAAGTATGGCCACCTCTATAAAAGCCAAAGTTTTTTTCAGTTTGCTGGTCTGGAGCATTCAGGTGTGTGTTAACACAATGCCAAGGAGGAAAGGCATCAGCAATGATCTTAGAGAAGCAATTGCTGCTGCCCATCAATCTGGGAAGGGTTATAAGGCCATTTCCAAACAATTTAAAGCCCATCATTCTACAGTGAGAAAGATTATTCAAAAGTGGAAAACATTCAAGACTGTTGCCAATCTTCCCAGGACAGGACGTCCCAGCAAAATCACCCCAAGGTCAGACTGTGCAGTGCTCAGAGAAATTGCAAAAAAACCAAGAGTTACATCTCAGACTCTACAGGCCTCAGTGAGCATGTTAAATGTTAAAGTTCATGACAGTACAATTAGAAAAAGACTGAACAAGTATGGCTTGTTTGGAAGGGTTGCCAGGAGAAAGCCTCTTCTCTCTAAAAAGAACGTGGCAGCATGGCTTAGATTTGCAAAGTTGCACCTGAACAAACCACAAGACTTCTGGCACAATGTCCTTTGGACAGACGAGACCAAAGTGGAGATGTTTGGCCATAATGCACAGCGCCACGTTTGGCGAAAACCAAACACAGCGTATCAGCACAAACACCCCATACCAACTGTCAAGCACAGTGGTGGAGGGATGATGATTTGGGCTTGTTTTGCAGCCACAGGACCTGGGAACCTTGCAGTCATTGAGTCGACCATGAACTCCTCTGTATACCAAAGTATTCTAGAGTCAAATGTGAGGCCATCTATCCGACAGCTAAAGCTTGGCCGAAATTGGGTCACGCAACAGGACAATGATCCCAAGCACACCAGCAAATCTACAACAGAATGGCTGAAAAAGAAAGAATCAAGGTGTTGCAATGGCCCAGTCAAAGTCCAGACCTCAACCCGATTGAAATGCTGTGGCGGGACCTTAAGAGAACTGTGCATAAACAAATGCCCTCAAACCTCAATGAACTGAAGCAACGTTGTAAAGAAGAGTGGGCCAAAATTCCTCCACAACGATAGAGACTGAAAAAGTCATACAGAAAACGATTACTTCAAGTTATTGCTGCTAAAGGTGGTCCTACAAGCTATTGAATCATAAGGTGTACTTACTTTTTCACACATGACTTCTCCATTTTGGCTTTATTTCTGTTAAATAAATCATGACACGGTGTAATATGTCATGTGTTTTTGTTCATCTGAGATTGTATTTACCTAATTTTTAGACCTGCTAAGGAACAGATGATTGTTATTATGTCCTGATATGTAAAATCATACAATTCCAAGAGGGTGTACTTTGTTTTTCACACGACTGTACTGAAACTAATATACTCAAATTTACATAGCCACATTTTTCTTTTCCTCGTTTTGTTGAATTTTCACAATAAAAAATTAATTTAAAAACAACGTAGCATCCAAGTATGAAGTGGGGCATACTAAGATTCATTTAAATAGCACATTGTTTCAGTTGTCCATTGTTATTACTAAAAGGAAGGAAAATGTGATTAGAAGAGAAACCACAGTAGTAGTTCTCTAGAAAACCAACAAGGTATAATGGAGGAACTTTTTTTTCCCTTTACATACACAACTTAAATGCTTGTAGATGACTTTGTGACAAAAGATTACCATATTGTATTTTTATTGTATTTTTTCTAACTGTCCAACATGACACTCTACAAATTTTGGGATTCCACACTATTCTTTTGTTATACAGAGATCAAATTAATTCATTTTAATATATGTTTCACATGATTTCAGATTTACAGTTTAAAGAGTGTGAACTTAACAGCAGAGGCTTCTAACAAAATGCTATCTCCAGTATTCAAGACAATAAGCCTGTGTGCACCAGTTGCTGGAGAACATGGGCGGGAGGGTGCTGTTGCACCATGTCCTGCTTGTTCATCCCTGGCTGATTGGCCACTGTGCGAACAGAGTGCTGGACTAGATGGACCCTTGGTCTGATCCAGCATGACTGTTCTTATGTTCTTATATCACAGTATAAAATGATACCTGCAGTTGGATCTCTGGATAACGCATTATCCAAGGCACTTGTTATAGACTGGAAAAGGTTCATTTTCTGTGTCTGGCCTGTCCAAACAGATTACATAGTTACACAAAGCATATTGTTCAAGTACATTTATCAAGTTCTTAAAAATACTCAAAATATTGGCTGATCCATGTGGAAAACTTCTACGATTGTCACAACCCAGTGTCTTCACTATGTACAGTTCTTATTCACAATCTATACTTCGCCAAGTGTCCATGAGATAAGGAGAAATATTATCTTGCTGGTTAACAATCACCATTCTGCTATGCTACTGTCTGTAGTTAGATGCTTCACAGATGCAAACTAAATGGGTCAAGTTCAATCCAGATTTCCACTCAGTGGAATTCCACGGGCACAGAAGGAAGGGAGCAAAGTGGCCATTTTCTCTTATTCCCCTCCCCCTGCAGCACACAGCACTACCTCCTACATAGAATCATAGAATAGCAGAGTTGGAAGGGGCCTACAAGGCCATCTAGTCCAACCCCCTGCTCAATGCAGGAATCCACCCTAAAGCATCCCTGACAGATGGTTGTCCAGCTGCCTCTTGAATGTTCAGAAAGCTTGGAAGACTCTCTTCCTTGAGTGGGAAAGCCTCTGCTCTATCCTAGTTCCCTCTACTAATGAAAAGCACCTTCTTTTTGCAGACGGACAAGTCCAGCTCATCAAGTGTAGTTTGGCCCTAAGTGTACAGGTATGCTGTGCTCATCAGTCATCTATAACTGATTTTTCTTTTTCTACATCAAGTAACTTCTGCTACATCAGGAATCTTAACACTTCATGCTGGAATTCTGAACAATATTTAACAAAAAAAATGGAAAATTCAGTTTTGTTAAATAACCTTGCTAACTACTAAATAAAAAGTTAACTTCTGCCACTACAAATAAATTAACCCTGGGTTCCTGCACTTAATTGAGTTATTCCCATTGACTTCGATGAAGGCCCTTCTCATTTATCCACCCGTGGGAGCAGTTAGGTGGGCAACCACACAAGAGAGGGCCTACTCTGCAGTGGTCCCACAAACCCTGTAATTGCAGGCTTTTAAGAAGGCCCTAATATATTACTTTACTCTGGCCTTCTCCTGCTTATTTTATCAGACTGGGTTATGGCTGCAGTTGTCTGTTGCAAGTTTTATTTTATGGTGGAGTTAGCTTCTTCTTTTTTTTAGAATGTTCACTGCTGTTACTGTTTTTATTTTATTTTTACCATTTTTATTATGTGTTTTATTGTTGTACACCCCTTTGGGGAGGCTCCTGCACTAAAAGGCGGCCAAGAAATAAATAAAATAAGTAAATAAATAAATAGTCACTCTGTTCAACGAAGAACACAGATCGAAGGAAGATTGCACTTGCTTGTGACTAGACGCAAAAGCCAACAGTGCATTTCAGCAGGTACAGTTTGTCTCACCTGTACATGACAAGCTACATTTGCTCA
The DNA here is from genome assembly GCF_023053635.1 of Elgaria multicarinata webbii. Taxonomy (NCBI): domain Eukaryota; kingdom Metazoa; phylum Chordata; class Lepidosauria; order Squamata; family Anguidae; genus Elgaria; species Elgaria multicarinata. Next base: position 107,356,580 of record NC_086174.1, read on the forward strand.
AATTCCCTCTTCTACATAGCTATTTCTAAAAGTGTGACAAGCCTTCTTAAGTTCTGGTAACCCTACTACCCTGCAATCTGGAGGGGGGGGGGAACACCTGAAATTCAAGAAGGGAGGAATGTAAGTGCCAAGAAAATAAACAGGCTGCTTATCCCCTTCGCAAGACAATCACTATCTCGTTCCACCCGACAGCAAACCGAGTCTGCGTCTACATAAGCAGCAGGATCAGGTGGGAGGTAGGAGAACGGGCTGTACCACTTCAAACTATAAATGGGGGGGGGGTGATTCCATTTTAAAACGCTTTAAAAAAGGCTTCTTACAAACAGAAAACCAGTACGTCAGGCAGAAACGTCTTAACGATATCCTACGACTGGTGTGCTGGGAGGGGTTGTAAGGGAGGTGTTGAAGGAGACCATTCGGAAAATATTATCTTCCACCCACCCGCCCACTTGCTGAAGTGATGCAACCCTGTCGACAGCCTCCGACATTTGCCAGCTCAGTCCAGCCCGAGAGCCGAGCTGGTTCACTGAGTCGCTTCTCCTCAGCCCCAGAGACTGGCACGGGGCCGGTGAGGAGGAGGAGGCGGCGGGCGCAGCAGCGTCTCTATCGCCTCCCTTCCCCTCCCTCTCTCACCATACTGGGTGGGTTCTGGGTCCGGCTGGAAAGCGAAATGCGCCGCGTGCCTGCGGACGGGAGACCCCGTAGCGAGGCGCAGCAGCCGAGATTTTGGCGCCGCCGTCACTCTGCGCAGCGTGAGCCCGAAGAGCGCCATGTCGGCCGTTAACGTACAGCCGGCCTCGCGCTCCTGTTTAGGTGACACGGAGCGCGAGCCTTTGAGGAGCCGCGTCGGGCATTCTCATTGGCGGCGGTGCGAATCGAGAAGGGACCAATAGGAGCCCTTCCTGCTGGGGCGGTGGGGTGATCGATGGGTCAAGACGAAGCGAGCACAAGCTCGCGAAAAGGAGGGGTGGTAGTGTACTACGCATGCGCAGAGGGTTCTTCCAAGGGGGCAAAATCAATGACAAAGGAAGAATAGACAGATGGGAAGCCAAAGCAGGCGTTTGTGCACTTTCTCAGGTCTTACTTCCTAAAGAAAATGTGATTTATGTATTTAAAAACAAGTAAGGAATTGCCCTGCCGGTACAAAAGGAAGGGCGGTAGCTCAGGTTTAGAACACCTGCTTGGCATGCAGAAGGTCCCAGGTTCAATCCTGGTCATCTCTAGGTTTAGCTGGGAAAAGCTTGTGGCTGAAACCCTGGAGAACTGCTACCAAGCAGCATAGAAACCACCCTAAACCAGATAGACTAATGGTCTGATTTGAGCTAGATAGGCTAATGGTCTGATTTGGAATACTCCTACCCAGGTACACTACTATAAAAATGTAGGCCCTGTTCAAATATAGCAGCAGCATCCGGCAGTAATTTGTGGGTTAATTAAACAACCCCCAAGTTAAACCAAGAATAAACCATGGGTTAATTTGGGGTTGTTTAATCCACAGATAACCCCACGTGCCCGTGCTTGGACATCATGGAAACAACCTATGAATGCCACATTCATAGGTTGCTCCTGGAAATGAAACACAACCCACAAATTGCTGCTGTTACATCCAAACAGGGTCATAGTGTATTGATAATTTCTCTGTATTACAGGAGGAGGCAGGATTGTGTCTGAATGAGAGCAGTATATAACGTCCCTGCATTGTAGTCCAGTGCTAATATTAGAGATTGGTGCGCAGTCAGCAAGAGTGGCTTATGAAGCCCAGGGTTATCGCCATACTGCAAACCAAGATATTTATTTATTTATTTACAATATTTATATACCGTTCCATATCTAAAATAATTCTGGAGCAGTAAACATAGGAACAAAACAGTAAAAAGAAAGAAGATTAAAAACAGGACATTAAAATTGTTCAATTTAAAACAAAGTAGCTGGTCAAATAATACTTTACAGCCAGTCTGTAATGTAGGGAAGTGGTTATGTCCAGTGTCATTACCTACAATACAAAAGTCCTATATGCATTTTAGTGGGAGTAAGCTCCATTGAATGTGGGGATTTATTTACTTATTTATTTAAAATATTTATATCCCACCCTATATCACTAAGATCTCAGGGTGGCGTACAGATAAAAACACAGTATAAAACAATAAATATACACAGTTAAAAACAAATTAAACCATAATCCAAGTTAAAACAATATATAATTTAAAAGCAATAGATGCAGTTAAAACAATGTGCCAGTGAGTTTAACCATCAAAGGCTTTGTTAAAAAGCCATGTTTTTACTTGGTGTTGAAATGCAATCAATGTTGGTGCCAGTCGGGCCTCCAAGGGGAGGGCATTCCACAGTCGGGGTGCCACCACAGAGAAAGCCCTCTCCCTTGTCCCATCATAACATATATGTTGCATTGGTGGGATGCAGAGAAGGGCTCCTCCAACATATCTAAGGTCTCGGGGAGGCATATATAAGGAGAGGCGCTCTCTCAAGTATCGAGGTCCCAAGCCCTTTAGGGCTTTAAACGTCATTACCAGCACAGGTAATGGCACCAAGAATGGGGTGGGGGGGCAGATTCCCCACCTACCCAGCCCTCTGCAGGCCAAATAACATCCAGGGAAGTGGTCCTGACATCAAATGGATGGGGTCCCACACCCTGACATAATTTGGTCCCTGTCAGGCGCATTTAGAAGATGTTCCTTCAGACTTGTGCCACGAGCAAGCTTTGCTGCACATGGATCTTCTGCCATTGAAGAAGGCCCATGTACTTCAAATGCTCTTTGCTTGTCCCATGCCTTGGAGAGAAGATGCAGGGCAGGTGATGCTGCCGCTTCCCCAATTCCCTTGTTTTCTCCAATCATCCTTCCCATTGGGAAGGGGGACGGCGCGCAGGGAAATCTCCTTATCAGAAATCTGAGAAAACAAGGGGATTCCTTTCCCTGCTTGCCCAGGAAGCCCCAGTAGCCTTCTGGTTACTGGAACGCTCTTCCAGAACACTTGAGAACTACAAACTCAATCACAGCTTTTAAAACTCAGCTAAAAACTTTTCTGTTCCCTATAGCTTTTAAATATTGAGTTTGTTCTGACTCTATACTGTTTAGCTTCACCCTACCCAGTGCCTGTTTACACTTCCCTGTGCCTGTTGGCATTCTCTTTCCCTCCTTATTGTTTACTACAACTTTATTAGATTGTAAGCCTATGCGGCAGGGTCTTGCTATTTACTGTGTAATCTGTACAGCACCATGTACATTGATGGTGCTATATAAATAAATAATAATAATAATAATAAGGTCAGGGCTTTGGGCTTGGGGTGGGACTCAGAGGAAGCCCAAGGGCTGTGGGCTGGATGGGCAACTCTACAAGTCAGAGGTTTCCCTCCAATGCAATAGTGCTTTCTTTTGAGCAAACATGATTCTTGCTCAAAACACAAACCAGGGTGTGCCTGCTATTGTATATGTTTATCCCCAGGAGGAAAAGAAAAGTTGGTAGGAGTAGGCATGGAAATTTTCCAGGAAATAAATTCTCATGTCAAATTATTTTTAAGAAAAAGAATGGATCACTGAAAATAAGACTTCAATCTTACAGACATTTGCTTGGCAGTAAACCCTGTTGAACGTGGTGGGACATGCTTCTGTGTAAATATGCAATGGCTCAAGATCCCAGTATGTCTTGAGGGGAAAAACTTCAACTGAGAAATATGCAAAAAAAACGTGGAATAAATAAGTTATCATTGGAAGGAAGACAGAGAAACCAAAACTTGATGCTAGTGGTCAAACTGGACAGAAATGTATGCACAGGATTGTGTTTTACTCCAATCTCCATTTATTGATTATAACTTCTGCACAAGGACTACATACGTATATCCAAGCAGTCAGCAATTATTTCAATGTTATTAATATGGATAATAACATTTTGCCAATCATTTACATTCTTCATAAGCTGGAAATCATTCAATTATACAGAGCCCTTTCTCCAGCATGCATATTTTTCAGTTTGGTATGGTTGCTATAGTTCTGGCAGCCTGATCTTTCCATTTCTTAGAAATCAGTTCTAATTTGATCTCAATGGAATACTCCACATATATGTTTATCATGAGCATGTAAGTCACCATGTGCATATAATAATTTCTATCACTTAACATTGACAGTTATTGTAAAATACCTGGCTAAGTTGCCTGCTATTAGCAAATTACTATGCAAGAGAAGAAATCATATAAAAAACCAACACATATGGTTTTTCAATATTTATTATTTACTGTATTTATTTATTGCATTTTTATACTGCCCAATAGCCGAAGCTCTCTGGGCGGTTTACAAAAATTAAAACCATGCAGGAGCAGTTTTCCCCAACCTGGTTCCCTCTGGATGTTTTGGATAGTGACCTCTGTCTTTCCCAGCTAGTGTGGCCAATTCTGGGGTTGATGGGAGTTGTAGTATAAAACATCTGGAAGTCACCATGCTGGAGAAGGCTTATTTAGATAAAAAAAGGATGGAATGGTGCCACAATCAAATATGGAAGCAAGCATCTTTCCTCACTTCCTGAAATAATTATTTAAGCATGCTTAACCACATCAGTGTGCAATTATATACTGGAATTACACTGGCTGAGGGGCTTTAGGGTGTAGCAAAAGCCCTACTACACCAGTTCAAACCTAGATATATTGCCACCATAACAGCTACATGGGTGGAAGTCCCCCATACAATCTTGGAGGGCTGAAACAGGATGACATGGAGGACGGGGGAACATTTCTGCCCTATATTTCTTTGATTCATAGCTGTGCCCCCATCAATTTTGGGTGCAGGACATTTCCCTCCTGTTGACTCCAACAGAAGGGGAAAATACATTTTAAAATAAGTAAAACTATGTTGATGACTACTTGCCGCACAGAGGATAGGATATGCTGTATCTCAGCACCCAATCACCGTACAGTACCGTCAGCAGGAGATGATAAGGCAGATGACAGAGGTGCAGCATGGGGCTATGTCTCTCTACCCTGTGCTGTGCACACTTAGAAATTACTGTGGAACTCTGGTGATTGGAAACTATGGAAAGGGAGCACTTTGCACACGGAGCATTTTGCACAAAATACTCTGGCTTCAGAACACATATGGGATCCTGTCCACATTGCTTACAGGTATCTAGCTTTGGGACCAACCTGTCACAATACTTCAACACCTGGGGGCAGAGGGTATCCAGAGCACCCTACATTGCGAAGTAAGCAAAAGGAATGCATGCTATAATGCATAACTGCTCTAATTGTCTCCCCATCCACCTCCCTTTGCCCAATGTAAATAATACGTGGTTCCACAGAGGGGAGGCACTCTTACCACCACGACCTCACAAGTAAGCTCTCTGCTAGAAAAAGCCAAACACGTCACTCCCAACAATTGCCATATTGTGTTATTTTTGGTCTCCAAACTATGACTTGGATGCTTGGAGCAGAACAAAGTGCCTCTGCATATGCAGGGTTCCACTACAGTCCTTGAGAGGATAGGGGTGAATAAGGGCACAGTCCCTCCCCTTCCCAAATCTCTAGGGAGAAGGCTGAGGCATGAACATTGGAGGAACACATGGATGACACCTCTCCCTCTTCTCTCACTTTATCCCAAACATAAAGTAATGCATGTTGGGGCAAAAACTCCCAACCTCAAGTATAACCTGATGGGATCTGAGCTAGTGGTAACAGATAAAAGGAAGTTCATCATACAGCACATAGTTAAACTGGGATTTGCTACCACATGTCGTGATTAGCCACCAACCTGGATGGCTTTAAAAGGAGGTTGGATAATTTCCTGGAGGTGAAGGCTATCAATGGCTACCTCCAGTATCAGAGGCAGTAAGCCTGTGTACACCAGTTGCTGGGGAACATGGGTGGGATGGTGCTGTAGCACTCGTGTCCTGCATGTGGGTTCCTGGTTGACAGCTGATTAGCCATTTTGTGAACAGAGTGCTCGAGTAGATGGACCCTTGATCTGATCCAGAATGGCTCTAACATTCTTATGCTATTGATATTTATATTGGATGTCCTGAGGTAAAGGCAGAATAGGATTGCTCTGCCTGTTTTTTAAAAGTGTGTTTCTGTTTATAACTACAATGCCCTTTTTACATCTTCAAAATCTCTGTTGATAAGCTATTTGCCATTCAGATGTCAGACTTGCAGGATCCTATGCATGTTAAGGCAGAAAAACTTACAATTCTAAGCATTCCTCAGCCAACCATGCAGGGTGGGGAATGCTGCGAGTTGTGGGGGGAGGGGTTCTGTCTAAACATGCATAGGATTGCAGCCTTAGAATTAAAGAATTCTCTGCACAGGGATTTGTTTTTAGTACTAGAACTGAATGCAGCTCACAGGCCCTCCACGCACAAAAAATCGGTTCCTAGTTAGTCGAAGCTTTCTTCAGTTTAGCAGTATCATTTAGAGAGGGGCGTCATTTTGTTGGTGCTATTGTTCAACAATTCAGTAGATCAGTGTCCCAGCCTGCCATTTAAGGTCTTCGGAGGGTCATCTGCTGCGATGCCTAATGTGTGGTTGGCAGTCACATGACAGAGGACCTTTTCCTTTGCCATCCCTCAGCTGTGGAATGACCTGTTGGTTGAAATGCATCTGCTGACTTCTTTAGGCAGGCGTTAAAGACTGTTATTGTGGCAGGCTTTCCCTTTTTAGAATCTTTTTTTAAAAAAACAAAAATTGTGAATATCAACAAACAGAAGAGAAAATACATCATGAAAACCGGGGGGGGGGGGGACCATACAGTGTGTATATAGAATTATCATTTCCATCGTAGTTCCCTCCCCCAAAAGGGGGGAGATTTATACAAAGAGCCTTTATGACAGCCAAAAGACTTCTATTATCACATTGGAAAGACAGATTTACACCTCCCATGATGCAATGGATTGAGGACCTAATAACATGATCAACTTTTGAACAAGTGTTTTATAGACACAACTTGCAAGTGGATAAATATATGGAAATCTGGTCTGCTTTTCTTGAAACCTTTGTATAGCTCTCTCCCTTTTTAGAATCTTAATGCTGACCGTTACATGATGTTTTTATGCTGTATGGTTGTATTGATTGTTTTATATTTTATATTTAAAATTATTTTTAACATTTTTATGCTACCTATGATATTTTATTGATTGTTTTATCTTGTTTAAATTGTTTTAACCTTGTATGCTGCCTAGGGTATTTTGTAGATAGGCAGGATGTCAATTGAATCGATGGATGGATAGATAGATAGATAGATAGATAGATAGATAGATAGATGATATATAATTTATTGTCATCCAAGCTCAGCACATGGAAAACATGCAATGATTACAGTGTACATAAATAGACTGTAGCAGCAACAACACTCAAACGGACTGACCCTGAAGTATTAGCTAATTAGAATATTACTGTTTTGTCAGACGTTTACAACATTCTAAAAAAGAAGAAGCGAACTCCACCATAAAATAAAACTTGCAACAGACAACTGCAGCCATAACCCAGTCTGATAAAATAATCAGGAGAAGGCCAGAGTAAAGTAATATATTGATCCGTTTTGATTACGAGCTGAAGCTTGCTTAAGCTCTGAAAGAATGCTTAATTTTCATCTTCTAAATACTCAACTATCTAAAGCTACTGTAAACACCAAACAGTAAGGCCATAGCTAGACCTAAGGTTTATCCCTGGATCATTCAGGGGTCAAACCTGTTCATCTAGGTGACACACAGGGGACCCAGTGCTCAGGCAGGGGCGAACCCTGGATGATCCCAGGATAAACCTTAGGTCTAGCTGTGGCCCAAGTCTTAGCCTTAGCTCCGCCTCCTTATCCTGATAAGTTGTTTATTTTATTTCTCTCTGTGGCCAAAGCACAAGAGAGCAGAGAATTTAAGAATCAAACAGCTATTTAACAACACTACAACTCCAGCTGATATAAACTGACCCGAAACTGACCCAGAAAAGACTTTAAAAGACAAACAAACAACCTCCTCTGAAGCTTTCTCTGCAGCCGTTTTATCAGCTTATCAGTGTTGTCTGCATTGTTGTCCTGACTTGGCAAGACCCAGTGGAACAGTTTGGAAAACAAATGCAAGCAGCAAGTCTGAAAGAGCTGCAACTTTAGGTGGCTAGGTCTGAAGGTGGAATCCGAGCCCATACATTTGGGGACAGTTTTTTTCTTCCCCACTTACTTTCCTTGGCCCATGCTGACATTACAGGTAGGTTCTCCTGGACATTTTTTATTAAAAGCATTTCAGGATTCTTGTCCATTTTACTTTATTAATATTATTCTTAAATCCAAGTTGTCTGTCCTGTTCAACAAAACTCTAAACGATATTTTAAATATAACTGTTCTGGTGACTTTTTATTATCACTTTTCGTCTCTTGTGTTATGGTTTTCACCAGAGGACGATACAAACAGCTGGGCTTGGAGCCTGTGACTGAAGACATTATGTCCTTTGTTAAGGCCCACAAACAATTTAAAATTACTGATTTTTTCTGCCCATCTGCTGAGGAACAAGCAGAGCCAGACTGTAAGTCAAACCCAGCAGCTGGAGGGGTTCCAAACTGGTCTCTGGATCCAAAATGCCTACAGATGTCTATGGACCCAGGAACTCAGACGGGTGGTAGGGACAGTCTAGCTGCAGAACTGGCCTATGCAGGGGACGCCCTTTTCAGCCCAGGAATCTCACCTCACCACCCAGAAAGCAATGGACTGAGTCCTAAAAATATTAACATTCTGACTCTCCCATGTAACTCCATAAACAGGAACGGCAATGCATTAGTAGAGCAATCTGCCTTCCACCCTTTGAATGCCATCAATACGTCCGAAGATTGTCATTCTGAAAAGCAGCTGTTTACCTACCAGCAAGATCTGCTTAGGAGCCTTTTTACCTGCTGGTCAGATGACCTATCTCAGATAAAGACATTCTTAACTGAGTGTAAGGAACTTCTGTCCACCTTAGTGAACTTTGTGCTAGTTAATTTAAGAGGGGGAATATCCTCACACAATGAGAATCATACACGGGCATCTGGCAACAAGTCTAAGTTAAATGATGACAGCACAAATAAATCCCCTACCCAAATGTCCTCCAGCAGGAAGGTTAGGAAAAACCTGTGCAGCAGGGATAAGGAAAAAAAGAACAAAATCACACTGCTGAGAAACAATGCAAAAAAGAAATAAAACAAAAAACAAAAAAGCCTCAGCAAACACTGAGAGACCACTTAAAATGGAATTTAATTCCCTAGCTAAGCACTTGGAGGATGTGATTATGATCATGAAGTCAAGCTATCCGAACTACATTCATCCAGTGAGAACAGTCCACCATGCAAAGGTCGGAGGAAAAATGGAACCAACTGAGCTTAAAGCAGAGTGTGCCCACTCTAACACCAAAACATCTGTTTATCTTCAGGATCCTCAGTCACTACCACAGCTCTCAACCAAGGGAAACACTACATCTTTGATGCCCCCTGCACAAGATCATGGGGCGATTTCTCTTCTGGTGAACAATCCCTGGCAGCTACAACTAATAAAGCAAAACCTGGTCTTCTCCAACTACCCTAATAAGCCTAAGGGCTCGCTGACACAGACAGAACGCATAAAACATTTCTTGCAGTTCATATATGATGACTCAGAGATTCAGATTGACTCTGGCTCCATCCAAAGGATTGAATATCTTTTCTATAACTATACTAATGCTCGTGCTATTGTAACCTTTGATTCCTGTGACATAGCTGCATAAATCCTAAGTGCCAGAGAGGTACTACTCAATAAGGATGTAATTGTAAATAGACACTTTGTTAACACCATCCCGGCTTTCTACTTACGAGGTTTGAGAAGAGGTACAAACCTTGTCAATGCACCTAGCAGAGAACCTCCTGTTGGAGACCTAACTGATCTCAGCATGCCCTCAGATTCTTCTCTTAATCCCCCATCTCAGTCATTCAAAGATACTCTAAACCTTGGAATGCCCCATAAATCTCCAGCTGCTGAGAATCCTCTAACAATCAAAACCAATGCCCTTTTTGCAGAGGGGAGATCGCTGATTGAAAGTTTTGGAGCCCTCCCTGCAATGCAACAGAACGTGATAGTATCTAGACTCTCAGCTTTGACAGCACTATTATTGAACAGCCACCAACAGGGCTGAGCTCAATCAACATAACAACTGTCATCCCATCACCAATCCCTCAAAAGAGGAGCAAAATATCTGGACTAAGATGGGGTGCACAACTCATGTAGAAAGCTCCTCAGATAATAATCAGAGAAACCTCAACCTCAAGGGCCCCTCAGCCCTAAGTCACCTGTCTGGAGGAGCTGGTCGGTGGCATGATCCCAGCATTCTCTGGTCTGAGGACTGCCCCCCCTAGGCATAGGGATCGCCCTGTGAGGGCACTGCCTCTTACTGGGCCACAAACTGGTGGAGTGAGAGGCAGGGACCCAGCGGAAGACCTATTCCCTGGCCCACTCTGGGAGGAGGCTCCCGAACCCCCACTCCAGAGGGAGGACTCCCGAACCCCCACCCCAGGAGCAACCTCTTTGTGGCCCATCCCAGGGGGGGAAGGCAGGGCAATGGGCTAGGCAGCCCCAGCAGCTGTGGGGGCTCCGGGCAGAGCAGTGGCTGTGGGGGCTCAGGGCAGGGGGAAGGCAGCCCCAGCAGCTGTGGGGGCTCAGGGCAGGGGGAAGGCAGCCCCAGTGGCTGTGGAGGCTCAGGGCAGAGCAGCCCCAGCGGCTGTGGGGGCTCAGGGCAGGGGGAAGGCAGCCCCAGTGGCTGTGGGGGGGGGGGAATGGAAAGGCCAGGAGCAGGCACCTGGAGCCTGCAGCAGCTCCCCTTGCAGTGCCTGGGGAACCACACAGCCCCCCCCCACCAAGCAGCAGCACAGGGAGTTGCCGAAGCATAACCCCAAAGAGCGCCAGCCCTACTCCCCATGAAGGGGGGAGGTAGTATGGAGTGTGGGGTGGAGTGGGGTGGCTCACCATTCCTCCTAGTCCTGCCAGGGCCCCTGGCCAAGCACTGCAGAGAAGCACACACAACTTTAAGCGAATTAGAATAGATTTATTTTTTTTACAAGCAGTAGAGAATGCACTTATATTTTGTTTAAAAACATTATAGAATATTTTCAACTTTTTTTATAAACATTACAAAAAATCTTTATTTCTTTTTACAAACATTCTTTTGTAAAACATTTACTAAATAAAAACAAATGGCGCAGTCAGGGGTCCTGCCGCTCGTGAGCATCCTGCCTGCAGGATCTCTTAATGTCGCACACATCCCGCTCCAGGCGGGAGACCCTCCGTTCCAAGGAGCGCACTGCAAAAGGAAAGATGGTGTTAGTGATGTCTGCTGCAGCACCACCCCATGAGCACATCCAACACTGGAGTCACTACTTACTCGTCCTTCGCACCGTCCCCTCTAAGCGGGTGAATGCCCGCATGAGGTCTGGAGTGACGGCTGGAGGGGGGGCCACAGCAGCTCCATCACCTGTCACAGAAAAGAAGGGGTGTTGAGGAGGTGAGGGATGGGAGTGGGGAGTGCACAACCAGAATTGTAGTGTGGGAGTGGATGGGCAGGTGCAATGGTGCACAACCTGGTGGGGAGGAGGCCACATACCTGCTCATTTGGATGCCACCAGACTGATGTGCACCACTCCCTCTCCAATGCATGTGGCCTCTAACCCCAAGCCCCCAAGCAGAAGGTGCCTGGAACCTGCACCAACCCCTGCTTGTGGTAGGGCTGTGGACTTACCAGGTGGTACAGTGGGTGGGCTGCAGGGAGGTTGCTCTGGGGGGGCCGCCTCAGCAGGGGGGGCTCCCTCCCCACTGCCCTCCTCCACTGGGTGCTCCTCCTCCTCCTCACCTCCCACGGGCTGCTGGTGGATCACTGCCCGGAGCTGCGCACGCTGAAGCCCTGTGAAGGTAATAGGGACATATGCATCAGTTAGTGGGCAACAGTGGCCAGGACATTCATTGAGCAATGAGATGCCACATTGGGAGCCACATTACATTACATGGGCATGGTAAGCACCTCTAGGGAACACTGCCTACATGGAACCAGGATGGGGGACCTGGCTGGCAAGATGCATTATACATGGGCTGGGATGGAGAAATGACAAGGTGCCCAAGGCACTGGCATGAGCCTGAGTGCTACCACCACACAGAGGGGCAATGATTATAGCAGCTGGTGCAGGGCAGCTTCAGCATGGCTGCAGTGCTGGGGGATGGGGCACAGTGATACAAAGGGCACTTACTTGTTGGGCGGCGCTCCTCCCACGAGGGTCGCCCAGCCCGATCCCACAGCTCATGCAGGAGGACGTAAAAGGGGGGCTGAGCTCTCCTAGGAGGGCTACCCCAGTAGCACTCTAGAGCCTTGAAGAAGACCGCCTTTAGGCCCTTGAACTTGCTCCTGCACTGCTCAGCAGTGCGGGAGTAGCCTGCGATGGAGAGGCTCCTTGCAGCCCTCCTGAAAATATCAATTGTCTGGAGGCTGGAGCTCCTCATGAGGCGCTCCGACCTCCCCGACTGCAGGAGGAGCTCAAGGAGCATCTCCAACTCGGGCTCCTGCCAGTAGGCGACCCTCCTAGGCTCCATGTTCACCGGGGTAGGCCTGACGTACGTGCCCCCTGTTGACGTTTTCCGAGATTGCATACGTCCGCAAATAAGCGGCCAATGCCAATAAGCACGGTTTGCCCTTCGGGCTAGATTCAGGAAGATTACACGTTGTGCAGTTTGACTGGATTTTATTGCATACATGTGGGTGTAAGGCTGTTACACTGGGGTAAAGGACTGGAAGGACTGCACAGGGGAAGAAGCACAGTCCAATTTGATGAGACAGTCTGTCAGCGGCGGTTAGCCCACAGGAAGTCTCTGACAGCATCCCGCACCCTGTGCCCTTCCTGGGTGTGGCGATTAGCCTCATTGACGTAGGGCTCGCCCAGAGTAGCCAGTTCAACAGAATTGTGCTCAGCCGCCTCAACGAGCCCCTTGGTTTCGCAGATGTTGTGCAGGATGACGCAAGCACTGATGACCGAAGGGATGTTTTCTTCCACCAGCTCCAGGCGCACGCCTATGCTCTGCCACCTCCCCTTGAGGCGGCCGAACGCCTGCTCCACCACAAGGCGTGCTCGCCTAAGACAGCGGTTGAAGTGGGCTTGCTGTGGAGTGACTGCCCCACCATAGGGTTTCATCAGCCACTCACGCAAAGGGTACGCGCCATCCGCAAGTAACATGATTACTTGTCTTTTTAATAGCTAATTGTATGCTCAGTACTTTTGTATGTATTTTTGTTGGAATGGTCTATTGACTGCAATAAACTGTTGTTGTTGATCCATTTTGGGCTGCTTCAGCCTGAATCCTATTTGAATTTGGAGCCCTACTTCTGCTCACCTCTGCTGCGAAGTGCATTATTCAGGTTGTAATTCTCTGACAGACCATAAGATGGCAAAGAAAAATAAGGAATAGTAATAAATACGAATCCTCTTGCTTTCATTCTTCAGTGCTGTGTCTGAAGCACACAAAAACAGCATGCTAATCTTGTTTCTAGGTCAGAGACTGGAACCCTGTTCGTTACTATGTTCTAAATATATTAAGTGCCTCGAGTTTCCATAATTCTTTAAGTCTATAATGGAACTTAATAACAGCTACCTTGCCATTTTGTCACAATTCATTGCCCTGCAGTAATGACAGAAACCAGTTTTGCTCTAGATTTTGAACTGGATGATCAGCATAAGTTGCCCTTGGCACTAAGGTCATAGCAGTACTCAAATGCAGAGATCTATTTTAAGCCACAGAGCCTCTGGCAGGAAGGAAAGGTGGCAACTCTAGAGACCAGGGCAGGATCTACACTACTGGTTTAAAGCGCTTTATAACAGTTTTGACAACTGTTGGGACCCAGGACACACTCCATATACAGTTGTCAAAACTGTTATAAAGCGCTTTAAACCAGTAGTGTAGATCCGGCCCAGCATATGATACAACCACAAGCATGGTTGTATACTTAAGGATGCTGAATGTATCATTGTTCTGCCATTATAATGTGAGAAAATTATATTCAGAAAAATCAAGATAGTTTCCCATAACAGTATGGAAGTTGGCAAGGCAAATCTATATAGTAGGAAGTATAATCTGGCCAAATGTTAGAAAATTCCAATAAAAGAACAGCTGAGTATAGTGATTTAAAATTTGCATTGAAATGCAAGAGCTCCCCTATTTCTGACTCGATTTATCTCCTTGCATCTTCCTTTTTCCTTTTGTCAGTTTCAATTAAGGCAAAAATCAAGGATATATTGATGGGTTCTCTTTTCACTACTTTTAGGAGAAAAACTACATTCCTCAAGGGATGTGATTTCAAAACTTCTTTCATGGGATGTAAATAAGGGCCAATGTATGTAACTCCTACGAACCAAAGCTTCTGAATACTCTCAGACAGTGAACACCAGAGGCCTATTAACCAGTTTATTATTTACTAGCTGTACCCGGCCACGCGTTGCTGTGGCTCAGTCTATGCGGCAGAGTCTTGCTATTTACTGTTTTACTCTGTACAGCACCATGTACATTGATGGTGCTATATAAATAAATAATAATAATAATAATAATAATAATTAAATGGAAAAGAAAGAAAAGAGAAAGTGCACGTTTCTAATATGTTTAATTTCACAATGCTTGTGGGTATACAAAATTTGTTGTTCCATTGTCTGTGCAGATATAGAGATTGTCTGGTTTGCCGACTCTAGAACACACAACATATAATTGTCCATGTGAGAACCAATCCGTGTCTAGATCTAAACCGCACAATTCTAAAGATTGGCCCTGAGCTTTGTTGATGGTGATTGCAAACGCCAATCGAATTGGGAATTGCAATCTCTTAAATTGAAATGGCATATCCGTTGGAATCATAGGAATGCGAGGAATGAGGACATCTTCACCTTTGAAAGGTCCTGTCAAGATTGTTGCTTCTACGACGTTGCTTAGTAATTTTTTTACTGCAAGCCGCGTGCCGTTGCAAAGCTTTGGCTGGTTGATATTTTGCAACATGATAATTGGCACGCCAATTTTCAATTGCAGTACATGCGGTGGCATCCCTGGCAGATCGAGTGAATTCAAAAATTCTGTTGGATAATTAACCGCTTCATCTGCTTCCACAACAGTGTCGACGGACTTGTATGTGACTGCCTCGCTTTGAATGTTAGACTGAATAATATTGTTAAGTTCGTAGACGTCTTTGTTCTTGGCCGCAAGAATAGCTCGTTCACTCAGCCAATCATGATTCTTATAATTGGTTTGAATATTGGGAAATACTTTTTCAACGAATTCTTCTTTTGACGTCACTAAATTGCAGAAGTTATGAGGCAATGAAATTCGTCCTGAGGTCAGATCAACGGGCACCTTTCCGTTCCCAATTTCCAGGAATTGACGTGAGAATATCTCAGCTGATCGATCGTTTTGCAGCTGGACACGCATATTTGTAGTTAATTTTAATGTCTTTACGTGTCGCCACAAAGTAGAGTATTTCAGGGAAGCATTTATTTTGTCCGCTGGTGTCGATCGAGGAATTACAGGTTATGTTTGCCCGAAATGTCCTGCAAGCAATATTAATGCGTTCCAAAATGGTCTGATGTTTCCACGCAAATCTTGCAATGATCGATCAAGAGCCTCGAGGGATTTTTTGTGTGCCATTGTGCATTCATCCCAAACAATAAGTTTGCATTTTTGCAATACTTTTCCCATGCCGGATGCTTTGGAAATGTTGCACGTGGGAGTTTCAATGAATTGCATGTTCAATGGCAATTTCAAAGCGGAATGAGCAGTTCTTCCACCTGGTAGCAATGTCGCAGCTATTCCGGACGACAGAAGAGCTAAGGCTATGTCATTTTGGGATCGAATTGCTGCCAGAATCAATGTAATTAGGAATGTTTTACCAGTTCCTCCTGGCGCATCTAAGAAGAAGATTTCTCCAACCCCGTTATTGACAGTTTGCATTATTTGATCGTAAATGGCATTTTGCTCAAGCGTTAGCTTAGGAATATTTGATTGCACATACAACAAAAGATCACCCGTGTTGTAATTTTGTTCACGACACAATTCTACATCGAACAAAGCATGCGTCATTTTGATATAACGTAAAGAAAGCAGTTAACGTTGTAGCCAGTGGATTCAGGGCTATTTGTTGCACATTTGCAGCTGTGAAATAAACACGTTGTCCATTTTCTAGATGTACTGCTAAGTGAACACAGCTGGACTTCGTTCATGTATGGGAAATGAAAGAATTCGCCATACAGCTTCATTGCTGCTTATGTATCTTCCAGCCTGACCAGCATGTGTTCCTTTTACATCCAACAGATGGCAATGTTTTTCAAAAAAAGCATGTTTTTACCTGTCACAGGTGAGACATCTATATAATATAGGTATATAAAAACATGCGCTAGCTGTACCCGGCCACACGTTGCTGTGGCTCAGTCTGGTTAAATGGAAAAGAAAGAAAAGAGAAAGCGCACGTTTCTAATATGTTTAATTTCACAATGCTTGTGGGTATACAAAATGTGTTGTTGTTCCATTGTCTGTGCATTATTATTATTATTATTTATTTATATAGCACCATCAATGTACATGGTGCTGTACAGAGTAAAACAGTAAATAGCAAGGCCCTGCCGCATAGGCTTACAATCTAATAAAATCATAGTAAAACAATAAGGAGGGGAAGAGAATGCCAACAGGCACAGGGTAGGGTAAGCAGGCACAGGGATTGCCTGGTTTGCCGACTCTAGAACACGCAACATATAATTGTCCATGTGAGAACCAATCCGTGTCTAGATCTAAACCGCACAATTCTAAAGATTGGCCCTGAGCTTTGTTGATGGTGATTGCAAACGCCAATCGAATTGGGAATTGCAATCTCTTAAATTGAAATGGCAGATCCGTTGGAATCATAGGAATGCGAGGAATGAGGACATCTTCACCTTTGAAAGGTCCTGTCAAGATTGTTGCTTCTACGACTTTGCTCAGTAATTTTTTTACTGCAAGCCGCGTGCCGTTGCAAAGCTTTGGCTGGTTAATATTTCGCAACAGGATAATTGGCACGCCGATTTTCAATTGCAGTACGTGTGGTGGCATCCCTGGCAGATCGAGTGAATTCAAAAAATTCTGTTGGATAATTAACCGCTTCATCTGCTTCCACAACAGTGTCGACGGACTTGTATGTGACTGCCTCGCTTTGAATGTTAGACTGAATAATATTGTTAAGTTCGTAGACGTCTTTGTTCTTGGACGCAAGAATAGCTCTTTCACTCAGCCAATCGTGATTCTTATAATTGGTTTGAATATTGGAAAATACTTTTTCAACCAATTCTTCTTCTGACGTCACTAAATTGCAGAAGTTATGAGCCATGTTGTAATTTTGTTCATGACGCAATTCTACATCGAACAAAGCAGGAGGTGTTTTTGAGTTTACCTAATCAGTATGAGATGGCTGAGGGTACTGTCCAGAATTTTCTTTCTATTACACATCTCACCATTGCAATATAGCCTAACTAGGTTTTCCACCCTTTGGCTACATCTGTATGTGCTCTTGCAGTAATAGAGAGAAACTAACTCTTTATGGCTTACAGAAGTCATTATGTCATCATAAATAGAAGTGCTAATAAAGGGTTTAGTGCAATTTGTCTTCGATTAAAAACATTTCACCAAAATGCTTACACATGAACACATTTACATCACATGTGAAACAGCGTTTCCCTGGAATGACATTGTCTTCAGCATAAAGGTTTTAGCTCTCAGTTTATGTGGTGTTGGCCTCATTCAGTTGGGGGTGGGTTAGGGGAACCACTACAAGGGCGACCATAACATGACTGCAGAACCACTTGGCGTCACATGGTTCCTGTACCCACCCACCCCCAGTGGTTATCTTTTTATCATCTGCATGCATTATCCAGGCATCCACCGCTGCAGGAACAGGTTCTGGTGGCTGCTCCATCTGGTGCGTGGTGATCCCAACCATGTAGAAAGTCCATCCTGGCAAGAGCATCACTGGAAGTGACTAGGGTGGACACTCTGGCCATCTCTATGGTCAGCCATTTTTCCGTCCATGTAACATGAGAACCATCCCTATGGCCCCTTACCTCCACTGCAGAAGGTGGGCATGGGGGAGATTATTTGAACCATCATGAGGGGGAACTACGCACACAGACACAAATGACACACTAAGCCACTGTCACTTGCCTACTATTACTTATGATCATTTGATCATAAGTAGTTTTTGTGAACCACCTGAAGAGCTTTGGCTATTGAGTGCTATAGAAATAAAATAAATAAAAGAGGTGGGGTTTTTAATTAGATTCTGGATTCAATTTTGGATAGGAGCAATCCCCCTCACAAGTCTGTAATCCATTCAATGTTGAAAGCCTTTATGTCTGAGTTAGGTTTGATGGACACATGGCATATGTTGCATCCTTTGGGCTAGGATTACTATGCATCAAAACTGCTGTAGGTTAGACTATTTTTGGTCACTTCTCCACTATTTCAATATGTAGCAGTATGTAATATTGATGCAATTGCTATCTCCAGTCCAATTATGAATAAAACTGCCTAATGGAATTAAATCCCCTGGCACTCGGTGCATGAATGTTTCATTGCTTGATGGTGATAATTTTAACAGAGAGATGACTTCTGTGCTTAATAAATATTTTGAGATTAACAAGGGTACAACCACATCATAAACTGTTGAATGGGAAGCCTTGAAGGCTTATATGAGGAGAAAGGTTATTGTATTTGTTTCTTATAAAATGAACTTTAAGATTATCCAAGAAGCAGAATTAGATAAAACAATGAAGTCTCTCTTAAGTTAATTTGCACCCTGTCCCTCCAAAGGCCTCTTTCAAGGACTACAATGTGCTAAATGTGAATTGAGTAGACTACATTAATCTAAAGCAGAATTTGTGTTGACTTGTCTGAATCAGAAGTTCAGAAGTATTTTAACAGTCTATAAATTAATTCAATAAACAAAAAACCTACGGTTTACAAAACAACGTTAAAGGCTCAACAGTTTTCAACCAAACTCCAAAAAGCAGGGAAATTGGGAGTTAAGGCTCACAGGCCTATAACACCACATCCTCCCTAAGGAGGCAGAAAGTGCCAGTGAAATTCTCATTCTCCCGAAGCAGATATAAACCACAAGGACAGGATGGAGAATAGGATATGCAGAGGTGACTGTAGGGTTGTGGAAAACTGATGACAAACAACTTAGGGCCACCTACTTCTCCTTTTTTGTTTAGAGCAGCCCTTCCCCAACCTGGTGCCCTCCAAAGGTGTTGGACTACAACTCCCATCATTGCAAGTCAGAATGTCCCATGGTCAGGAAAGCTGGGACAGCAGGATAGGGAACGCTGTTCTATATCCTTACCAAATACAGGGGCTGCGCAATATTTTTTTCTCACTCACATCTCACATAGAGCAGCACGATTGATAACGGAAGGGGCACTATTTGTTGGAGATGTAGAACCAGAGCAAGGGCTGGCACTTTCAGCTTTTGGTAAATACCCTGCCCTTCAAAGAACCAATATTTTTTCTTAAAATGTGTTCATACAAAATATACTGTTCACTCCCCACAATCCCTCCACAATACATCATCTCATCAGAGTGACAGAGGAAAAGAAAAGGTTTAGTTTGGGTGTCTTGAACTCCTTTCAGATGAGATTAGTTTGCAATCCTATACCACTTGGGGGGAAGCCCTAGTAAAATCAGTGGCACTGGCTTCTGAAAAGACATGTATAGGATCCAAGTATAAACCATCCTTCTCCAGCCTGGTACTCTCCAGATGTGCTGCGCTGCAACTCCCATGTTATGGTGAGGACAAAAATCATTTTCATCAATAGTTTTTAAAATAATCCTTCCTTACACATGACTCTATTAGGTGGTAGCTCTGCCTTTGATCTCACACTGCTGAACACGTATGAAAAATCCTCTGCGGTCACAGCATTCTTGATCACTGTCCATGTTGACAGAGACTTTTATGAGTTGAATGCCAAAACATCTAGAGATCTACATTTTGCCTGCACTTGCTCTAGAACAGCATTCCCTGATCAGTTTTCTAGAACCCCACAGTCACCTCTCCACATGTTTGAGAGTACAAGTCGCAGCATTCCTGTCCATGGGACATACTGACTTGCAATGATGGGAGTTGTAGTCCAACACCTTTGAAGGGCACCAGGTTGGGGAAGGGCTGCTCTAAACCGCCCGGAGAGCTCCGGCTATTGGGCGGTATAGAAATGTAATAAATAAATAAATAAACAAACAAACGAAGATTAGTAGGTTGCCCTAAGTTGTTCGTCATCAGTTTTCCACAACCCCACAGTCACCTCTGCATATCCTATTCTCCATCCTGTCCTCATGGTTTATATCTGCTTTGGGAGAATGAGAATTTCACTGGCACTTTCTGCCTCCTTAGGGAGGATGTGGAGTTATAGACTTGTGAGCCTTAACTCCCAATTTCCCTGCTTTTTGGAGTTTCTTTGAAAACTGTAGAGCCTTTAACATTGTTATGTAAACCGCAGGTTTTTTGTTTATTGAATTTCATGGTTTTGTGTAACAGATGACCACACAGGAAAGAAGCCATATAAATGTATGGGATATGGGGAAAGCTTCAGCTGTACTGGGACCTTGAGTAGACATCAAAGAACCCACTCAGGGAAGAAAAAATTATTTTTTAAATAATTTCCCAATTTACACTATTTAAACAATTTAAATTATGACACTATAGTGTAATTATTTAAAAAAATACACTAAAATTTATAATTTTTACTATATTGACATTAAAGAATCCACTTAAACCAAGGTTCAGAGTATCTAGCATTTTTCATATAACTGCTTGATAACCCACATATCACATAACTTCCAGATGTTAGGCATCACCAAATGTTGCTTCCTTGCTCATATTTTCTTGCTATGTCAATAACTGGAGATCATGGTTAACAATACATTTAGGTATTTATTGCAGAGCTTTGGCTATGGGGTGGTATATCAATATAATAAATAAATACACCCAGGCTATGGGGCGGTATATCAATGTAATTCCTTATGCCCCCCCTTCCCGGCTTTCCCTCATTCTACACTACCTCACAGGGTCATTGTGAGGATAAAATGAAGAGGAAGAGGATTACATGCCCTGGACTACTGCAACTACTGAGGAGCATTGAATTCTATGATTCTGTGAATCTAAGTCCACAGCAACTGGAGGGTGCCAGGTTGTAGCAAAAACTAGGTCCCTTAACCATTTCTCTGGTGTGAAGTAATGTTTTGGGAATAAGATTCATGGATGTACATTTTAGAAAACATTTTCCTTTCATACAAACATAAAGCAGCAGATTTAGCTTATAAGAAGCAGGTACACAGAGAAAGGAAAATATTTTTATGTACAACCAAAACTATTCACCTTCCTTCACACCAAAACATTCCTTCCCACCAGAGTTTTTTTAAGAGACCTATATCTGTGTTCAAATTCAAAATACACACACACACACACATCTATAAAAGAAAGCTTAAAATGTAGTTCAGCACCTTTTAAAGAAACACAACTACCTGAAGAAGTTTAAACTCATGGAAGATAGGCCAGGGAAGGGCCTCCCTCCAAGCAAGGCAGATAGCTTCTCTCTCCCTCCCTGGCCTTCACAGCACTGTAGGGAAGGTGAGGGCCCAGACAGGGCCTTGGCTTATCTACAGAAGGAAACGGCTCCTAAATGAGCCAGGCGGCCATCTTATTTTAGCCAGGCGGCCATCTTATTTCCCACATTCCAATCTATTTGAGACAGGAGGGAGGGGGGAGAGCGATGCTACTGAGCATGCTCCATTTAGGAGTTATGAGTCTGTATTCACTTTAATGTGGCAAAGAAATGTTCATTAAAAAAAATGGAAGTGAATTTTGAAAAAAGAAAAGCCATTCCACCAACTAGAAGGACAGGGAGACAAGATCCCACCACTGGTTTGAAGGGTAAGGGTCCCAATTCGGAGCTTTTAGTGCGCAAAAAAACCATTGCCACCCGTAAATAGAAAAGAGCCATTTTGAGCCAGAGAGGTTTTCCCCATTTTGGTACTTTGAACTGCCATCCTGCCCTCAATATTTCACAAATCTTCTTGAAATGTGCAGGGTATGTAAAACCAGCATTTTTTTCTGGCAGGTTTCCGTTTCAGAAAGACTGGTGAAACATTTTCCATTTTATGAACATCAGAATGACCCCCCCCCAATTTTGGCCTTAACATAGTGGAATGCTTTTTTCACTGATCGCCTATAACACAGGGAAACACTCCCGTGTTTCCCTGTAGTTTGAACTTGCTGTTTTAAATTTGTATTTTAAATTTGTATTTTTGCATTGCTGCTGTTTTTATCTAGGTTGTGCTTTTATATTGTATTTTATATTATGGTTTTATACTGTTGTTTTATACTTGAATTGTCTTAATTTTGTAAACCACTCAGACAGCTTCGGCTATTGGGCGGTATAGAAATGCAATAAATAAATAAATCAGAAGTTCTAGGAAAATGGAGAAAGACCTGGCAAGAGCCAGGCATTTCTGTTGAAACAATAACAAAAAACAGTTCTGTTTCATTAATTAAATATAATCATAATAATATACTCTATATAAACTTTTAACAGATATAAATTTAGAGTGTCCCAAAAAATATTCTGAATTATAAAAGAAGGACAGGGAGCCTACCAGCCAGGAATGTGAAATTTTCTTTTCAGAGTAGGTCCTTCCACAATTGGATTTGCAGCAAAAGGTGCTGCTTGCAAGGCCCTTGCAGTGGGAAGGAATGGAGGGAGCAATCCTATGGCCCCTAGACGGAGTCAAGGGGGAGGATGTTTTCAGATTCCTGAATCTGAGGTCAGAGACAACGCTCTGACCTCGGAACTAGGAATCCGAACTCCCTGCCCCCTCGCAGCTGGCGTGGAGAGAACCGCGCCAGCTGCCTCTCTGAGGTTGCAAAGGTGACCTCCGAGGGAAAGGATAGGGGTGCTGCTGGTGGGTAGGCAGGGGCACATACAGCTGACACCATAAACCCAGGCCTACCCATCCTCCTTCCCTCCTTGATGCCTCATCTAGATGAGAATCACCTCCGCCATGTCTCCCACTCTGCACTGGTTACTCGTAAATTTGCAGGCTTATCAGTATCAAGAGTGGATCCAATAGGATTGTGCCCTAAGGGTGTCATTGAGAATATGAGCAATGGGAAAGCTCCAGGGCCAGATGGTTTTCCTATAGAACGGTACAAGGCCCACTTAGACTTTTTGACTCCTAAACTTTTCTGTCTCTGTTGTAGGGCTTTTGAATCAGGAACTTTACCCATTTCTTTATATGATGCTTAAATAACAGTTGTCCCTAAACCTGGCAAAGACCATACCAACTGTGCAAACTATAGGGCAATTTTCTTAATGAGGATGCTAAAATATTAACAGCCATTTTGGCTAATAAACATCAGTGTGTGATACACACATTACTCCATCCTGATCATGTGGGATTTTTTCACCAGAGACAGGGAGCAGATCATTTAAGGTTTGCATTAAATCGGATTACTTTGAATTCTAATAGTATGGATTCGGCTGCAATTATTTCACTTGAGGCTGAGAAAGAGTAAGAGTCAAACCTTTTGATACTCTTTTCTGGATGGATGGCATTAGGATCTAGGTATATTAAAAAAGAAAGGAATGGCTCCACTAACACATTTAGCAGTGAGAAAGATTCCGAATGCAATGAATGTTGGGGTGAGCTTCCTGACAGGGTTGAATCACATCCTCTGCATTTTCCAGAGGACTTGCCATGATAGGCCGTTAAAGCAAAAAAAAGAATAAAGATGACATGTGGCATCTAAAAGACTGACACATTTATTTTGCCATAAGATTTCTTGCCCCCTGCCCCTATTTAAAGTAAAAATGGAATTAAGGATGGGGGGGGGCACTCAGAGAGAGAAATAGTTGCTAGATACACATTTAAAGTAATGTCTGTTTTGTCCCTAAAACTGGCTTCTTCATGGTCTAATTAAGATTTGGTAGACCCTTCTATAAACAAGTGTTTTCAACAGTTTATATATGCAGTACATAAGAGAGGGGTTATACTGTACATATACCTGAAACTCTTGACAACACTTCATGCATCTAATGAACTGAACACTTCATGCATCCATGAAAGCTTATGCCAGAATAAATTTATTATTGCTTAAGGTGTTGTTTATCATCTACATTCACTTCCTGTACCTTCTGGTGTGGGTTATTTTAAATTGTAAAAGTTTGAGACTCCAGTCATACACCCATTTACCCGGGAGCAAACTCCATTGACGTCAGTGGAGCTTATATCTCAGTAGGCATGCATTGGGTTGCACTGTCACTGGTTTTGTATCCAAGTATCTCACACCAAGGGACAAACACACACTAATTAAATTCATGTCTAGCAGCTATATCTTCTTCACAATTTTACTCTAGAGTAGGTTCATCTTAAAATCCCACCTCTACTTCCTACACTGGGGTCCTGATATGGAGGCCTTGCACCTATTCTAGAATAAAAATAGAAAAAGTCTTGCGGAATCTTAAAGACTCATGAATTTATTCTGCCATATGTTTTCATGCCCCCTGTCACTATTGTAAGGTAAAACTGGTGGGGGAGGAGACATAGCTGCTAGATACCCCTTTGAAGTAATGTCTGTTTTGCCCCTTAAAAAAACACCTCCTTCACAGGCCACTTATGGTTTCTCTGCCCTGTGATAGACCCTTCTTTATACTTTAGTCATTTGAATTTTCTTACCTTTTTAAGTCCAATAAAGACCATTTCTGAATATCTTTCAGATAGAAATAATTAAAGACCCTTTTAGATGGGCCAACTTTTAATGAGCAGAGTTGGACTATAATTTAAATTTAGAATATATGGGCTGTATAGTTTGACTATAATTTAAGACTCAGAAACTATTTTAATCATTTGTTTTTAGATGTTGTTTGCCTTCATTTTCTGTGAACAGCACAGATTTAAAAAAAGAAAGGTGTAGGAAGATCAGAACAAATCCATTTAAAATTAGCCTGGAGAAACCTGAGCAACAAATCTTTGATGGAAGTGTAGCTTGGAGCAGAGGGCCAATGTTCCTGTTTTTAAAGTGGGAGGGGGAAACACACATCGATTTTGTACCTTTGCCTTCAGTTCTCTGCCGAGTTTCTGAGAAATATTTTGCAGTTCCTCCTAAAGCTTAAAAGCCATATTACTTTCCTACACAGTTCCCAAGCCATGTGGTTTTTCAATTATCTTACGTTTGCAGCACAACATTTTTGTTTGTTTGTTACGACAGTAATTTAAAATTCAGCACCACTATTTTAATTGCTTGTTTCTCCACCCTTACAGACCTTGGCTCAGTTTGTTTTTCAGCACTATAGACTGTGGGAATCAAATTATGCTAATTCTCATAATTACTTTCTAGCAAGGGGAGAGAGAGAGAAAGAGAGTGGAAAAATTGCTTCCTAAACATCTTCATGAAATAATACATCTGAAATGAAAGCATTTTTCATGATAGAGTAGCTGCAAAATCCAAAATAGAATGGATGAAATAGGACCTTTTCTCCCTAATGTACTGATACCTCCCTGGAGTCACTATTGCTTCTAGTGTGTGTACAGCTGTACCTGCAAATGGGAGTCACTGCGGGATTTTCTGCTGTAGGAAAGGCCCTCCTCTGAACACGCTCCAGCTTGTCTGCATCCTTCTTGAATTGTGGAGCCCAGAACTGGACACAAAACTCTAGATGAGGCCTAACCAGGGCCAAATAGAGAGGAACCAGTACCTCAGGTGATTTGGAAGCTATACTTCTATTAATGCAGCCCAAAATAGCATTTGCCTTTCTTGCAGCCATATCGCACTGTTGTCTCATATTCAGCTTGCGATCTACAACAATTCCAAGATCCTTCTCGTTATATAACTAAATAACTAAATATTAGCTATCCCACCCAATTTTGTTTCATCTGCAAATTTGATAAGCGTTCCCTGCACTTCCTCGTCCAAATCATTAATAAAAATGTTGAAGAGCACTGGGCCCAGGACTGAGCCCTGCGGTACCCCACTCATTACCTCCCCCCAGTTTGAGGAGGTTCCGTTGATAAGCACTCTTTGAGTCTGATTCTGTAGCCAACAGTGAATCCCCTTAATAGTTGTTCCATCTAGCCCACTTTTAGCTAGTTTGTTAATCAGAACATCATGGGGCACTTTGTCAAAAGCCTTGCTGAAGTCAAAATATATGACATCCACAGCATTCCCACAGTCCACAAGGGAGGTTACCCGATCAAAAAATGAGATCAAATTAGTCTAACAGGATTTGTTCCTGACAAAACCATGTTGGCTACTTCATCACACATGCAGCCTCAGCCAAACCAGCAGTAGCAACCAGAGTACCGGAGCGTTTGGGGAGAGGACTTCTCCTCATTGCCACTCACCGGCATTTCCCTTTTGTTGCTGCCAACGCCTCCTTGGAGGCGAGGTCAAGGAGACTGCAGGGTACCATCTAGCCTGATCAGAAGCCCCCCAAGATGCCTGAACTGTATTTAAGCCTGGCTGGTGTGTGGCCCTCCTGGGGTACACTGAAGGTTGGGTTAGTTTCACCACCACCACCACCATCATCATCATTTTTGCATTTGATATGTGTTGATTCTAGATCTGCATTAGCTTATTTGATTAAATAAGCTAATGCAGGGGTGGGGGATTTCTAGCCCAGGGGCCAAATCCAGCATTCTCCAAGTCCCCCAAGGTTCCCTAGATGGCTACATCCCATACCCCTGGCCCCATCTGCTTCTTCTCTACCACTGAACGTTTGGTGGTTTCTCAGCTTCTGTACATTTTTCTCCAGTTCGAAAAGATTGAAGGCCTAGTTACTGGCACTAAGTGCTTTAAACTACAATATGCTGGTATTTTTTCAGGTTTTGGTCCCACCCTTTCACCTTTGGCCCTGCTGACCACCACTGGAATGCATCCCCAAGAGCTTCTCCAAGATTGATTTTGGTCCCCTGGGCTGAAAGAGATTCTGTACACCAAAGCTCATGGATACATCAACTCTGATGCAAAGGTCTTATTTCACAACACTACTTCCATTTCCCAATCTGCAAGGAAAACACAATACCGTTTTCGTAGGTGCCAAGAGACGTATAAAATATTCCTACTCTTTCACATTCTTGGCAACCTTAACAGAAAAGATTTTATAAATTAGGTTTGCAGTTGCCTTGAACTCTAGTTAGAATATCTAGTTGTGCGTGATACTTGCAAATATATCTGAGAGACACCAGCTGAAGCTTTGTTGTTGTTGTTGTTACAGTGATAGTCTTTAAACTGAATCCATCTCAAAAAGTTGCTGCAAATGGCTGCTATTAGATTTTGCAGATTTTCATAGCAAATGCTGTTCCTACATTGGAGCAGTAGCATCAGATTTGTATTGCACAGTAATTTTTCACTATCTCTCCTACATTTATCTCCATCACATTAGACAAATATATATATTACATTTTAAGTGGCAAAATATTCCTTTGCTCATAACACACACATACACAGGCGTGTGCACCACATGTAGCACATAGTTATATATAAAACTTATTTAAAGAGCTTGTCTTGTGGCACAATCTTACCATTAGTACAGTTGATGTAAGTCCCTTTAACTTTAATAGGATTCTTGCACAAGAAACTAGGGCCAGAATTGCATCTTTTCTGCATATTTGGATGGGATTTACCAGGATTAAAAAGAACAATTCCTTTAAGATAGGCATGTCCTTTTGCACAAATGTGCGCATTCCATAATTGCTCCAGGAAATGCTTGATCTTCTGCACTTCTGTTAATGGTGCTCCCAATTTTGCACTCTCTGCTTGAGGTTGATTCAGGAGGATTGTTTTCAACAAGCTCAGAGCTGAGGTCTCTTTCAGTTCAAAGTCCACCTGTTCTTGAGCCAAGCCCAGTATGAAGAGAGGTGCCCAGCACCAGGGGTTTTTTAAGTGTGCAGTTGGACACAAAATGTGCAGTTGGAAAAAAATATGTGCAGTTGGAAATCTCATAATGTGCAGTTGGAAAAAGTGGTGGAAAAAATAATAAGAGACAAGCTATGTGTTATATGTATGTGTTTATTAAGAACTTAACAATAGACAAAGTCAGGGGTGGCATGTAACTCAAAATGTATAAGGGTGGAATGTGCTCAGTTCTCATAAAGCAAATGCCCAAATCATCCTAAAAAACAACCCTTTTTCTTTTTGGACAGAACCTCCTCTTCTTCACCTTCCATCTTTAGGCAGGTAATGCTTTGTCACACCCTTGTAAATACCCTTAAAGTACTACTGTTCTTGTGCTTTAGGCCTGTCTTGCACCCTATGTTCTTCCTTCTGCAGCCAATGCAAAACAGCTTGTCTGGAGTCCCAGTTGGCCAGTGGTGCATTGTTCTAATGACTATAAAGACATAAGTTCTCTGTTTACACAGATAGTCAGGTCCTACTTTTACTTTTGAGTGCAACACTTGCATTTATGAGCCTCTCAACATCAGCACTATGATCCTCGCCCACATCCTCGTGGGTGAGGATTGTAGTGACATTCTTGTAATTCGGTGACCCTGGAAAGATCTTGACCTTGTCTCTCAAAGCTATGGTGCACACACTCGCAGCACACTCAATGTCCAATATTTCTTCATACTCCATTCGCAATCCTGTGAGATCCATGTCTTCTCCTAATGTGTCACAAAGTGGTTTTGCATTATTTATTAGGTCATCGTTGATGCTGAACCTTTCTTCAAGGAAGTTACTGAGAGACTCTTGCACTTCAATGAATATAGCCTCCACATCTTGGTTGTCAGTAACAAACTGGTGGTGCAACGTACACCTCCTTGGCCTCCTCATTATTGGGGTCAGTCCTTTCAGTTGTTTTGGTCCAGTCTCATCCATTTCAGTGCTTTCATGCAGAGCCTCTACCCACCTACCAAGCAGAGGTATCTCTGTGACAGCATTGGTTTTAGATCTGACTGCCGCTGTCATCCTCAGCAGGTCCAGGATGTTGATAGCATCTGCTTGAAGCTGCTTCTGGTACCTGCTGAACACACAAAGGATGTCTGCCAGAAATGCCATGAGTTTAAGGTTTGCCTCTGTGGTGAGATAAGTAAAGAATCCCTTGCTGCCATCCTCCTTCAATAGTTCCAAGTATGTAACAAGTGTATGCCAAGAGTGAAGAATTGTATCCATGAGAGAGAAGGAGAACTCTGTCCATCTTACCTCAAAGATGGTGGTTGAGAGTGATAGCAAGCAAAGTTTGTTTGCTTCAGCCAACACATTCAGTTCTCAGGTGTGCACACATGATACATGGAAGAAAGAGCAGATTGAACCCAACTTCTGAAAAATGTGGCTCAGTTCAGTGACAGTGTTGCACACTTTTTCCATGTCAAGTTGGACCTGTGGACAGAACACCAGGTCTTGATGAGTGGGATGTTATTGTCAGTGCCTCACATACATTCCTCAAACAGGTGGCCCAATCCTGCTTCCTCCTCAGTGTCAACTGATGCTCCATCAGTCACAATCGAAGAGGCATTTTTGAAAATATTCTGTGTGGCAGTGTCTCCAATCACATCCTTGCAACTCTCTTCAATTGTAGACATGAGGACCTGCACCCCACACATTGTTGACTCTTGTCCTTCCAAGAAGTATTGCTCTTCATCTCCAGATTTGAGAACCACTTTGGACAATGTATAAACTTTGTCTATGTGTGTCCTGCCTACTGATCCATCACTGTGCAATGACAGGGCTAGTGTGTCCTTGCACAACTTTTTCTGGAGTTGCTCCTGGTCATTCTCCACAATGCACTGGAGGAAATCATGATGACCATTTGGACTCACATACTGAAGATCAATAGGAACATTTTTCAGCTTTGGAGAATTGAATGAGAAGGCCTGGGAAAACTGGCTGATAACAACACATGCAGGAAAGAAGCGTCCACTCAAGGTAGGTTTTTTGGCATCTGCATACACATGAAGCATTAGACATCCAATCTTGTCAGCCAACTTTTCTGTTGCTTTCTAATAGCTTTGCCCATATTGCTTCCCCGAAGATCTCCATTGTGGGGAGAGAAGTAATATGATGGGCCTTTACAGATTCAGCATGGAAGTTGATCGCCAAATGAGCATTTACAGTTTCTTTCCGATAAACTGTCCCTTTTTCTGTGGCTATGGCAGGCATTTTTGAAGTATTCAGCAAGATCTTTACAGTGTTCTGGTTGCTGTAACATGGGATGCATCAAAGGTAGTGATGCCCTTTTAAGTGCATATCAAAGGAACATGTGTTCTTTCCCCCTTTGCCCTTCGATGATTTTGACGATGATCCTATGTCTCCAATAGTGATGGCTGTAGTCTGTGGTTGGTCCATGGTGCCGCCACTGCTGTGAACCTCTACATTGTCCTGGTTGTTGCAATGTCCCCTACTCCCAGAGCAAATGGAACTACTGATGCTGTCATCTTGAAGCTCAACATGTGCTGTAGAACTGTCCTTGGTATCTTGTCCATCTCTAGTGACAGGTTTTGCCTGATGTTCACCAGCTCCTGACTTCAACTTGACAACGAGCCATCCTGTGAGGCATTGCTGTCCCATCCTCTCGGCCATTACTGAATGTGAACACACAAACACACAAACACACAAAAGCATAAAGACAATTATGAAGTCTGTGTCCCAAAAAGACCAAAAAGGCAGAAGAAACAATCACAGAATGCAATACACTTGCACTTCTGCCACCAGATTTTGTTCTATCATTTTGTTGTTCAAGCAGGGGGGAGCCTGGAAAATTGTCCTCTAGCAACACTCTCTTTGAACTAGGGATTGTATGTCTGCAACCTGCTCTAAAGCCTAAACTGTTCTTTAAACCAGAATTCCTTTGATTTAGGCAAACAGGATGGAGGTGTATTGTTTACAGATCCAGTCCATTTTTTTAGTAGCTGTTAAGGCCAGCCAGACACTGATGTTGCTCCAGCCCCATGCAATCATACACACAAGCTAGACCTGGCCAGAGAGCCATAATGGAATCTGGCAGCAGCCGGCCTTGTGCATAACATTCCAGCTTCATAATAAATAAGTTTGCTGTACTTCAGTTCTTTCCTGGGTGGTTCTGGAATACCATAGATTTTACAGGAGGAGAATCCATCCCCTCTGGCCCTCTCTACCTTTGGGGCAATCTACGAGACACGCAGTTCTGCGGCTTGTATTGGGATAAGCAACAAAAGAAACAAACAGCTAACACATCTTATTTTGTGGCCCTACCAACCCTAATCTTCCAGGATTCTCACTTTGCCTACATCCTCCCGAGTCACTTTGCCTACATCCTCCCGAGTCACTTTGCCTACATCCTCCCGAGTCACTTTGCCTACATCCTCCCGAGTCACTCTTTTCAGAGACTGAAGTTGCCCCAGGCCCAGGCAGTTTCCTCTAGGAGGTCAGAGAACTGTCTCCCTCTTCCTGTCTCCTCAGGAAGTGACTCAAAAGCCATTCTCATGTCATTGGTCCTGAGAGAACCTTCTCTCTTGCAAACAAACTAAGTAGCTTCCCTTAACTGCTGTGCTTGCTTGTAAACAGACTAACCTCTTCACTCCCAAGAAATTCCATAGGATTGTAGTGTTCCCTTGGAAGGTTTCCCCTGAGGTGAGGTTTGGGAGTTAAGCAATTACAGTGTCCAAAGAGGAGTTGTTAAATCATGTAGTGGGAGAGAAAGCCATAATCTTTGTTCAAACCATGTTGTACATTGTGTCCGGTTTCTTGATAATTTCCAGTTCTGCTGTTTCTTGTTGGATTCTTCCTCTGTGGTGTACTTGTTGTAATGTGGTGGTTTTCAAATCAGCAATGGTATACCCTGGTTCACCCTCATGCTTCTGGTTTCTGCTTTGTGTCTGCTTTGTGTCCATTTATTCTTCTTGTGCAGAGGTTGACCTGTTGGTCCTATGTAAACTGCAGAGGGACATTACTGGAAAATGATGGCATATACTACATTGGAGGATGCAGGTAAAAGAGCCCTTAATGGTGTGACTGATGCTGTTGGATCCTGTGATAGATGTGGGGGCAGAGTTGGCACTTGGGTCTATTGCATGGTCTGGTCCCTCTGTCTGTGTCGCTGTCCTGTGTACTGTTGCTGTTTAGCATCTGCTTGTGAGAGGGAAGTGTCTGTGCTGATGATGGGTTGAAGTTCATTGATGATCCATTGCAGTGGTTTCAATTGGGGACTGTAGGTGACAACCAGTGGTATACTTCTCTTGGTCTGTCATTCTTCCTGGGTATCCGAATGGCCTGTCAATCTGTCAAGTTTAAAGTGCTACTATTTATTTATTTTATTTATTTATTTATTACATTTTTATACTGCCCAATAGCCGAAGCTCTCTGGGCGGTTCACAAAAATTAAAACCATAATAAAACAACCAACAGGTTAAAAACACTAATACAAAATACAGTATAAAAAGCACAACCAGGATAAAACCACACAGCAAAATTGATGTAAGATTAAAATACAGAGTTAGAACAGTAAAATTTAAATTTGAGTTAAAATTAAGTGTTAAAATACTGAGAGAATAAAAAGGTCTTCAGCTGGCGTCGAAACGAGTACAGTGTAGGCGCCAGATGGACCTCTCTGGGGAGCTCATTCCACCGCCGGGGTGCCACAGCAGAGAAAGCGTTGGTGATCATCAACAACAAAGTGTTGGTGATAATCTACTAGTGTTGGTGATAATCTGTCCAGTCATGAAAGAGAAATAACGTCGTTGGCTTAAGCAGGGCGGGGGTGAGGGGAGATATCTAACAGGGCATTTGTGCAGTTGGAAAATTTGCTTTAAAAAAACCCTGCCCAGCACTGTCATACCAGTAAGATCTCGTCCTCCAGGGGCAGCTGAAAAAAAGGTGTCAGCTTTTTTTATAATAGTGGCCTTTTTCAGAAGAACATCTGATTCTCCAGTGCAGGTGACATCTGGGGCTTTCAGTATGACTCGTCTGTTTGCCTCACAGGGGCAGCCAATATTTGGAAACAGAAGGGGAAGTAGGGAATGCTGATGGTCCCTTCTGTCATCCTTTGCTCTTCATTGTTAACAGTTTGGTAGATTGTGCTTTTGGAGGAAACTGAGACAATGCAACAGTGGCCACACTTCTTGAATGACCCATGGGTAGTCATCAGGGTTGCATGGAAGGTGGCTTGATCAGAAATCTTTTGCAGCTCTAAGGGATGGCCAGTGCAGATTGGAAGTGATAAAATACAAATGAGAATCTTTGCCAACGAGCTAGGCACCCTGTGCTTTTTGTATACAGCAAGCTGAATAGTAACGTGACCCTGAGAAGTTACCTTGAACTTTATTTGCTCCAGATGGTTTTCATTCACAGACAACCTAGGTGTGGCAGAACTGATCCAGGCATGCTGAAATGATCTGAATAAGTGAGAGGGAGTGGGAGAGAGGGGAGAGAGAGAGAATAAAGAATGTTCTGCTGCCTGGTTGTGCTGAGATAGCAATAAGAGTAGAGGTGCTCTCTTTTATCATGAACCACATTTCAGCACCAAGGACATTATATTAGTGCAAATAGCTCTGGTATGTTTGCAGTCACACACTTGGTATTATATATAGCTTATCCCCGAGGGGAAAGCCAGGCTGCAGGTGGCAACTCCGTTGACTGTGCTTCCATACAAAACATTTGCTGCATATAGAAACTGGCATGTCAGGCTGAAACAGCTGTTTTTCTATGTGCAGGGAATGTATTGGTCTATTAGTGACCTTCCATCTGAAGTGGTACAGCAAAGATACAGGTTCACTGCTTCATCCGCTCTTTCGTAGAACTAGCCCATGCTGCCACTGGATAGCTTAGAAATAAGGCACAGAATTTTGTTTCTTTGATAAGCCCTGCCAAAGAACGGCCTAGTTGCTATTATTTTCTGTGCATGTAACATCAAAAGGGGAGGAGGAATGGCCATTGGTTATTCACGTACAGGTCTCGAAAAGCAAAACAAAAACAAACAAAAAACCACCATAGTCCTTCTTGAGGCCACAACCTAGAAACACCAAGGACCAAACATTAATTATGTGAATGAAATGAATGTGCATGTGGGTTTTGTTTTTGTTTTGTTTTAATATAAACCTGCATCAGTATCGGGCCAGCAGGGGGAAATTAATCTTTCCCCACCCCCTGCCATGAGCCTAATGAAAAGCTGCTATTTGAATTGGGAGGGAAGCTAGCCAGTGAGTGGCAGGCTCCCCTGTGGCCATTGGGGTTTTGTTTTAAAATGTGCACATTAATTGCAATCACACAATTAACCTCGCATCTACTTTGGGCCCTTATAGGTGTGGTTAACTAAGTGTAGTTAAACATTCGTATGTTGATCAGCTCATCATGGATGAGTTGTTTCCTTTCAGGAGAGGGCTCTTTAAGAGTGGAACAAATGCAGGGACCTTTAACTCCATCCCCAGGGACGGGGACTGGAGCTGACCACACCACAGGCCTTGTCAGTCCTCCCTTGGCTTTAGCTCCTCTAGCAGGAGAGAGTTCCAGCCAGCAGGACTCACTTGGAGCTATCCAAGGTCCTGTTTCTTCTGCCTTCACATTTCTTCTTGTGCTTTGACTTGTCTACTTTGAATAAATAAAACAGGGAGGAGCAATGATAGGAGTCTTTCCCTGACATGAGGCATTTGAGAACTGGGAGGTGGAAAGGTTTTCCCCCCACTGGTTTTTGAATATTGCCATTTCAGAAACAAGATTTGTGCCCATTTGTTCCTATGGGGATGCATTAAGATGGATTCACATGTTTATTTTCCATGTGGTAGAAACACCACATTTAACTTTTATTCTTCATTTTTTAAAATCCCGAATGTTCCCCCATCTAGGGAAATCTGAGATTTGCACCACTCTGATGGAGACAGAAGGTCTCCAGGATGCAGTACACCTCACGTTTCATGAGAGGGTGGGGAAACACATTCAGCACAATGATGGGCATAAATTACACTGCAG
The DNA here is from genome assembly GCF_023053635.1 of Elgaria multicarinata webbii. Classification (NCBI taxonomy): domain Eukaryota; kingdom Metazoa; phylum Chordata; class Lepidosauria; order Squamata; family Anguidae; genus Elgaria; species Elgaria multicarinata. The sequence goes on from NC_086174.1 coordinate 107,391,521, forward strand.
TGTTAAAAACAACAACGAGCATGAACGTCAAGCCCAAGGTGCATAGTGTCTCCAGTATACTAGTTATACTTGCATTACCTCTGTTTTCTTTCAGGATGTGATAGTTTTTATTACATATTTGAGAGACTGAGATGCCCTGGAGATAATCCACCCCATGAGACAAACTTCGTGTGGGAGTGGCCTGGTTATCTGAGACCCCCTGAGCACCATAGTAATGAATTGGTGCAGCAGGTAGCTAGGAACAGGCTTGACTAACTTGCAGGACCTTGGAGAGCTCTAGTGCTAGCAACCTGCTGCAACAAAGCTCAGAGCCAGACTGAGGTCTTGTAGGTGGAGAAGATCCTGGAGGCTCATCATTCAAAACTCTTCCTCTCTAATGATAAGGAATGTCTCCTTCGAGGAGGGTTGTGCTAATTCGTGCATTCCTTCCAGGCCTCAGAGGCATTGTAGTGGGAATTCTAGGGCCTGTTTCTGAGGTAGACCTGCTGTGGGCTCTTTATGACAGCACAGGACATCTGAGCTGGTCTGCTAGCTCCATATTCAAGTCTGGAGGGATACACAAACACACACACAGCCTTTTACACTCCAGAATGGAGAACTGGTTCAACCAGACTATGTGGACCCTCTCCATGGTTACCTCAGCCTTGTTGGCATTCCATCGCACTTCAGCACTCCCCACCCCCTACCTTTGCTTGGAGTGGAGGATGAAATTCACAAGGTTTTTTTTTTTACAAGGTTGGAATATGCCTCTGCTGGGTTAATGAAAGTAGCGTGTGGAGAGAATGAAAATGATAAGGATATTTACAATGGGAATACATAGTGTGCCAGCTGAGTTGAGAAAGACCACTGATTTAAAAAAAAAAATTCACCAGGTTCCCCATATATACAAATGACACCTGCTGAAATTTCCTTTTCAAAACAACTGTTCAAGATACAGGAGCCCTGTCCTCTATTTCATATGGCCACCCTAAACAAGTATAAGAAATTTAAACTTTAAAAAAAGCCAATGAAAAGGTATGTTTAAAAGGAAGTGTTTAAAAGATGTAATGTTTTCCAACACATGAGGGAGGGTTTTGCAGAGCATGGGTTCCTCATGAAGGAGGAAGCACTTCTGAGAGTATGCAGAGCACACTTCCTTATCATCGAGACACCTAGGGTTACCATATGAAAAGGAAAAAAAGGGCTCCTGTATCTTTAACAGTTGCATAGAATAGTGAGTTTCAACAGGTGTCATTTGTATGCATGCAGCACCTGGTGAAATTCCCTCTTCATCACAACAGTTAAAGCTGCAGAAGCTATACTAGAGTGGCCAGACACAAAAGAGGGCAGGCACCAAGGACAAGCAAAGGATTTCGGCTTTTGAAAGATGATAATAATTTTGTTATTGAGGGATAAGGCGCTCAGGAGTTGGGAATTAAATAATTCAGCTGAGTAGTTGAGTCATAACCAGAAAATAACAACAACAACAAAAAGTAATCCCGTATCTATGTAAAGAAAAGCACTTAATTTACTGTTAAATCTCTCTGGGGCTTAACAGTATTACAGGCAGAGGAAGGGTGCCCTCAGGTGGAGGCAGAATGTTTAGAAGCTTGATGTTTCCCTTCACTGTTGCTTCTCTTGTTTTAATCATCATCTGGAAAGAGAGTATGAAATGCTAACTTGACTGATGAAATGGCCATGCTGCTGCCATAGGTGGCATAAAAACTAGCATGACCAACCGTCCGGTTTCCCCTGGACAAATCCGGAAGATGGGGGGCAAACCAGAGTCAGGGGGGAATTAATTAATTCATTAAATTTCTGGAAAATTTGCAGTCTCCATGCCCCTCCCATACAGCGCTCTGGGCCTTTTTGTAGCACAATGTCAATGACAGAGAAAAAGCCCGGACCACCACACAGAAGGGGCTTGGAGGCTGTATTTCCACACTTTGAGAAACATGGCTTCTAGCCCCTCCCATCGCTCATCCAGGCTTCTTCTTGGCTGGTGCAATGCCGCTGGCCAAGAAAAGGTCCAGATCACCACACGGGAAGGACTGGAGGCCACATTTCCAAAACTGTTTGAAGCATGGCAGGAGAGGTGACAGGCAGCTTTTGTTCCCAAGTGTCCCCCACGCACAACAGATACATGAGTTTCTGATAAAAAGTTTGGAGCTTTAATATTTAATATTTCTCCACCCTCACTTCTGTGTATATGTGTGCATCCGTGTGTGTATTTTGAAGTTAGTTAAGGGATGGGAAAGCACTTCCTGACAGACACAAGGCTGGCCAATATGGTGCTATGCTGTCTTGTTTTAAGAAGGTGTATGTGATTGGCCTGGTTCATACATAATACTAACCCATTGTTTACTTAAACCATTGTTGGTTGCCCTACCCAGGTTTTGTCTAGCAAACAATCAAAGGAACTGGTTTGTTTTCTCGGTCCCCGGCTTGTTTGCTTCCCTCCTCTTTTATTTATTTATTTATTTAGAATATTTATATACCGCTCCCCATTGAAAAATTTCAGAGCGGTGTACAAGGTAAAATGAAAATAAAAACAGAATAAAACAGTTAAAACAAAATTTAAAAAAAGCAAAAACAGAAATCTAAGGCTGCATGTTAAAGAAAGGCTTCTTGGAATAAAGATGTTTTCAGGAGGCGCCGAAAGGAGTACAAGGTTGGCGCCTGCCTGACCTCCAGAGGCAGGGAATTCCACAGGAGGGGCACCACCACGCTGAAGGCTCTTCCCCTGGTGGATTCCAATCGGAGGATGGATCTATGTGGAACCACCAGGAGCAGGCCCTCGGATGACCTCAGTGACCGGGCAGGTTGGTAAGGGAGAAGGCGCTCTCTCAGGTATCCTGGTCCCAAGTTGTTTAGGGCTTTGTACACAAGTACAAGAACCTTAAACCTGGCCCGGTAGCGAATAGGCAGCCAGTGCAGTTCCCTCAGCAGAGGAGTTCCATGCTGGAAAGGTGCAGCTCCAGACAACAGCCGAGCTGCAGCATTCTGCACTAGCTCCAGCTTCTGGAGCAGCTTCAAGGGCAGCCCCACATAGAGTGCATTGTAGTAATCCAATCTTGAGGTTACCAATGCCTGTACCACAGTGGTCAAGCTATCCCTGTCCAGGAGAGGCCATAGTTGGCAAACCAACCGAAGATGGTAAAAGGCACTCTGAGCTGTGGCGGCTACTTGAGCCTCCAATGACAGAAATGGATCTAAGAGTACCCCCAAACTACGAACCTGCTCTTTCAGAGGCAGTGCAACCCCATCCAGAACAGGCAATGAGCCTGTCTCCCAGACTCGGGAACCACTCACCCACAGGGCTTCCGTCTTGCCAGGATTCAGTCTCAGTTTATTGGCCCTCATCCAGCCCATTACTGAGTCTAGGCACTGGTCCAGGACCTGCACAGCCTCACCTGATTCAGTTGTCACAGGGAGATAGAGCTGCATGTCATCAGCGTATTGATGGCATTTAGCTCCAAATCCCCTAATGACCACTCCCAACGGCTTCATATAGATGTTAAATAACATTGGGGACAAGATGGTGCCCTGTGGCACTCTATAGCTCAATTGCCAAGAGGCCGAGGACTGGTCACCCAATGCTACTCTCTGAAAATGACCCCATAGGTAGGACCAGAACCACAGTGCCTCCGATGCCCATCCCACGGAGCCGATGCAGGAGGATACCATGGTCGATGGTATCAAAAGCTGCTGAGAGATCGAGCAGGATTAACAGGTTGCATTCCCCCTGTCCCTCTCTCAGCTGATTCAGTCCCATAACCAGATCGGAACCCAGACTCCTTTGCCTACTCCTTCCCTGTATTCCAAATGCCACTGTGGCAATGTAGAGCAAGTGGGATTTTTTACCACTGTTTCCTGCTGCTTTTGTAGCCTGGCAAAGCAACCCACAGTTCTGATTTCACATGTTACAACAATTTGTGGTTTAAATAACCCAGAGTTTACAAACCAAAAACAAACCATGTGGTGTCTTTCTGGATTGTTCATGGTTAACAAACCATGCTTTGTTAGCACAGTTGTGTTCACACATCACAATAACCCAGAATTAATTTGTGAACTGCCCAGAGAGCTCCAGCTATTGGGCGGTATAAAAATGTAATAAATAAAATAAAATAAATAAATTGAACAACCCAAAATATGAATTAGCATTATGTGTGCAACAGCCCTGTGTGTTTATGACTGACAAAAGGATCAACCAATCCAACTTCTCAAATAGAAAGATTCTACCTGAGCCTGAGCTTGGACAGAAGGCTGTATCTGCATTGCAAGACTGATGTGTTTGCATCCATGACAGACCTCCTACTATATTTACAGGCTGTATATTTACAAACATACATCTGTAAAATTAGGAGGATGTCTATTAAAAACTATTGGTAGTGGCAGCTGGTAATGGACTACACTGCCAACTTATGTATCTACTGTAATGTTTTTAAGCTGTCCTATCATATTCAGGGGGGGGGTTACAAAAAGGGTGAAATAGTTACAATATAAATGCAAAGAACATAATAAACTAAAAGCCAAAAAAATCATAAAAGCTGAATAAAACATTCAGAAAAAATAAAGCTCTGTCTAAAAAAAGCTTGGGAGAATAAAATGGTATTTGTCTGAAGTAGAATAGACAATAAGCCAAGCACCTGGAGAACATTTCTGGGGAAAGCATTCTACTACTGGGGGCCACCAAAAGAAGGCCTTCTCTCTGCTAGCCACCTGCCTCAGCTCAAATGGCAGGGACAGCAGCAGGAGACACTCCACTGAAGTTCTTTAATGTACCTGGGCTATTGGGTGGCACAGAAAGATAAGAAACAATAATAATTAATATATAGATAGATAGGTAGAGATGGAGATAGGCAGTCATTCAAATATTCTGGTCCTAAGCACTTTTAAAGGGATCCAGAAACAGATTGGGATCCAGTGCAGTTGGCATAGCCCAGGCATAATAGCAACACAACACAACACATAGTCCCAGTTAGTAATGTAGCAGGCACATTCCATACAAATTACAAGATGGTAAAAGGGCATTCTATACCTCAGAAGCAACTTGTGCTGAGTGGGGACTAGAACCCTGATCTCCCAACTCCCAGTCCAACACTCCAACCACTACACTACACTGGCTCTCCTGCATGTCTGCGCTGAAATGCCCTATGCTAATACAGTCCTCCACTGCCAAAACTGTATACTAAGATGATGAGGCCATGGATCATGGTGTTAGCTGGTCTCCTATGCATTAACCCTTTGCTTATGCTGTACAATGGGGTTGCTCTAACAAAGCTGTGAGAAAATAGAGGATGGCATGTATTTTAATTTGCACCAGCTTACCTGCAATTTCTCCAGTTTAAATATTTAGGGCCTTTTAAAAATGTAGACCTTCTCAAACATCCATTCTTTTGCCAGCACTGGAATGGTCCACATTTAATCAAAGGACAAATTTGCTTCTCCCTCCCCCAGCTATTTTGCAACAAAAAAGGTTGTCTGGCTCTTTCCACACACATCTTGATATAGTTTAATTGCGCCCCAAACCAGCTATGATAGATAAGGAGCTAAACTGCTCAGTAGCTCATATAATGGCAGCTTTTTGTTCCATTGTTATCAGATTTCCTCCAAATGTTAATTAAAAGTGGATACGAGAGAGTAATGCAATATGATCCTGTAGCCAACTTCCTTAAACAACATTGCAGAGTATTGGGTAGGAGAGGGACACATTCCAATTAATTAACAATGCAAATGATTTCAGTTTGAAATCAAATGTTTTTCGGTACAATAAACTAATCACCCTCCTGGGTCAGGAAATATTTTGATTTCCCATCGTCATAAGAGATTTAATTCAAATTGTACAGAAAAGGGCTGCCTTGGAAGTAACATTCTCAAGCTTATACCAAGTGCTTATGCAGATTCTCTGACAACTCAAAGCAAATTGTACTAGCAGCACATGAGCTAGGAGACATACTAAGAAAGAAAGAAAAAACAAAGGCCCTTTATTCCTTCCATTATTTTCAAAACAAGAGCACACAAGGAAGTACCATGAAGTGTCAGGAATTGAACATGCTAAAGTGTAGATATTGCATCTAGTCTGTGCCTGAATGGGCCAAATTATCCCCCATTTTCTAATGGGTAATACTGCTGCCAGTGGAAGCACTCCCTGAACAGAATCCCACTCACTCCAGCTGTAAGGAATCATAGAATTATAGAGGTGGACAGGAACTCAGATATCATCTAGACGAACCCCCCACCCCATCCCGCTCAGTGCAGGCTCTGCACTGCAGCTACATAGAATACATGGGGCATGTCTACACCAGCCCTATATCCGAGATCGTTCCTGTGCATCCAAGGGTGTTTCTACATCTGCCTTTCCCCCCAGGATCATCCCCGTGCATCGAAATGACACACAGGGGATCCCGGGAGCAGGCAGGGACGATCCCTCCATTTCCCTGGGATAACCCTTAGGTGTAGAAAGGGCCATGGAAGGAGGAGGGCACTTTTGTCCATTCCCCCTCCCCCTGTAGTCCCCAGCACCACCTCCCATGCTGTTCCAGAGGTTCCCCCATTTCTCCACAGCAGATGTCCAGGGGCCATTGGAGGCTGCATGGTGAGGAGGAATCAATGCAGATTGCCGCCTCCTCCCTTAATCCGCACACATAAACGCTCCCCTTCATCAAAAGCCATCTAAAGGGCTGTTCCATAGACTGAAGAAGCCCTTCCATTTGTGGAAGGCAGCTGAATAGTTTGAGAGGGGAGAAAATTAATGTGACCAGGGAATCCAGCTGCTTTCACCTAAGAGAAAGGATGGCTGTTGGCTGTTTGTTTGTTACAGAGGTGGGAAATATGGGATTCTTTCTCAGAAAAAGTTACCAGTGCATTAAGAACCATATTAAAAAGCTTGCTTATTTCTTAGTTGCCCTCATCTAAGAGATGGGAAAATGCATGTCTTCACACAGATCTACTGCATATTCCACAGAGATTTATAGTAGATCCAATCTGCTTCCTGCCCTACCCTGTCAGTAGAAAACAAAACCTATAGTCATCATATCAAACTCTAAATCTAAAAGCAGAATTAGCTTGGGTTTATTAACTTTCATGTAATACAAAGTTTGCTTCCAATTCAAGTCTGGTCAAGTCTTTCACTCATGAGTAAGTGAAAGAACAGAACAGACCTACTTCTTTTTTTTAAAGTATTCAAGAGCTTTTAAGTATCGTCTGAGACCTTTTTTACACCACATAAAGTTAATAAAACACAGTATGGTTTCATAGCCGCCACCACCACCGGGTTTTTATTCAACTGAAACTGACATTATTCAGCTTAAAAACAAGATTGCTTTGTGGTTATTTGTTGCTGTTGATTATGATGATGATGTTTTGAAAGACAATAGTCCAGAAGGAGTTTTCATGGTTGATATGTCCAGCTCATGGATTCTCTCAACAATAAGACAAAAATCTTTCTTGCTTTCCTCTGATAAAGCTCAGGTCAAAACAAATGTTTATCTGTTAATTACTATTAAAACTTCCATGTGTCTCAACTTTACAACAAAGATGACATGTCAAAGAAAAAAGAAATCATAACAAATAAAGGCTAGAATCCAGGATCTACCTTCTATGGGCAGAAAGGCTCTGCTCACAGAAGGTACCTCCACTCAATTTTTGGAAATCCTCCTGCACCATTCCTCATCCCATTCAGCAGGATTACCTAACCATGGGGTGGGCCAAAATAGATCTCCGGATATTTTGGATTTCAACTCCCAGCATTCCTGACCATGGATGCTGGCAGAGGCTTCTGGGAACTGAAGTCCAAAACATCTGGAGACCTACCTTCTTCCCACCCTTGCCCTACCCTTTGGTGTAGCAATTTCAGGGGGCTGTTGTGGGAGGAGGGGTAGGGAAGTCTGCCTACACCAGCGTGGTTGCATGCCCCATCAAGATCCAGAGTGTTAAAAAATTTGGGATTTTCAAAAGACATAACAGTAGTCAACAAGGGGGGTGTAAACACACAAATTATTTACTTTCAAAAGCAGAAGTCTCCCCCCCCTCCCCATCCTACTAGCTGGTACTGTTATTTACATACCCAGTAAGCTTATTTTTACTATGAAAAATATGGCAGTTAGCTCATAGCAACTTAAGAAATAAAGAATGCATCTGAAATATTTGTAGAATCATCAGCAACTAAAAGTTTGGAAAGGCATTATGAGAAAAAAGCTTATACAGATTTATGTGTTGAGATATGTCTAGTCAAACCAGTTAAACAAACATGACAAAAGCCCATTTAATTGTGCCAAGCCTTTTACTAGTACTGATATCAGTTCTAGTTGTCAGTATGACTAATAGAGTTATCATCACTTATGCTATAGAGAAACTGATACTATACTTAGATCCAACTTATGTAAGATAACAATCTCTCATTACCCAAAATATCCTTAGGTAACTGAGAATAACCACCTCACATTTGGGGAACAATATATGAGGAGAGGACATAAACAAATCTAGAAAAATTGAGTCCAGAATCACATGGTCATTTCCAACCAATGTTTGGCAAGGCAAAGTCATATGATGGACAATCGCAGGATTGTTTCAGCATATTGCTGAATGGCAAGTTACCATATGTTTACCAAATCATCTTCTTTGACAGTTGGATGAAATGTTAAAACAAACACCAGGTCACAATTTAAACTAAACCATGCTGCATTAAATATAGTATAGTAATTATAATGTTAAATGACACTGGGGTGTTATAAAAAGCTCATGGCAATTCACTGGAACTTGGACTGGCTATTTAGTAAATTTCCCCATGGAGGCTTCATTATTTGAATAGGAAAAAGAAGACAGCCACACATTCAAATTTCCCCATGGAGGCTTCATTATTTGAATAGGAAAAAGAAGACAGCCACACATTCAATCAATTAAACAGAAATGATATTTTTCTGCCAAGCATTTTTCTTTCTGTCACCGTCTACCATAAACATTGGAATCCTTTTTTAAATAACTGGTGCTAGCTAGCTGTAAACTGTATTTGTGTAGCACAGTGTCTAACTGTGTCCATGTAGTGAATGAAAGGAACATACAGGACATCAACTTAAATAGGTTGTGTGAACCCCTTTTCCTCCATCCCTGCTGTGGCAAGCTTGCAGCCCTCATGCTGGCCTGGTCTTGATGCCACCCCCCCAAAAAAAATTCATTTAGATGATCCCCACCACAGGAGATTGGGGACCCCACACACACACACACTCCCCTACCAAATTCATCCAGCCAAATACCTATCATGCCCAGTAAATAGGGGGGGAAAACATTACACCAGCCAAGACTGATCATCTATATAGATTGACGTATTTACACATTGAATGATCTTGCAGTGAGGGAGGTGAAAACCCTGCCCTGCTAATTGCTAATTGGAAAGCAGGTCAAATTCCTTCCAAGCCTCAATATCAGTGACTTATCTCCTGCAAGATCTACTGTTACCAGATGTGGATGGGTGGGGACCTCACAACACCCCTGTTTTATGGACCTTAAGAGGACCTGAGTAAAAGTATGTGCTACAGCTCTTACTCTGGCTCTTCTTTTTCTGGCCACCCTTGCCAAGGGAGTCAGCCTTTTGATTGACTGGTTGCTCAAGCCACTGGGAGGTGCTAGTACTGCCCTTTTTGCCTTGAGCTCTGACATCTGACAGCTTCTTCAAAATTGCATTGGGCTCTCAGACTGGACCACCCAGAGAGCTTCAGCTATCAAGTGGCATAGAAATGTAACAAATAAATAATGAGGCTCCTCACCCCTATCTTAATGGACCTCTTCTTGACTTCTGAGGCCTCCTGCTCAAGTCCAGCAAGCGCCATTCACACGGAGAAACAAGTTTGAACTTGGATCCACTTGCTGGACCACAAAAAGGTGCTGTGGACATGATTTCCCATTCTGGCCTGCAATACATGATGTTCCTCAGCTCATGTGATCCTCCATGTTGGATAACTACTAGGAACATAAGAAGCTGCCTTATACTAGGTCAGACCATTTCACCCACTATTGTCCATTTTGACAGGCATTGGCTTTGTAAGATCTGAGGCAGAGAGGCATTTCCCCCCAACACCTGCTACTTGAATTTTTTAACAGGAAATGCCAGGGATTGGACCCAGGACCTTTTGAAGGGCTCTACTCATGGAAGCTCCCTCAAGCCCATTTTGGGGGATTACACACACACACACACACATACCAAAGTTTCCTGACTCTCTGGGCTTCTCTAGTACGCTTGTGACTGGCCACTCACAGAAGTGTGTGGGTTGATTAAATTATGTTGGCAACAGCCAGGATGTCCTCCCATCCCGTCTTCAGAAAGATCAGTGATAACCTGGAATAAACCCTTAATGGCCCAAAATTGGTGGTGTGTAAAGCTGGCATTGCACTATGAACTTGCCTATGAAAGATTTTCCTCGCAAGCAGAGGGAGAAGAGGGTAAAATGCTTCCCCGCAACAAAGAGACAGATCTGAGCCCCCAATCCACCAAGAACACCCCTTTAAGTTCAATGGGGCTTACTTCCAAGTAATGTGCCATGAGGATGTAGAGGGTTCCCTAAGAACACAAGAACAAGACTTTTCATTGTGCTGGATTATAGTTATGCTACATTTTAATCCAATGTGAACTCTTTTTTCTTCTTTCTGTTGGTTTGTGCTACTAGTTCCCCACATGTCTACTCAGAAGTATGTTCCATTGTGTTTTCAGACTTACAGCAAATGAAAACCTCCATGCCTAGGTTTTCAGACTTACAGCAAATGAAAACAAGACTCCCCCACCCATCCTCTCACCACCCCCATTGTCTGGGCCAGGGGAATTGGCAAGTAAAGAAGGAGCAGCAACTCCAGGGGGCTCTAGTCAGAGGCCTCCTGCTGGGGTGTGGGCCCTTGACAGGTGCCTGACTGTGCCTACCCTTGCCTTTCCCTTATACATTTCAGAGGTGCCAGGCGTGTCTGCCTCCCAGCACTTGTGAGGGGAAAAAAACCTCAAATCAGTAACTTCACACCATGAAATGTGAAATGTTCAACCTCCAAGCGAAGCCACACAGAGAAAGACTGCACCCACTCCCACTCAGCAGATGAACAGAAGCTGATAGCAGACATCACCTATTAGGGCAGGGCTGGGCACCTGTAGCTTTTGGTGTACAATTCCCAAGATCCCTCACCACTGGCTATGCTGATAGGGCTGATGGGAGTTGTAAGCTACCCAGAGGGCCACAAGTTGTATTAGGATTAAGCCAACACCTACTCTCCTTCGCAACTGAACTAGTGATTGATGCTCTCAAAGATGTCAAAATCAGTTACATAGGGATGTACAGGCCATTCTTTATGCAGAGGTTAATGTTACACATGTGGATCTTTTAATCAAGGCTATCTCCTGTAGTCTTTTAATGAGGTTTTAGAAACCCATGTTCCTGCATCCATATACCAGGGGTGGGCAACTTGTGGCCCACAACATGACTGTTGGACTGCGACTCTCACCAGCCTAGTCAGCCTAGTCAATGGTGTGGGATGCTGAGAGCTGCAGCCCAACCACATCTGGAAGGTCACAAGTTGGCCATCCATGCTATACACACACACACACACACACACACACACAGAGAGAGAGAGGGAGAGGGAGAGAGAGAGGCACAGACACAGTATACACACAAAAGACAAGATTTGGTTTGGATTCTATTTCAATGCTTTGGAAAATGGATTGATACAGCCTGGATTGATTCAGCTGTTTAGGAGGTCAAACTCTTCACCTCGGGTCAGAGTTAGAACCTCACTTCAGAAAACCTAAAACTTCATGTCTCCCCATTGATTATAATGTAGAAAATAAACAGCAGAAATTTTTAAAGTTTTGACCTAATTGACTGAAATTTGCAGGTATAGTATTTCCTTCTGAGTGGATGAAGCCTGCCAACTTTCAGACAAATAGGTGCAGGTGTATTTTCTACAAGCAGTATTTATATTTTGTTTTATTTATTTTATAAAAAGTGGAACTGTGTATAACTTCCTTTTTTAAAAAAATGTTATCAAACTTGGATAAAATCTCCAGACACAGTTGGCTCTTCCAAGCAGTTGACACCTGTGATGTTTCAGACATATTAGTGCACAAGGTTTCATGCAAGGGTAGCTGAGCCAGTGTGGTGTAGTGGCTAAGGTGTTAGACTGGGAGTCAGGAGATCCAGGTTCTAGTCCCCACTCAGCCATGGAAACCCCCTGGGACTTTGGGCCAGTCACAGTCTCTCAGCCCAACCTACCTCACAGTGTTGTTTGCATTGAGGATAACATGGAGAGGAGGATTATGTGTGCTGCTTTGGGTTCCTTTTAGGGGAGAAAGGCAGGATATAAGTGTAATAAATAAATACATAGATAAATAAATTTACAGTTTTGGATTGTTAAAAAGGAATTCACTCCACCCCCTCCCAACCACCCATTGATTTGTGGGCAATTTGTTTAAAAAATTACACACATCATAGGGATCTGCCAAACTTCATATAGATAGGTTTAAGGAGGAGGGGTTGGAAGAGATTTAAAGAGGATTAAGGGTGTGCCCCCCCTCATGTTTTTTGTGGGCAATCTGTAAGAAAAAGACATACACAGTAGAGATGCTCCTAAATAAGTAACCTGCAAAATTTCAGACAGATATTTTCAGGTAGGATAGGTATACTATGGAGTGACACAAGGTACTATTTTGCCTCCAGTGTTATTTAACATATATATCCAGTTATTGGGTGTGGTCATTAGTTTTGGGGTAAGGTGTCATCACTACGCTGATGACAGTAAGTTCTATTTCTCCATTACATCTGAATCAGGACAGGCCATACATGACTAGGACCAGTGCTTAGATGCAATGCTGAACTGGATAAGCTGAAGCTGGACCCTGATAAGGTCCAGGCAGTAGACAGTTTACTTGTTCTGGATGGGTTTAGACCCCACCCCCATAGAAGGACAGACACAGAGTTTGGGGGTGCTCCTAGATTCATCATTGTCGTTGAAGCTGAAATGACTTCTGTGGCATGGAGTGCTTTTTACGAACTTTGGCTGGTACATCAACTGTGCCCATTCTTGGACAGGGATAGATTAACTGCATTGACCAACTTCAGTCTGAACTACTGTAATGCTCTCCATGTGGGGCTGTCCTTGAGGCTGTTTCGGAAGATGCAGTCAGTGCAGAATGCATCTTCATGAGTGTCGCTGAAACAATGATGTGACTGCATGAGAATGGGGTGGTGGTGTCCGGTCACCCAGAGGGATTATGCTGCTTTCTGCAGCTATTCCTGTCTCTTTCAACGTTCCAAATCAGATGTGAGGTGGGAGGTAGAAAGCGAGGATTGTGGCACTGCACATTATTATGAGTTCTGGCTGCCTGTCATTTTCCTTTCAGGGAGAGCTTGGGGGAAATGTATCAATGTTCATAGTCCCTTCCAGCTGGGTCCAAAGCTTCGGGAAGACTCCACTTCAGACAAAGTACTTGGAAGACATCTGTTTCACTTCAGGCAAGTCTTGAATGTCTTTACACTGACCCACTCAACACAGCATTCGTCTGAAGCAAATGCATATCCTTAATATATGCATGTTATATAGTTTCATTGCTTCAGCATGGAATAGTTAGAGCTCCTTTGTGAAGGAACTGAGAATATCCAAAGCATGGATATTTGAATATTTTAAAAAGGTTTTAACAACACATTATTATCCATGTCTTCTCATTTAATTCAATGGGATTCTATAGGGCCTAACTCCTCAGTCATTGGCATAGCCATGCCTTTCTTAATTAGTCATTGCTTCCATCTCTAGAGCCGCCCATATTTCAGCAATCCATCTGATTAAACTTGGCGTCCCATAATTGCACCACTCTGTATATACTGCTAGTCAGTGTAAGGAATTGAGGTGAAGAGTCAGATTTTTATCTTCAATTTCAGCAATTCCCAGGAGAGCACACAGAAGAGAACACCTACTAAAGCTGTCCTACCAATCACTCCTTAGCGTTTGGGCAGGGGTTCCATGTTTGCTTGGAGCCTTTCCATTGCTCTGTGGTGAAGAACTCCTACTACCTTTGCTCCCCCTATGACATTCAGCCAGTATCGAAGTTGTGCAATGGGGGG